>NC_080095.1:38710201-39017701 GCF_950005125.1 Chionomys nivalis | reverse complement strand
AGGTAGGTACCTTTGAGAGTGATGGTCGTCAAGCTGCTTATAGCTGACTTGTACTGAATACCAGGTGAATGTCAGTGGCTTCACAATTTCCTTTGGTAATCACAGAAGCCCTGTGAACTAATGATTGCTTAGACATTGCTACTATCACAGAAACGGAGGGTTGGAGAAGTAACTTGTCCGAGGTCGAGCTATAGTACAGCCCTGGGTTTCATAGGCCAAATAGATGCTTGGTTGGCATCAGTCTCTACGAGTGCAGAGTGACCGAGAGGAGGAACTCAAGCAGTTCAGGCTTAGCATGTGAGACCTTCCAGGAGCTGGGGTCTCACCCCCATAAGGACACGGAAAGCATCATGTGCAAGGGGGTCTTTGAACCAGTCCTTCCTAAGGTTTAGGAAGTGGCAGGTGAGTGCTGAGTAGGTAGACATGAGTGGCACACAAGTGGTGTAGTGGTCATTCCTGCAGTCCATCAGCAGGTATTGCTGCGCACCTGCCCAGTGCCGAGACTATGCTATGCCCTAGCGCATTGCTGTGGGGAGCAAGGCAGCCCTGGGGAACCTACAGTCTGCTGGGAAGATGGGCAGTAAGCAAAGAAACTTGGTACTCCAGACAGCAGAGAGTGCTCTGAAGATGGCAGTGGTGTGATGGTGGGGACGCAGGGTTACTATGACTGTGCTGGCCGTGCAGGAAGAGGTGATCTTTGCCATGAATGTGTGTGAGGAGTCAGTCCCGCCCTCTGCCAGGAGGCCAGCAGTTCCAGGCAGAGGAAAACGAGGGCCACGGAAATGGCACAAGCCTTTGTGTTCGGGAAGTGTCCGCCTGAGGGAATTGGAAAGGTCAGGAGGGGGTGCTAAGAACTCTTTGTCCCCAGCAGGCACTGTTAGATTGCCTAGGGGCTTTAGAGGAGCTGACTTTGGTTTCTGGGTGGTATTTAAGCCTCTATACAACAGTCAGACCTTGTTTCAGAAAGTAAATTAGGGAAGAAACTCAGGGTAGAAAGGGGACAGTTAGAATTGTCCAAATCTGGAAGATGAAGCTGTTGGTCGGCGATATTACAGGAATGAAGAGATGAAGATGGGCTTACGCTATTTGTGAGTAGGAGTGACAGACTAAAGCTCTGCATTGGCTAATGTGACCCCATCCGTAGGCAGAAAATACAAGAGTTATTTCTTGACAGAAGGTTCCAGCTTCTTTGTATGTAAGGAGGATGTACCCTGTTCTGTCCAGCAAAAGTACAGCTTAGAGGTCAAGCCTTACAGTGGACATTGCTGTCCGTTCAGATTAAGTGTGGATGGGGAGAAAAGGCACCCTGGGAAGATCAGTACAAAGACCAAGAGATTGGCTTCAGAGCAGGAGGGAGGCACACGGTCAGAGGCAGCAGGAGGGTATCAAGTCCGCAGAGTGCTTAAGACACCAGTGTTGTGGGAGGTCCTAAGGGGCCACTCGTGAAGTGAATTTGTGTGTGAGAAGCAGCTGTGAACGGAGGGAATCAGAAAGCAAGTGTCAAGTTACTGTTCCCTAGGGCTTGGCCGCAAAGGAAAGGTAAGAGCACGCCCCAGGGAGAGCTAGCTAAGAAAGGATGCTTTTCATTTTAAAGATAGCAATTCTGGAGCCTTCGTAGACTTCAGAGGAAGGAGTTGATGGCCAGAGGATTAAGACATAGAAATGGATGTATTGGCAGAAAAGGGCTCTAAAAGAAGGGTGGAAAGAGGCCAGTGGAGGGATGGCTCTTTTTCCAAGTCTTAAAGGATGGGCTGTGTGGCGAGCCATGAGGGAAGCCAAAGAGCGGAGAAGCTGAGTCGGCTATTCAGTGGCCTGTGCTCTCCTGAGGCCAGATCCTACGCTTTGCCAGAAGGTGCAGAAAGGTTTACATTTGGGAGGGTGCTGTGGAGAAAGAGAATAGTCGGTGAGTTCAGGTTGTGTGAACTCATTCCCAGTACTTGGGCTCTGGTCTTTGGATTGAGCTAGCTGATTGATTACGCGACTGAGGTCAAGTCAGAGAGTAGAGACCCTTTCCAGGCTTCAGTGTTCTCTCTCGAGCCAAGGTGCAGGTCAGACCAGGAGTTCTGAAACTGTTTCCTGACTTTGGGGGCAGAGGGTGTTAAAAAAATTGAAATTGGAAATGGAAGATGGAAGTATGTTCTGAGCTCCATTCCAGCAATAAAACCCTCCTTAGTGACTGTAGAAATGAGTAATTCTTAGTCAGTCTTAGGGGCTTCACTGTCCGTGAGGAAACAGAGCTTGCAGGATATTTTGCTGTCAGTCAGCAGACTCCAGACCGTTGCCCATTGTTCTGTGGGATGTTTCAGTGGTCCCCGGGAGCCTGGGTATGACCACAGCTAGGACTAGAGACAGCGTGCACTTGCTCCTTGTGTGATTTATCTCCTGAGGATCTGTTTAATAACGGTTTGATTTTTAGAACCTTCTTGGTTTGATACAAATCATGTCTGTCTTATACTTCTGTCCGGGTAGGAGGTGTGCTGATGACTGACGAATGCCTTTGAGTGGGTCTCAGGTTAGCTTTCCGGGGTCTTTTTAGGAAGGTTTATAGATGTGAAAAACTTAGTACTCTTATTTCATTTGAAACAAAATAAGGATTGAAATCTCAACTGGTTATCAGTATGAGGGCTCCAATGAATGCAGTTGGTTACTCGGCTACAGTTGGAAGAATCTGGAAAATGCTGTTGTTCTCTAGATGAGAATAGGAATGTCTTCGTTGGGAACATTTGGATGTTTAAATGCATTGTTTCAGATTCATACTGTACTCCCATAACTGTCCCTGTTAGTAATAAGATTGTAGCCTTATTTATAGCTAGGAACTCTTAGAGATGAAAACTCCAGAGCAAGCAGACACTCTGACCTGACTCCCCTGCGCTCCAGTCCTCCAAAACACACTCGGCCCTAGACCCTGTAGAATCTGCAGTCTGCTTGGGACAGATCCTTCATCTTGACCGTGCGGAACATGAGCAGACAGTGTTTAGTGATTACATGTGCGAGGATTGTGAACGGAATTTGTGTTGGGCCCTAATCTTAGCTGATGTAATTTTGGCTACAGTGTCAGGAGGCCAATCAGCTGAAGTAACCAAATCTTTCCTGAAAGAAAACAGATCTGCCACAGTTAGCTGCCGAAGTGAAAGTCGTCACTGTCTCTGGTCCCCTGGCTTTCCCACTGCAGCTTGAGGAGAGTCCTTGTCTGTACCCTAGACCAGCAGGCAGAAACCAGCTGTCACTAGGGTGCATTTCACCATCTTGAAGGCTATTTTCCCCACTGAATGTCTGGGTTCGTCCCTGCCTGTCAGGCCGTGTACACCGAGCTCTGCTAGACCGCATTCACTTGTTCAGTTCTGCGCTCCAGCCACTCCTGCCATGGAGTTGAGATGCATGACCTTAAAATTTGGGCTCAAAAGTTCCTTTGTAGGGTTCATCTAGTTTCTTCTTCAGACGCTTTTCCGTGATAGGAGTATTGGTTCTTATAACAAAATCCATATTTCTCTACTATCTGCTAAGTATGTCCTAAGGAACTTCCACCACCAGGCCCCTTTCCACCCGTGTCCCCACGACCACCAGGCCCTTTCCACCCGTGTCCCCTCGATCACCAGGCCCCTTTCTACCTGTGTCCCCTCGATCACCGAATACTCTGCAGTCTCCCAAGAAAGTTCTTAAAAATCAGAGAGGTAGAGGGGCAGGATAAAGAATTTTCAATTTTTGTGTATCCCCCTTTTATGCTAGTAATGAGAAATATTATCATGGTTTCTTACATTGGAAACAATTTGAAAGTTCATGTAGGGTTTGGAAGGGTTCTTTATTCAGTAGTGTCTACCTAACAGTTTTCATATTCTTAGCTATCCAAACAGAATGATCTTAAAGGTCAGTTGGAGAGAGGCAGGTATTTGGTGGGCAGGTTTGCCATTCTGTCTCATAACGATGTGCTGTTTTGGATCTTACAGCAAAGTGCAGGCCCGGCTGGCATTCTCTGCCTACCTTCAGCATGTGCAAGTCCGCCTGACGAAAGACAGTGGTGGTCAGACTCTCAGTCCCAGTTGGGCTGCCAAAGAGGATGAACAGATGGTGAGGTTCTGCTCGCTGGGACCTGTGACTTACCCCTTTTCTTCCTCTCCTTCTCTCCCTTTATCCCCAGCTCCGCATTATGTTCTGATAAAAGAATCACTGCGGGATGCTGTTAAAGGTCTAACCATGCAAGCCTGGTGACCCGAGAATTGACTCCACAGTTGTCCTCTGACCTACACAGGCATTCACCGTGTATGACACACACACACACACACACACACATACACACAGATGTTATACATGGCAAAGTTTGAAGGTTTCTCATGTTTTTATGTGATGTGAAGCAGATCTCTGAGGCCGTGTGCGTTATGCTGTGTAGAGGAGGCATCGGTTTACTCTGTTTTGAATTGGAAATTGATTGCTCATTGGATGTTAAGTCCTGCATGAAGCCTTTGAGAAGAAAAAAAAACCATTCTTCTGTCCTTAAACTGCTTTCCATTTCATTCTTTGAGGGAGGCATCGTTACCTCATTTTACAAATGAGGAAAAAAGGACCTAGAAAAGCCAGCGCTTTTGTTCTGTAGCTGGAATGTGGTAAAACTGGACCCAGAATGTCATTCTTGCCTTTACTTTGTTTCCTTTCTTTTCTGTCCTGAGGAGTCCCGTTAGCTTTTTGAGTCAGTACCTCTTTGTAAACTCTCCCAGGAAGTACTGTTCCTATGTCTACTTGTAGTTGTGTAAAATTTTTGGATTATTAGAATCAAACTTATGACAATTTTGACTATGTATTAGTGATTTGAACTCACCAAGGATTTAATATTCTGGATCACAATGACAGGGAGCATCAGGGTTTTTTGGTAAGATCAGAGCTTGTAGAGGAAGCCACAGCCTTTTAGTGCCCATCTTAAGCTACTAGCATTACCACAAGCAGAGGGATCTTCAACTCTGAGGAAGCTGGGTCCTTTGTCAGGGCTGACTTTAATTTTTAGTTCTCTTTATGAAAGGTGCATTTTAAAAAGCATAGTAGTTATCCCAGAAAGCAAATGATGAATTTAAAGTAGCCAGTGCAACCCAGAGATAAACCTTGTGTGTCATGAATAATCCTTCAGCCATCAGTGGAAAATGTTAGCACTACACTTTCCAAGTGGAAAATTGAGCCTGCCTTTTTCAGAGTCAGTTTGTCTGCTCCACTGAAAAATAATGTTTTTATATAGTAGCTTAAACCACGCTATAGTAAAGACATCAGAGAACTATAAAATACACCCCATCCCCCATTATAAGGCTGTAACATTTATGCTGGAGAAAATTGGAGGAGGGGGCAATGAACAAAAAAAAAAATCAAATGTAAAAAAATCACTTAGAAAGTAACCAATAAGCAAACAAAAAACAACCAAACTAACCCTCTTGTTGTTGACTGAGTATTCGCCCAAGATTTGGGGCCTTCTACAAGAATATACGAGATCATCACTGCAAAACTGAGTAAACATTGAGCTGCCCCGGCCATGGCTTTGTTTATGAAAAAGGCAGGTACACAGCTTCCTTCTGTGATCCAAGTCGAAAGCCTGGAGACCCGCCACATGAAAACAGTTTTCTATTTTATGGGCAGTAACCTCTTTGAGGTCTCTGGCTCCACGAAATCTCTCAGAAGCATCTGTGGTGTCATGAAATGACCTGACTAAGATCCTCTCCAGTTCAGAATCCTTTGTCTCCATCTTAAGTGAGGAATAGCCTTCCATTCTCTCAGTGACTGTCCCCTGGTGTTGCTTCCCACTCCTGGCTCTTAGAATTCCCTTATCCTTCGGAAGGAAGAACGGTTTGTCCATCAGTTTCTAGTTTCCTTCATAGCCACTTTCTAAGCAGTGGTTTCTACACTTCAGCTGTGTTCATTCCCCATGCTTCTTTCTATACCTTCCTCCACCCTCTTTATATGAAGTCTCTTGATGCCACCCCAGAGTCCAGATCCAGGGGCTGCCTCTAGCTTGTGATCATGTCTCACTCCGGGAGTGACTCTGGGAGACTTTGACATTTGACCCTTTTCTCCCTGACTTCTGTGGCATTGTTTTCTATTAGGTTTCTCTCTGTACATGAATTTTTTTTGTTTTGTTTTGTTACAGGGTCTTACTGTGTAGCCTAGGTTGGTCTCTAACTTGCCCTGGCATTATAGACATGTACCATTGTACCTGATCCTGTTTCTGCCCTCTCACCTTTGCTGAGTTCATCTGCTTCTGTGATTTTAGTTTGCATTGACCTTGAATGCTAACTTTCCTAAATGGATCTGTTTGAGCCTCTTTTTAGAAACAATGTCCACTCTTTAAGTTCTGATAGCTCTGCTTGTGTATATATACATGGTGGTATTTGTATTACTTGTGTATATATACATGGTGGTATTTGTATAACTACTGCCTTACTAAATAATTACTTGCATCTCTATTTGGTTTTTGGTTTTGATTGCCCACATACTGAGGGAAGAGAATATGGTCCTTTTGTTTTGTCTTTATGTAGTGTCCATAGCTAACGCTTGTAAAGCTGTGTGGTACACCTCTTCTCCCATCATCTTTTGTTGTCTTCCCACATCTTTTGTTAGAGCCCATCATTGCTTGTCTTCTCCATGTTTAGCACAATCCCTACTTTTGTTCCTCTCTTTCTCGTTACTTTATTTAGGAGCTAGTGGTTCGTTTCCTTAAGCGAGCATCAAGTAATCTCCAGCATTCATTAAGGATGGTGTTGCCCAGTCGGCGATTGGCACTTCTGGAGCGCAGAAGAATCCTTGCCCACCAACTAAGTGACTTTATCGTTGTGTACAACAAGGTAAGTTGTTTACCTGATGTCTTCAGTGTTGGTTCATCGTACCTGTTGGGAACAGGCCATCTGCTTTGTCCCGTTCTCTTGGTGGCACCATTCCCCGTCCAGCTGGGCTGAAAACTGCATATTTTGAGGGCCAATGGCTATACTTAATTCTTATAAAATTGCACCATTCTTTGCTCTCTAGTATACCTGAGAAAGATCCTAGTCTGTGTGCAACTGTAGCATAGTGTTGTGCCTGTAGACATTGGGGAGATGACCATTTAAGAGTGAACTGAAATTATGAATTTTATATGATGGCTTGCATTTCTATTTTGGAATAGTTAGATTTTCTTCTCTGAAACATTTGAAACAGGAATATGACTTCACACCTATAAGATACACTATTTAATTAGAATTTTTTTTCAAAATGTTTTGTATCTGAGGTTCTAGACCATTTTAAAAAGATACTATTTTGGGAGAAAAAGTATGTCCACTATGTAGGAGGAAAAGCTGAGTCCTGGAAACTGACACGGCTTTTCTGAAGTTACATGGAAAGGATAGTGGACTGCCGACACACTGAACCTGTAGCCACGATTACTTCAGGTCTGTTGAGAATCCTGTTTGTCTTACACAAGTAAAAACTCAGTCAGTTTGGAAACTGATACAAGAGACTCTTCCAAGACCAATCTTTCCTCTATGAATTGCAACAAAATATTGTGTGTCTGTTGTCCAGCAGCAATGTGAAGCTGCAATTATCATCCCAGATGTTACTATAAAAAGCTCTTGCTCTATGACCCATGTTAGCAGAAAGAAAAATATGATTAAAAATTACATTCTACCACCGTTACTTGGGAATTTCAAAACATTTCATGAAATGATGACCCAAGTAGTTTGTCAGATTTATAAGTAGTGGAAATACGGGAAGAAGGAAAGCCTCTCCTGCAAGGTGAGGAAAGCAGGGGAAAGCACATCTCTCGGGAGTCAGTTTGATCTTGTTGTTTTTCTCTGGGTTGGACACGGGTAGGAAACAGAACAAATGGCTGAAAAGAAATCAAAGAAGAAACTAGAAGAGGAGGAGGAAGATGGGGTGAACGCAGAAAGCTTTCAGGACTTCATTCGACAAGCAAGGTACAGAGCACTGCTGATGGATAGCCATGTCCTCCCATCTCCTGAACTGCCCACTGGATCAACCGCAACCCCTTGTTTCTGTTACGTGGATGGGAATAAACTCAGTCCCCAAAGGAGGGAACATTTCCTAGGTTTGGCCTCTCCATATCTTAGCCAGTTGTGTTGCTGTTGTCATGACTTCAGTTATCAAAACACTGCTGCTGGGTGTCTGGGCTGGAGTTCTAGACAGCCTTCAGCGCACAGCCCTGAGAGTATGAGAGCCTCTGGAAAGGGGAAGTTAGTGGCTTCTAGTGTTTGCTGGGTCCAGATTTATTCCCGACCTACTGATGCGGTGGAGACGACCAAATATTCCTACATAGAGTAGGGTGAGGACTGGCGGTTTCTCAACTCTGTGAGGGTCACGCCTAATTTATATAAAACAGAACAAGTTTTTCATGCTTAGGGTTGACCTTGAGAAACTGAAAATCTCTATGTTCAACTCTGTTGATGTAAGCCAGCCAGACCGTTTTACTCACTGACATTGTATTTCCAAAGGAAGAGATAATAAAAGCACTTAATTTTAACATTTGTAAAAAACTCAGAATGGAGGGTCTTTTTTAAATTAGAGAGTTGTCAGGCTAGAGAGTTGATTCAGGGGTTAAGAGCATTATCTGTTTTTGCAGAAGACCTGGGTTCTGTTCCCAGCACCTACATGGTGTCTCAGAACCATTCTTAACTCTAGTCCCAGGGGACCTGACATAAAATAATAAAATCTAAAAATATATATATTTTTTAAAATTAGAGAGCTGTGCAGAAACTACTAAACTAAAGGAAAAGCAATGATAAGCCCCTTTAATTAGGCTTCAGTAGTCCAAGGCACAGTGGGAGGATAACAGTAGAATATCAACATTCCGTTCTTTGTGAAGTTAAAGTAGGTAATGGCTTATCAGTCTCCAACACTGAGGTCCTTGGTTAATTCTTTGAACAGACTTCACTGTGGCCTCAGTGTCTTATGTTTTAGGTGTGCTACAAACACATATATCATTTTGTAGGGTTTCTAGTTGTATAATGCTCTTTTGTGGATTTTCTGAAGTCTTGAGAAAGCAGGTATATAAATAAAGCAGGAATCAGCTTTCCACATCAGCCTCATAAAAACAGCAAAAGCAAAAGAGGACAAGGTGGTTCAGTGGGTAAAGGTGCTCATGCCTAAGCCAGACAGAGACTTGAGTTCCATCCCCAGGACCCACGTGGTGGAAGGAAAAACACAGTTCCTGCAGGTTGTCCTCCACACCTCTTTGTGCATGTGCTCATCCACAAAGTAAATAAATAAATGTAAAAAGATTAAAAGCAGAAAAGGAAAAAAAGTAAATACCAAAAATAGATTTTTTTTTAAGTTCCTAAAATAGAAAAATAGAGAAAAAACCATATATATACTTTACTTTGTATAGTGTTCCTGCACGTATGTCCAGAAGAGGGCACCAGATCTCATTAGAGAGGATTGTGAGCCACAATGTGGTTGCTGGGAATTGAACTCAGGACCTCTGGAAGAACAGCCAGTGCTCTTAACCTCTGAGCCATCTCTTCAGCCCAAAACCTCACTTTTTTTTTTAAGAAAAAAAACATAACTGGATACTAAATGTAAACTATATATATACTCTTAACAGAGTGTTTAGGGTAAAAATATATTAGGTTATATTGTTGATTGTCATTTAAGGAGCAGTTCCTGGGAACTGTGTGGCAGCGTAGGGTCCTTTACTAAATTAGGACGAGCACACAGACTCCTTGAATAGGCTGACAAGTTCAATTGCCTGCAGGAAGGAGGCAGGAAGATCTAAGGACGAAGTGGGCAAAGGATAAGACAGGTGCAGAGTTGCTTGTGGTTGGGCCAGCTATCCCCTGCCTTCCAGTACTCTGAGAGCGCCAAATAAAACACTGCCAGAGAGAAGCAGGGCCCATTACAGCCCCAGCTGGAGGTATCTGCCAGTTAACGCTATTTATCTTGTGCTTCTCTTCTGCTTGGGGACCTGAGTGTTTATGGAGATCCATAGAGGTGCTTTCCTGGGTTCTCATTGGTGTGTCCTGAAGACGGCAGGTGGATTGCCTCACTTCCTTAAAGGCTGCCTATGAGAAATAATACCAAGCTCCAGAGATGAGAAAGTGGCTACAAAAAGTGGTTGTCCGTGTTGAAAATTCCTGCGTTACTGCTTCAGAGCCCACACATGCTGTGTTTGCTGGGAGCCTGCTCAGACCCTCCTCTGTTTTCTAATACTCTAGACTCTGTTGCCACTCATAACATGGCATTTCAGTAACTCAAAGTGCCCATCTAGTTCTATCTCATTCAATGTTCAGATGGTTAAAGATCCCGTCTGTGGCCACACTAGGTCTCCTTATTTCTGACAGAGCCAATAAAAATGACTTGTGGCCCCTTGAGTGAAAATAGCTCAGTTATCTGGAAGCAGGGTAGATACACTGCCAACTGCAGCCAGATGAGAGCGGCACTCTGTGGCTAGAAATAGTCTTTTTTACATATTTTATTTTTTAATGGTACACACCTCTCCGTGTCTCTCATTCTCTCCCTCCACTCCCCCCCCCCCCCGCCTTGTGTGTGTAAGCTGATGAGGGGAGTATTGTACAAAAATAGGTTGTTGGTAAGCTTTGACCTAATCTGTGGTTTCAATTTCTTACCAAGAGTGTGCTTACCCAGTAAAATTTTGTGCAGGTGACTAAGTACTTGAAATGTGTGAGGTGTGACTCTGGCAAAGAATAGTCTAATTTTATCTCATTCAGCTAAGTCTACATAGCTCCGTGTAACTAGAGTGGCTGCTGAATCAGGTAGTGCAGGTCTAGAAATTCTCTGGGGGTTAATAAAGATTTATCATGGTCCACACTTTCCCAATTGCTTTCGTTTTAAACTATTAATGAGGAGCTTTTGCCTTACGTGTCTCACTTTCCCTTCTCTTCTTACTGTTTCCCTAATAAAATGTCAAAAGATTTTCCAGAGTAGCTTCCTGTGCTGACCGAACTCTCTTCTTCATTTCAGTGAGGCTGAACTGGAGGAGGTGTTGACTTTCTATACCCAAAAAAACAAGTCTGCCAGTGTCTTCCTGGGGACTCACTCTAAGAGTTCTAAGAACAGCAGTAGCTATTCTGATAGTGGGGCCAAAGGTGGTAAGTACACGAGCTAATGAGTGAGCCGTGCAAACAGAAGCATCGGGAATAGGAGCTCTGGCTCTACACTGGTTTTGAGTGTGATTGAGTGTAGCCTTGACTGTCCTTGAACTCACTGTGTAGATCATCAGGCTGGCCTCAAACTCACCATCTGCCTCTGCCTCCCAGTGCAGGGATTAAAGGCGTGTGCCACCTCCCCTCCCCAACTGGGTAGGGTTTTTGTTATTGTTGTTTGTGGGCCTATTTTATACCTAATTGGGGTGACTGATACTCTTGGTTCCAAGCCCCAGATGCCATTGGTTTCCTTCAGGCATTATGATGTTCCCTGTGTTTCTAAAAGTTCTCACTGCTGAGGTTTGGAATCAAATGTGGACCAGACTCTCTAGCTCATATTGTTGTTATTTAAAAAAAAAAAAAAAACAATCACTCTGTATCAACAAAGCTCTGTGCTTTCTATGTAAGATCAGTTTCAAACCTAGTTGCAAATGTAGCAACATAGGAATTTTATCAGTATTTTAGTACTTTATTTATTTATTTATTTATTTAGCTTGTGTGAGTGTCTTATGGCATGTGTGTCTGTGGACTCCTTGTGTGCCTGGTGCCTGTGGAGAAGAGGGCATCAGATTCCCTGGAACTAGAGTTGTAGATAGTTGTAAGGTGCCAGGTGAGTGCTGAGTACTAAACCCAGGTCTGCCTAGACCGTCTCTCCAGCCCCCTTGTCAGTATTGTGAGTGCTAGATTCAGTCTCTCTGCTCTTAAGGCTAGCCCAGTCCTGTGAATATTTTCTGAAATATTCAGGAAAATTCGTCATTTCAAATGTAAAATGAGTTTCCCAAAGAAACAGGGTAAATTTTGTTTGTGTTTACAGGGCTGCAGATTGGTCCCAAAGCCTCAAAATGCTAGACTAGCTCTCTCTAGCACTGACATCCCAAGCCGGTGTTGTAAACTCACTTAGGGTATTGCATAAAGCCTCCTTAGTGGCTGTGTTCCTGAATTGTATTTCTAGCAGTCCCTTTAAACCCTGCTTCCTCTTGGAGTTTGTTTCTAGCTTCATATTCATCTGTCCGTTTTTTCTTTCTCTTATTTGCTATATTTTGCGTTATCCCCTCTGGTAACTGCTAGCAGTTCAATGTCGTGGCCCTCAAAGCCCTTGAGTTTATCAAGTGTCTTGTCTGGTGTGTGGAACTGAGCGGGTGAGTGTGAGAAGGCTGATGAAAATCTGAAAAGTAGCAGTAGCAGTGTCATGGACGGGAGGTGGAGAGATGTATGCAGGGAGGTCCAGAGCGGGGAACAGCGTGTTTACCTGGTGAGATGGGGCCCACACGGGCTTTGATACGGCAACTTAGCCCTTGACAGTAATGGAGAAGACACAGTAGCATGTACCAGCAGCTCCTGTTAATACAAATGGGACACTTCAAATTCTCAAATTTGTTTCTTAAAGATACTTATATATTAGAAGATAAATTCCTGCATTTATCTATTGTCTAAACCTAGAAAGGGGTATGAAGGTTTCATTCAAGAAAAGAAGCATTTGATAGTTCGGTGTCTGGGTTCATTTCATAGCTGAGCAAGCAAGTGATCGCATTACCCCTGCAGGTGCTGGTGGAGCAGACAGGACCCAGATGCCATTATCCTCTGAGAAACTCTTACGTTTTTGTATAAATCTTGCCTTTGAAGCAGACTAGGAGCACTTCTCTAGTTATGAATAGCTTTGGGCTGTTCTGTTTCAGAATCTGATGGTAGAGAAAAATTGCTACAGTGGAAAATGGTTTTATTTGTCAGTATAATCATCAGCCTGTCTCAGGTAAACTGAGGCACATACTTTAAGCTGTAGAGTCAAAGTGGCAAACCAATTAGTGAGGCCACGCTTGCACCTCACAATGCTGCTTTTGTGCATGTGTGTGGATTTGGCTCCAGCAGGTCCTGCCAGCCACTGTGATCTCTTATCTCCCCACCCCTGTCCCAGCCTGGAGTCCTGGTGGGAGCATCCGACTTCCCTTTACTCATATCATTATCCAGGCGTGTCCTAGCTGGGCCACAGTCAGTAGATTGCTGCCGTGGGTTTGAGTGAGATGGTGCTGATGTAGGCAGTCGTTGGGAGTTGACTGCTCACTAGAGCTGTTGCCGTCCTTTAAAAGTTGTGGTGATGTGTGCATGTTTCCCAGCATTGTTTAATACTTGTGTATCATGTTATGATCTTGATTAGTAAAACACTTAAGTCAGTATTTTTTATTTCAGATCACCCTGAGACAATTCAAGAAGTGAAAATAAAGCAGCCCAAACAGCAACAGGCAACAGAAATCCACTCCGATAAATTATCTCGTGAGTGTTTGAAGCACACGTTACGCTATGAAAACCGCTGTCAGATGTTAAACATTTTAAGCGCATGGACCATTATTGCCCTGGGAAGTTTCCTTTTGTTCTTCCCCTTCCCTTAGAATTTCCCGTTGGTAACTTTATTTCTTTCAGAAGCATTTTCCATTTTCTTTAGAAGTTCTGAGCACTTTCTTTTTTCCCAGAGGGAGAGGAATTAGCTGCTCCTTGTAGAAACTTTGTCCTGCTTCCTTAGCATTTGTAGACCATGCCTGCTCTGCTTTGTGGGGGATGTCTCAACTCAAGCTTTTAGGAAGGGGTAACGATAAAGTAAAATCCTTGTTACCAGGCTGTCTCTGGTAAGCAACGTTTATGACGTTCAAGATGAATACTTGTTAAAGTCTGCATGATTTCTGTTTCATGTTAACATATTTTGATGTTCAAAAATTGTATGTTTATGTGTCCTAAAATGACCTGTTTTTTGTTTTGTTTTGTTTTTGCTTTAATAGGATTTACCACTTCAGCAGGAAAAGAGGCTAAACTAGTCTATACCAATTGTTCTTCTCTCTCTGGTCCTGCTGCTGTTCTTCTGCAGAAACTTCCCAGCACCCACTTGTCATCTATTATTACCACCTCTGCCCTCTCGTCAGGTCCTGGCCACCATTCTTCTTTATCTCAGATTTCTCCAGCTATCCCCAGCATGCCTCACCAGTCAGCACTTTTACTGAACCCAGTCCCCGACAGTGCTTCTCCCTCCATACACCCTGGGACCCAGAACGTAAGCCCCGCTGGCTTGCCACGCTGTCGATCAGGCAGTTACACCATGGGCCCCTTTTCCTCTTTCCAAAGTGCCGCACACATCTATAGCCAGAAACTGTCTCGTCCCTCTTCAGCAAAGGCAGGTGAGTGAGAAATGAAGACTGCCTGCCATGTCAGCTCCTCCCCAGCCCCATGAAAGTAGAGCTCCCTCTGTTCCCTTTGCTTTTGATGCCTTCTGCTGTGACTAAAGAGAGGTCTTGCTTTTTTGTCCACGAGCATTCATTCACTGATACAGAACGAAAAAGGACTGCTTTTAGGTACTGTAAAAAGGAGATGAATAAGACAAGGCATCTAGATTTCCCACCGCAGATGATCACAGACTGTGAAGACACTCTGCATTCTTTCTGATTCACGTCACTATTTCTGACATCAGAACATTTACAAACGAATACATAACCAAAGACTTCGTAAGATACGATATTTCATTTTAAATGAAGTAGACCCATATTATCAGTCAAGTTTTCTTCTCATTTATTTTATGGCATTGGGGATCGAACCCAGGACCTTACATGTGTTAGGCAAGCACCCTACCAGTGAACTACATCCCCAGCCCAGGTTTAATGACAGCTTTGTTGAGACATAACCCCTACTCAGAAACTTGGCTATTTCGTATGAATCCAATGGGTTTTGGTACGTTCACAGATACTTACAAGCAGCATCACTGCCTAGCTTCAGAACACTTTCTCTTCTCTCAGAGAAACTCCCTATTAGCAGCACCCTCATTACCTTTTCCTCCTAGCCTCTGACAACCACAGGTAGCTTTCTTTTTCTACAGATTTGTTTATTCTGGACATTTCACATAACTAGAATTATACAATAAATGGCCTTTGTGATTGGCTTCTTTCACTTAGTGTCGTGTTTTCCAGGGATATCTGTTAGAGCATGTGTCATGCTAATGCCTTGTAAACAGCTGGGTGGTGTTCTAGTGTGTGGCTACAGCATTTGTTTGTGTGTTTGCCAGGTGGGGTATCTGTTTTCCCCTACTTTGGCCATTATGACCAGTGGTGCTATATGCAGGGTGACAGCATTTACACATGGATATTAATTTTTATTTTCTAGGGTATATAGCAAGAGTAGAAAGAATTACTAGGTCATGTGATAAATTTCATGAGTCCTCATTTTGATCAAGCAAGTTCTTGCTAACATTTAATGTTTTTTTGATTTTACCCATCATAGACGGTTTGGGTTAGAATACATCCATCTGTCTACCTGTCTATCTATGTATTTTTCTGTTGTGCAGAAGGGTTACGATTGGGATTTCCTTAATGGCTAATGATTTTCTTATGCCTTTTGAGTATTTGTGTATCTGCATAAAGGAAATGTTTGATTTCTTTGCTAGTTTTTCAGTTGAGGTATATCTTTATCATTGAGTTGTATTCTTTATTCTCTATACCAGTCCCCCATCAGGTGAGTGCTTTAGCAATGGTTTCTCCCTGTTTATTGGTTCTTTTTACTTTCTTCAAGCATAGATGTTTTAAGTTTTGATGAAGTCTGATGTCCCTATTTTTTCCTTATGTTGCTTATAGTTTTTATATCTGAAAACATTAACCCAAATTTATAAGGATTTTCTCCTATTTTTTTTCTTAGAGTTTCATGTTAGATCCTTAATTTGGAACTTTTGTCCATTTTCAATTGCATATTGTGTGAGGCGATGTAGGGGTTTAACTCCATTCTTCTGGATTCATTTTTTCCAGGTCCATTTATTTAAAAATGATATTTCCCTACAGTTGAAAATTTTACCTGTGAATGGAAAGATTTCTTTTAGAGTCTCAGTTCTCTTCCTGTTGATTTTGTTTCAGTTTTACACAAGTACCACATCGTCTTTCTGTAGCATTATATTAAGTTGTGAAATCACCAAGGGTTCTCCGAACTTTATTCTTCTTTCTCAAATCTTTTGAGGCTTTTTTGCGGTTTCTTACATTTTTATGAAAACTGTGGGATTGTCAATTTTTGCATTTTAAAAATTAAGTCCATAGAGATTGTGGTGAATCATTTTGGGGAGTGTTTTAACATTGGTTGAGATTTTAAATAATTTAATAATGCCCTGTTAAAAATGAGCTATACTTAAGCCACATTTTATAAAAATGAGCTTATACTAAGCAACTACCGTTAGTCAGGCTTGGTGGGACATGCCTTTAATCCCAGCACTCAAGAGGTAGGAGCACATGAATCTCTGAATTCAAGGCCAGCTTAACCTACGTAGTAAGTTCCAGGCCAGTCCAGACTACGTAGTGAAACTTTATCATTAAAAGGGGTGGAGGGTGGGCATCAAGATGTTTCAGTAGGTGAAGGCACTTGCCACCAAGCTGACAGCCTGAGCTCTATCCCTGAGGCCCACCTGGGGGTAAGAAAGAACAAACTGCCGTTGTCCTCTGACTGCCCCATACATATGGTGCTGTCTGTGGACATGTGCACCTGCACACACGCACTACATAATAAATGTACAAATGTAATCTTTTTAAAAGATGATTCAAACAGAATACCAAGGTTGTCTCTTGATCATATTTAGGACTGTGCACCCAAGAAATAGAGAAAATATCTACTCAAAAACACATATTTGTAAAACTCAGTTATATCCTATATCATAAGCAAGAAAATAATGATAAGATTTGGAGTCATATAGTATCATTCTTTACCCACATTGCAACTGAGTGAAAGGCCAATAACAAAGGAATATATAACAAATCTCTGTATATTTCAAAATCAAAAAAGGGAAAAGAAATTTTAATATAAAGGAAATATGCTAGAACTTAATAGCAACGGATAGCTGCATGTCCTGGTGTGTGGAGAAGGAAAACAATGATCTGCATCTAAGGAGAAAGACATAAAGCTTTTTTTTTTGCCAAAGCTGCACAGTTCATAAGTAGAATAAAGATATCAAAGCCACTCATGAACTTTGTCTCCTAAAGAAGATCTGCATTTGGTGAAATGGATGAAGAAAAGAGAAGACAGGAACATTATAGAAGGAATAAAGAAGCAGACACAGAAAGATGTATAGATGAGATAAAATAGGATATGACCAACAATTTATTTCCCCAAATTGAGATGGACAAACTTCATTAAAGGCATAACGTGTAAAATTGACTCAGATTGATGAAGAAGGCCAAAATAGTCTTGTGAGTATAATTGGTATAGTACTTAAAGCTTTTCTCTGAAAGAAATGATAAGGCCCAGATAGTTTGATAGGTAATTTCTAATGCTTTTTCAAAAAGTAGATAACCCTGGGATTAAACACTGCTAGAGAATAGCAGAATACCCTCTAACCAATTTGGTGTGATTGGATTTGTCTTGAAAACAAAATAAGTTAGTGGTAAGGTTCGAGAGGAAAATTATAAACAGCCTTCATTTGTAAATGTAGATGCAGAAATTCTAATCAAAATAAAAGCCAGCCAAAAGTAGCCGCGTCGGAGAGAATGCGCCATAAGCAAGTCTGCTCAAGGACGGGAGCGGCTCAGTTGTAGAAGGTGTGGCAGTGGTAAAGGTGTTCCTGACGTCATTGGAAATTCAGGAAAAGACTGGGTAAACTCCGCATCAATCATGATAATCCTCTGCACACTGAGAAGAGAAGGTCCCTGTTAGCCAGAGCAGAGGCCATCTGCCCTGTGCCGGCAGATGTGTCTGTCTCAGTGGCAAAATGATGTCCGCACTCCTGTTCTTCTGTTCAGCATTTTACTGGAGGTTAAAACCAGCATAAAATATTAAAAACTGATAACTAAAATGGAGGCAGTAAGATATAGTTGCATATAATATTCTGTCTACCTACAAAATATAAGATGGTCTCTAGGTGCATTTTAGAAAAGACTTAGCCACAAGAATTGTTTGAACTGAAATTTTATGTAATGAAAAGAGAACACAAAGTTGGATGAGTAGTGAAGGGGGAATTGGGAGAGGGTGGGTAAAATCAATGCCATGAAAATATATTGTGTAAAAACTGCAAAGAATCAAAGAAGTTTAAATGTTAGATTTTATTATGTACACTTTATCAACTGAAAAGCACTGAGTCCCGTTTGTGGTGCTTATGTACTCTTGGGAGTGTGGGTATCCTGTGGGGCAGGTTCAGCCTCCCAGAGGCCACACTCCCACGGTTAGGTTCTCTGATATTGATTATGCCTTTGAGTCCATTATCTCTAATTGAGCTGTTTATAGAAAGCATCTTGGACATTAGCAGAAAACTGTAAGCTACCCTGGGGAACGTTTAGACAATGTTTTGTACAATGTGGAAAATCATCAGAGAAGGCCTAAATCAGTGGGTGAATGTTCTGTATGTGGCATAGGAGGCCTCAGATCACACTCATCAAATTGATCTCTGGTTTCAAAAGTTCAAAGACCTCAGCGAGTATCTTGTTTAATTCAGTAAGCCTATTCCGAAGTGATGAGCGACACTGAGGACCTCTTGGATTCCTTTGTTAAGACTCACGTAAAGGTAAAAATGTGTGGTGTCGGCAAAAGCACACAATGACCAAAGGAACAGAGTAGAAAAGTCACACAAGTTGGTAGCCTTGTACATCAGTGGGACAGTGTCTTTCTCATAAGCGATGCTGTGGTGAGACCAGACCCCTGCCTCAACCATGCATAAAAATAAATTTCAGTTGTGAATGGTGACACCCACACTTGGGTTGTGTAGGCAGGAGTATCCTGAGTTCAGGAGGCCAGTCTGGGCAATATAATGAGATCCTGTTTCAAAAAACAAAAGCATTTTTCCAGATATAGAACTTAATACTTCAAAAAATTCTTTACAGGTTATTATATGGAAACAAAAGTAAAAACAGAAGCACAACTCTAGTAACTCAAGAAAATACTATAGAAAAATGATAAGGTTATCAGGAAAGCAGTAACGTCCAACATCATTGTTAACTGGTTAACTGGTTAGCCTCCTAGAGAAAGGAGAATTCGGATGTTTGACAGTCCGAGTATTAAAGGATGTGTGGGCCAGCAGGAATGTCTGCGTAGGAGGATAGGACATGCCACTCGGATCCTGTCACTTTGGGTTGAAAATACATGGACCCTGTGACCCAGCAGTCCCACCCCTGGGCAGAGGCACAGGAAGAACCCTACTGCAGTTATGTGCCTGAGTGCCACTGTGCTGTTTAGAACCACAGCTGGTTCAGAGGAACTGCCAGACAGAACAGCAAATAAAGTGCATGAATTTGTCCATGCTGGCCAGCGAGGATGCCTCTCATCAGTGCCATGTTAGAAGATGAAAGTTAGCACTGGGAGCCTACTAGTGGGAGATCCTTGCTATGGAGCCTGAAAATAAGCAAAGTATCCAGTATTTATGTATACACATACAGGAAAACATTCCTACGTATTTAATAAAATTATATCCGAAAGGAAGAGAATGAATGAAAGGGGGAGAGTAAGGATGGAGAGGAGCAATTGGTTAACGTAAGCAAGTGGTAGAAACTTCACAGGTGTTCATCATAAGGCGTGTGTAACTTACTCATGCATTGTAAAGCTATCTGGACACACCAGTTAATACAGTAAATATGAAAAGGTGTTTTAGAGCAGCGTCGCTACATTGTGTCTATAGGATGATAATGCATTGTAAAAGGGCCGAAGGGGCCTGGGAGGTATGGCTCAGTAGTAGATAGAATGAGATCCCATCTCCACCCCCAGCACCACAAAGAGACATAAGTAAGTGGATAGAACAGGAAAACATGTAGTATTTCTACTTTTGTGACTTAAAACTAATCTTTCAGTGAGATATTTTATAATCAGAAAAAAAACCTTGAACCTTGATTTTATTGTGACCAAATAGTTGAAAGAAACTTGAACTCTTGGACTCTGAGAGGACCGTAACTCACGAATACAAGACCGCTATTCTTTAAGTACACTTGCTTAGGTTCTCTTTCCTACCTGCTTCCCTTTGGCGCCTTGTAAGAATGTGAGTGCTGTTACCATGGCTGCCACAGACTGACGTGGGCATTTATGTAATAAAGCAAAACAAGAAGCAGAATTTCGAGGTCTGGGTTCTCTTTTGTTCCTGCTGATGCTGAGGTTAGATCCCAGTGCCATGTGGTTGCTTGCTGCTCAGCTGTCCTCAGTTAATCCTAACACTGGCTCTTCTCATCTCCCAGTGAGAACATTCTCTGTAAGCCAACACACACCAGTACACACGTGGTAATCTGGCTGTAGGAAGCCTTTCTAGGGCATGGTAAGGGTTTTCCCTATTTCTACCATTCCGAGGTCATCTTTGGCCTTCATGTTGTCAGAGCTCCCTAGGACTCAGCAGAGTGTCTGTCAACTGACACTTGTTTGCCCTTGTTCTCCTTTTATTTGGGACATGATTTCTAAGTGGGTGAGAACTCTTCTCTTTTTCAGCAGGTTCATGCCATCCTCATAAGCATCATTCAGGAATAGCCAAAACTCAAAAAGAGGTTGAAGATGGTTCATTCAACAGAAGGTACAACCAAAGCCTGGTTACAGCCGAACTCCAGCGGCTCGCAGAGAAGCAGGCAGCCAGGCAGTATTCTCCAGCCACTCACATCAACCTCCTCACCCAGCAGGTAGGGCCAGACCAGGCTGGGCTCTTTGGGCCTGGGAGTGTGTGTGACAGGGCGGGTGGACCGTCCTTCCCTGGCTCAGCTGGTTCCTTTGTGTTTGTGGTCTGAATTGCTTCTTAACTGTGAAGAAAATGGCTCTCACAGGCATTGCACTTTTATGACCTTTGGGTTCTCTTTGTTCTCTCTTCTGGTAGTCTTCATGGGATTGAATTAAAAGTAGAAACCTTCTTCCTTAATGCTAAATGGAATCAAACCTTCCAAATGAGGTACTGATAGTAGTCCTATGATATTCACTGTGTTGTTAAATTTTTTTGTATTTCTGTTGTGTTAAGATTTTTAATTGATTGTTGTAGTGATGATTAAATCTGGGGAGTAGAGGTGAAAATTGCTTCAAGTACATGTGAAAGTAGGAAACGCACCTCTCTCTTATGGTACCCTAGTTCTCTGTTTAAAAAAAAAATATATTAGAGCAAAGAAAGATAAGCCTAACGTGGACTTGGCTTTCCCCCGCCCTCATCTCAGCATAGCAGGCAGTAATCATTTTCCCTTTCAATCTCTAGGAGTTTGAAACAACAGGTGGGGAGCCCGAAGCTGTAGTTGGAAGCAAAGAAATATGACAAGGGGCAGTGAGACTGGAAGGGGACTGGACAGTTAGACATCAGCCATAGACGAATGGGAATAGCAATGGCCATAGGAAAGAGAGAGGAAATTTGAAAATGTCCACTGTTCTTAGGAAAAGTGAAGATTGTTGGTCAGGAGCTGGCATTTTGGCTTCCAGTTAAGTAATCTAGGAGCATCAGGAAATAAAATTATTATCAGTATTAGTGTATTTACATATTTTTTATTTCTATCATTGGCTGTATTGCAGAGCCCAGAAACTTCTAAGATCCTGATCCTGTAGGAACCAGTTTGCACACCCTCACTGGGAAGCTAACCCCTTCGGTCTTTCTCATCTGTAATGAATGAAACTGTGTGCCTGTGCCCCGCAAGCCCATCAGCTCCTGTTTGTGAGAATCAGAACCTGCCATTAGATGTCAGCCTTAACTTTCAGTGTTTCCACGGTAGGGTACTGAGGGAGGTGCTGTACTGTGCAGAAACCAGGGTGGAGCACCTAGGAAGAGGAGGATTAGCCAGCCCAAGACTTGTGTCCTTCTTTATGATTGCCTGCATGATCTTGAGCACTTCATTTCTCAGCCTCTGCAGTGTGTTTATTGAGGGGAAAAACACAGCCAGGTGATAAAGATGGGGTGTAAAGCCTCTTTGCAAAGTCTTGATGCCATGTACTGGGGAAATATTGTTATTTTGGTCCTTTAGGCTTTTGAAGTCCATTGTCTCTAATGTGATGACAGTGAGTTGTCAGAAAAATGCATTTTGTTAGAGAAAAACTCGATTGTTACTCAGCCATTTCCTATCTGTGAATACAGTTACTTATTTTGTAATTTGGAAACTTCTGGACTTTTTTCTGCTCCTTAATAACTAATAGTGCATTGTGGTGGACTTTGACGTTTGTTCTCTAGCCGCTTTTATGCTGTGTTATAAAGGAAAGCTGTTTCTATCTCTCAACTGAACTGAGTGATAGATGCCCGTGGCTTCCTGGAGGGAAGGACAGGAGCTCTGGACGTTCTCTGTGCTTGCACCTGGGAACTAACTGCAACCGTCAGCACAAGCAGCTTTGTGTCCATAAGCCGCGGGTGCTTGGTTTCCTCTGACTCCATACTTCCTTCTTCCTCAGTTCCCAATTCAATTCCGTATCTGTGCTTTCTGATACGGATATCAGAAAGTGGGTGCCTAGTGGATAGCTCCCTCCTCATAAGATTAATTCTGGATATATTAATACTGTTGCTTTATTGTGGTAGAACTAATTATTTTGTTTTCCTACTAATTCCCTCTTTGTGCTTTCCTTATCTTTATTTCTCTTTTTCTTGAGTGGCATGTCTAATTTATTTTCATCCAGTTTATATTAAAGGCTATGAATTTTCCTCTGAGCATTGCTTTAGTTATATCCTGTAAACTATTATCTAATTGTTTTGTAGGCAAGAAGTTAAGAGACTTCATTGGACAAGGAAAACAGATTTTAAATTATCTGTATATAGTGAAAATTTATATAAAATTATAGAGTATTTCTGAGAATTTTTTAAATTTTTACTAATAAAAATTTAATTACTTTAGGTTTTTAATTTATTTTTCAAAATAATCTTTTCTCATTTTACATACAAATTCCGGTTTTCTCTTCCTCTCCTCTTACTGCTTTCTCGACCTCCCACCTACCCCACTCCCATCCACTCCTCAGAGAGAATAAGGCTTCCCATGGGAGTCAACGAAGTCTGGTGCATCACTCTGAGGCAGGACCAAGGCCCTCCTCCCTATAACTAGACTGAGTAAGGTGTCCCTCCAAAGAGAATGGACTCCAAAAAGCCAGTTCAAGCACTAGGGATAAATCCTGGTCCCCCTGCCAGTGGTCCCACAGGCTGCCCAAGCCACACCACTGCCCCCCACATTCACAGGGCCTAGTTTGGGCCTATGCAGGTTCCCATTCTGTCAGTCTGGAGTCAGTGAGCTCCCACCATAGTGTTCAAGTCAAGTGTTTCCGTGGATGGCCCATCATGGTCCTGACCTTTTTGCTCATACTATCGCTCCTCCCTCTCTTTGACTGGACTCTGGGAGTTTGGTCCAGTGCTGACTGTGGATCTCTGCATCTGGTTCCATCAGTTGCTGGATGAAGGTTCTATGATGACGATTAAGGTGGTCATCAGTCTGATTACAGGGGAAGGCCAATTGAGGTACCCTCTCCACTATTGCTTCAATCAAGAAATCTCTTTTCTTGCTGTCCCTCTCTGTCCTTTCCACATCTTGGCCATCTCGTTCCTTCATGTTTTCCTCCCCAGAGAAGAAGAGAAAAAAAACATTTTATTTTTATCAGTAATTTCAACTACTTGTCCTGTTAGTCAGTGGCATTTTCTATAAACTTTGTATTTTGTTGTGATTATTTATTTAAAAGAGAACACTTTATCCAAGCCCCTAAGAGTATCCCATCAATGGTGTGACATCTCTCTAACTGAGAAATAACTCATAGCTCTATAAGAGTGACAGCCACTCAAACAATACTGATAGCCAGGAGCACACCAGAGATTTTCTCGGGGAATGTCAAAACTACCTAAAGGGCAACCCAGCTTGCCGGTGGGGATGGAAAGAAGGCCGAAGCGGTTTCCTTAGATGCGCTCATTTTCAGCTCCATCACAGGAAGGGCAGAATGAGCTTCCTGGCACCCTGGCGTACATGTCTGTGGTGAGTCGGACTTGGGGAGTCAGCTCTGGGCACTTGACCTGAAGCTGAAAGCAAAGCCCTGCAGGCTTCCAGGCCTTCAGAGGGGCTGGCTGAGCCTCTTGTAGGTGATGAGAAACCACCCAGACATAGGTGCTTGAGCGAGAAGCGGGGGAGCTGCAGACTGAGGCAGTGCCGCCCCTTCCTTCTCTGTTTTCTAGGAAAATGCTAAGGGATAGTAAGCTTGCCAAAGACAGTTCTTCTTAACTACCCACAAGTGATGAAAAGGGACTTAGAATTTATATTAGAGTCTACATTTTTAAGGAATTTGTGTAGCTAAAAGCAGAAGCTAACTTCTCTGAATTTTTTTTTAAATCTTTCTGCTGTTGTTGCAGCTCTGTTTAAGTCCTAGAATAAGAACAGCAGACATTCTCCACTACATGAACAGTGGCCCCTTAAACAATCAGGAGAATGTCTAATCTAGCCTGCTTGTTTTCGGAGGTACGCATTGAATCACAATGCGCAGAGAATGTTTTATACCTGTTGTTGTGGGTGCAGGTGTATCTCACAGACACTGTTTAAGGGGGCCATCTTCGGGAATGGGCTCTTTTAGTGACTGAGGTGTGGGTTCCTTACAGCAGTGTTAAGAAGCATCTGCACCTGTAGGGGGAGGGGTCCTGGGATGCTGGAATAGGGCATCAGCTTAGGGGTGAGATCTCTCTCTGCCTCAGTCAGGGCTGCAAGGGAGGGCAGATGAGCAAAGACAGGGCCCTTTGTGGTCATTGCTGGTAGTGCACAGAAGAATGTGGTGAAGGAGCCCAGCCTGTGGTGAGGAGCAGGAGGCAGGGCCGTCGAGGAGCTCTGGCCCTCTCTGGACAGCGAGTTTGAGATTTCAGGACCCAGCTATCATTAGGAGCAGCTCCAGCTCTCCCAGCCTGGGAATTTAATCAAAGGGATAGGAACAGACCACCCAGGCAGGGCCCCACCACGAACCCGTGTGCCGTGTCAGTCTGCCCCCCAGCCAGCCGTGCAGAGACGTGGCCAGGCCTCCTGAAATGTGCTGACAGACACAGAAGAGGGGGAGACGCTTTGTGCTCTTGAGATTTTTCATTTTGATGGGGAGCGGAGCAGAAAACCACTCGGTTCTTTCATTTCCGTTGCTCTGAGACTTCCCAGCCTAAACCTGGGGAAGGGCATAGAAAGGTACAGAATGTTTGGGTTGCAGCAGTTAGTCCTTCACTCTTCCTCTGTATCCAGAGGGACTCTGGGTTATGCTGTCTGTTTCGGGAGCTCCTAGAAAGGTCCCCAGTAGACCTTGACTCAGTTTCGGAGGTTCCAGTTTGAGAGTCAGTGCTGCCTCCTGGCATTAGGTGCTAGCATCCTCTCTGCACATTACAGGCAGCAGGACTTGGCCCTGGAAGCTTTCTTTTTCCTTCTGAGCTCATCTGAACACATGAACTGCTGTGCACTTTAGCTCTGGTCTGGGATTGTTTACTGTTTCCTTTGACTCTGTAGTCTTTGTTGATAGAAAATATACTCTTTAGTACCACATTTGCCGCCTGTTCCTGTTTCTAGAAAGACAACAAGGTAGATAGGGGAACCTTAGTTCTTAAGCCAATGAGACCTGGGAAGTTACTTGCCCTGTCTGGCTGTGTTTACCTCATCTTAAAAAAAAGAAAAGAAAAGAAAAGAAAAGAAAGAGCAGAGGTAGACGATTTTGCTTTAGGCACAGGCCCGGAGATCCTGACCTGGGTCTGTCCTGAAAAACCGCTCCCTTGAGACTAACTTTCATGGAACCAAAAGACCCCATGCAAGCTTCCAAGGAGGGGTGACCAAAAGTCATGCCCAGCTACAATGCTGTATGTAAGCCACAGCAACCACCAGCATGGCACAGCAATTCTGAGGGGTCAGTAGTAGCATGCGTACTGTGGCCGTAACAACAGCTCTCTAACTGGACTTAAGACCTGCTTAACAAGAGGGAGCTCATTGCTTGGAACTGGAAACGTAGCCAATTCTCTCGGGCTAGTGAAGTCATGGATCTCGGAAGAGAACCTACAACTGCCACTTTACTAAAGGAGCTTAATCCCTAACTACGCTCTAAATATTTGTCCTCTTACCCACAGATAAATGTAGTCCTTACTCCTCACCAAGGACACTTCTCTTTGCAACAGACAGAGACCATTACAGAAAACCACAACCTATCCTAACGCAGAGTGGTGGAGCCCAGTCCTGCCTGATACATCTACAACACAACTCCTACTCCTAAGGGCTCAAGATCACTGCAGAAGGGGCGGCAGAACTCAGATTCTAAGAGCCAGAGGAACAGGCTTTGTTGGATGGTTGTATTGTATGACAATGTCAGAAGCTACACCCATGGAGTCTTCCAGTATGGCTGCCTAAGCATGAACTGAGTAAGGAAGACGCCAGTAGACATGCTGATGTGTAGGGGAAGCTCATGAAGCCGCAACCCTACACAGAGAGCACAGACAATTGAGGGGTGCTGAGTGAGAAGTGTGAGGTGGTCCTGGGCTCTGTCCCCTTCATGCTGTGGATGTCTTTCAGTGAACCTTTCCTTGGGGGAAATCCCCCTACACACACAGCTTTATCTGGTACCTCTGTGGATTTCTCCCAATATGCATCATTTTTTTTTAACTTTTTTTTTAACTTTTTTTTTTTTTTTTGGTATGAGTTTTCTGTCTGCATGTATGCCTGCATGCCAGAAGAGGGTATCAGATCCCACTGTAGATGGCTGTGAGCCACCGTGTGGTTGCTGGGAATTGAACTTAGGACCTCTACAAGAGCAGCCAGTCCTCTTAATCTGAGCTCTCCAGACCTCCAATATGCATTCTAACCTTAAACTTTTGTGCTGAGTTTGAGTTCCAAATATTCAACTGCCTTCTAGACATTTCCACTTGACTATCTTGCCAGCATCCAGACATTTGAACATGCTCAGAAGCATGCAGGAAGACTCCTCCATTCAGTGGATCCGAAAGCTGTTGGCTTTCCCCCTTCTTTTCATTTCTGCCTTGGTGCATTGACACCCCTGAAACTCGAGTGTGGAAGCCTGGCTTATCGGCACCTCCATCTCCATCTTCCCTGCACCAAGCTGTTGCCAAGTCTTGCCATTCTGACTCCAGTGTCTCCGCTCTGCATCTTCTCTAAGTTACATCACTGCTCTGCCAAAGGCCTCCATTATCTCTCAGGTGAACGACCACAGGTACCTCTTAAACGATCTCCTGGCAGTGTCCTCCTGCTTATCCTCATCGTTAAAGACCTCTTGTTATGTTAAATCACATGTCTGATCCTAGTATTCTCTGCTCTTAGAATCTCTGTGATGTAAAACCAAACTAGTGGATGCTACCCGTGGTTTTCCTGAGAGTCTGGCTGCAGCGCACTGTGCCAGTCTCCGTTCCAGCGTGCAGGGTTTTGCATAGCTCTGCTAGGATTTCTGCTAATCTGTATGCCTTAATATATGCCATCTTCTCGGGAGAAATGACTCTTAGTCACCGTGTCTGACCTATACCTCTGCATGAATCCCATTGGTGTGCTGAGTCTGCTGTCTAATTGTGTATCTACATAACTCTCTCCTTTAACAGACATTGAGCTCCTTAAGTTTGGTGTCCCATGATGCCTCAGACCTGACTCAGGGACTAGCCTCTGTGTCTGTGTGTTCTCTGGGGTCAGTATAGTAAATTCTGAAAAGCCTGCATCTGTTCTGAACATGTACAGACTTTTCCCCTAAACAACTAAGTACAACAAAGTTTTACATAGCCTTTACATCATATAAATAATCTATTTCAGGTGCTTTTATGGGAGGGCATATGGATGCTATATTTAAATGTAGTTATATTTTACATAAGAAACTTGATCATCTGTAGATTGTTTGTTTGAGACAGGGGTTTCTCAGTGTAACTTTTCTAGCTGTCCTGAAACACTGTTGTAGCCCAGGCTGGCTTCAAACTCACACACATCCACCTGCCTCTGCCTCCCAGGTGCTGGGATTAGATTTTTATATCTTTAAAAGGCCCTACAAAGCCATACTTTGGGGATGCTGAGGGACAATGATATTTAATAAATGTGCTCACTCTTTGTTACTACTACTCTACTACATGGTGTTGGAGATTGAATGCAGGGTCTTGTGCGTACTAGTTAAGAACTCAGCTGCTGATCCACGGCCCCAGTCCTTAAATGTGTTCATTCATTGGACGATAAGATCCTTGAAGACCAGACTGTGTCCAGTTTTTACCATCCACACCCAGTGTTCTCTAAAGCATACATCCGGATATAGTTTTTAATAAACCAATGAAGAGCACCTGCCACCACAACAGAAGTCTTCCCATCGTGGTCTTGCCTTCAGCCCGTCACCAGCCTCTCTTTAAAGCAGGTGGATGATAGTCATTTTGCATCTCTTGCCTCTGACTGTAAACCACATAATGGCAGTTCTTTCTAACCCATCACTTAGTGCGGGATCTGTACTTTCTACAAACCACGTGCTTGCTAGAGGGGAAAGAACTTCTCTTCTGTATGCTCTTGGGTTTTGTGTTCTCTTTTAAGACTAATACTTGCTTTTCCATTCCTTTTCAATGATTGTAGCACACCTGCCCTATACACCAAATCAGCCGACATTAATCACATTCCTACTTTGTCCTAGGCAGTATGTTAATGGCAATTTGTTAAGTTCATTATCGCTTCCATTTTAGGAGCGAGGAAAGTGCTTTTCCCATTTTTTTTTAACTTTTGAAGATGAAGATACACAAGCTAGTAGGATGAGTGACTGCTAAGGTTACACACTGGAAAGTCACTGTACCAGGACTCGATCTCTGATCTCTGTGACTCTGTGTGTTTTGTCTTAGTGGTCACTGCCTCTTCCTCCTCTGAGTCAGAACTCAGATGGACTAACATGGCTGAGCATTGCATTGCCCCGCTGTTCTGTGCCACCACTGCAGAACTGTCACTACACCTTTGCTCCTGCAAAGACAGGACTACCGGAATAAACACCTCCTTTAGTGATTGCAAGCGCTCTCTCCTCCATGATGCAAGTTGAGAGTCGTATGCTCTATCAAGATGATTGACTATTTATTTTATTGGGCCCTCATCGGATTATTCTGTAGGATGGCCAGTGCTTTCTTTTTAGTGGAGGAGGGGAGGCAATCCTGCCTTGGCAATCCCTTGCTCATATGTGTAAATCTACTTATCAGGTGAGCGGTAGCCCCCAGCTCACATAAACAGAATACATACATTGGAAAAAAGAGAGCTGGCCATTTTCTCAGGCCGGCTTCCCATGAATATCTGTCAGACTTTGATCTGCAGCTCTTACTATTGTTTAGAACTATGCATGTAAGGGTGTTCTGTAGACTGTGATGTTCAAAAGAGGGAGGCAGTTGCCAGGAAGCTTCAGATCTGACACATCGGTGCTTCAGAATTCTTCACACTTCCCAACCCCCTTTAGAGTGTGATTAACATGGTAGCTCTTATCTCCTGGTGATTGGAGTATAAACTTGCGGTTCATTTTATCAGCATCCAGGAATTAAAAAAGGAATTTAAACTGCTCGAAAACATGTGTTTGTTGCTTACTGGAGCTAGCGATTTAATAACTACTCATGAGGTGTCTTTGGAGGAATGTTCAAAGTATAATTGCTTAAGGGTGGCTTTTTCTATGTCCTTGAAGAAATAACGCTCTTCACTTTGCTCCAGTGTCACCAGCTTGTAAGGAGTGCATACCTACCTCTGTGTGCTCGTCTGGAACAGAGGTGATGTGTCCTGTTCAAGGATTGCCTTTTGTTCTAGGGACACACGTGAGAGAGAGGGAGGGAGAGAGTCACCCCATGCCCCCCCAGATCCCTCAGATCTCCACAGCTGGGAGAGGGACAGTTTTCACAGGACCCACCTGGTCCACTTGTGTTCTGGTGGGGTTTCCTCTATGGACACAGCAGAGGATCATTCTCTAGTGACTCTGGTATGGTTCCAAGGACTCTGGTATGGTTCCAAGGACAGTGTGAACGCAACTCTAGACAAGTCCATGTACCTTTCAGTTCACATGATCCGTTTTGAGAATCAAATCAGAGATGTATTCTTCTCCTGAAAAAGAAGAAAAGTGCACACATATAGACTTGGGTTCAGTTCTAAAGTGTGCATAGACGTCCCACACACGGGCTCCCTCTCGATATCCATGGACACTTGGTCTCCAGGTTTAGAGATCTTGAAAGCTTTGAGATAGTATGTAACCATTGTTATCGATAATTTGATCCAAATCCAAATCTCTCACCATCTTTGCTACATACATACATGAATATTTCAGTAACACTCTGCATTAGATTGTCGTCTCCATAGAGGCGAGGACTACTACTTTCATTGCCTTCCTCCATGCTGAGAAGAATGGCAAATCCAGAAAAGTAGTAAATACTTGTGTGAATTAGTGAAATCATTTTGTGTAACAGTCCTCTAGATCTTATTAGAAAAGAAATCTAAGTCGGGCGGTGGTGGCGCACGCCTTTAATCCCAGCACTCGGGAGGCAGAGGCAGGCGGATCTCTGTGAGTTCGAGACCAGCCTGGTCTACAGAGCTAGTTCCAGGACAGGCTCCAAAACCACAGAGAAACCCTGTCTCGAAAAACCAAAAACAACAAAAAAAAAAAAAAAAAAGAAAGAAAAAAAAGAAAAGAAAAGAAATCTAAGATTTGGGGGCATGCCATGATAAGATTGAATAGTGATAAGAATGTTACACCTGGCTGGGAGGTGGTGGTGCACACCTTTAATCTCAGCTCTCAGGAACCAGAAGCAGATGAATCTCTTGAGTTTGAGGCCAGCCTGGTCTACAGAGTGAGTTCCAGGACATCCAGGTCTACACAGAGAAACCCTGTCTCGAAAAACCAAAAGAGGGAAAACAAGAATGCTACACCTGAATGCTGCGCCCTCGTTACCCATCTGTTTCCATCTCCATCTTGATAAATAAATAATAAGGTGCATGAAGTTTGCCTGTTAAGCCCGAGGTTTGTCACCACGAATCACAACTGCTTTCCTAGCCCTTGCCATCTCAGTACCATGATGGAGTCATGCAGTATAGCCATTATGCTGAGAAGGGAACACAATCTGAGTGCCAGAGCTATTATTTTACCCATTTGAGAACCTTGCCTCAGGCTTTGAGACCAGGCAGACATCATCTCTAAAATTATGCTAGGCACCAACCAGAGCAATACTTAGCTCTCACTCTAATCACTGCTTATTTTATTTCCTTTAATTCCAAAGCAATCGCTCCCTTGTGGTCTGTGCAGAAAGAGGTAATATAGGAACCTCTAATTTCCTTGCTAGCCTTCTAGTGACATTTGCCGCCCCACTACTTACTGCTAACTGAAGAGAGGGAGTGGAGGGGGACAGAGACACAGGAGATAGACCCGAGCCTTTGCCAAGACTGTTTGTTGAATTTCTTTGGATGAAGTCCACTTTGTTTACTATTACAGTTGGTCTTCTGTATCCGAAGATTCCATGTCTCTGTATTCAACTAACCACAAATTTAAAATATTTAGGAAGTGTCTGTGCTGAGCATGTGCAGACATTTCCTTGTCAGTGTTTCCTAAACAATACGGCATATGCAGGCTGATTGGGATCATGCAGAAGCGATTCTGTGGAAGTCTCTAGGAAGATGTGTACTCTGTATTCTGATGTGATACTGTTGTGGGGAAGGGGATGCTCAGGAGTAAACGAGGACTCAGGGTAGGTCGGTACTCTCATCCCAGCCCTGTACCACTTTTCCAAAGGGATTTGAACATTCTCTAGCTTTGGTATCTAGGGGTTGCGGAACCAGTCCTCAACAGATACCAGGAGAAGATAAGTGCTCTGGGGATGTAACCCTAAGTAAAATACAGTCCCTGACCTAAAGTGGCTACGGTAAAAATAGGAAATTAATTTGTACTTAATAATATAAGCACGGCATGACGCTTCTAGAACCTTACCCCTTAGCTCCTGAAGCAGTTTGATAGCAGTGATCATTTATGGCTGAGGGAGAGCCTTTTCGGAGAAAGAAATTATACCTTAGGCTGCAAAACACAGCAAGATAGTGAGAAAACATTCAGGATTTCTGCTCTTTGCAGGGTGGGTCTAGTCATGACCCCTCTTGATATAGCTATGTCTGTTTGCTAGTCAATGCCCCCCCCCCCCCCCGCAGCAATGAGAAACCTTGGTTTGTGCTGAGAAAGATCAAGCGTAAGGCCTTCTTTACACAGACTCAACCATGCCCTGGTCTGAGGTCAGCCTTAGCTATCACCATATAGGCGGACTTCTCATGATACAAGTATCCGCTGTAGGGGGAGAGTGCTCTGTCTTTAAGGGATGATGGTTTGTTATGTGGAACATGGATGCATAAAAGCAGATGCTGCCTATGTCCTCTCTGATGGAGGACTTGAGAGAATACATGCAACACTTTATATCCGTTAACCTGTGCTGTCTTTTCAAATATTTACCAAGAGCCTTACTGTTTCTAAGAGTCAGTGTTTGGACTTAATTTTCCACAATAAAGCCAGAGGTCATGGCACACATGAATCCTAAAAGCTGAGCAGTAGACAATGGTGGCTGGAATGTAGCCTTCACTACCCTGAGATTCAAGAGATATCCAGCGAGGACCTTTGAGGAAAATCCTTTTGGTAATCACTGTAAGATTCCACAGTAAATCATTAGCTTTGGTGACTAGAGCCAAGCAGTGTGGGATGTGTGTGTGCACGCGTGCGTGCGTGTGTGTGTGTGTGTGTGTGTGTGCACATGCGCACGTGCACATCTTTGCCTACCAGGCTGAAGTCCCAGGAGACTTCATCTAGCTGGTCTGTCCACCTCTTTCTTGGCCGTGCCCTTTCTTGACTTTTAAACAAGTTTATTGTTAAAGAGAGACCTCATGGAGTAAATCTGAAGAGAGACATATTTCCCTGTGGTCCTTGAACAAAACTGGCCTCAGTCACCCTCTCTTTAAACGCACCCCCTACCCTTTGTGTGGCAGGGCAGGGTCGGGGGCATTGAGACTGTCTCTTTATGTAGTCATGGCTATCCTAGAACTTGTTATGTAGACCTGGCTGGCACGTGGCCTTAACGTCACAAAGATCCATGTCTACCTCTGCCTCCTGAGTACGAGGGTCAAAGGCATGTGCTACCCTTTAACCTTCCCTTTTTAAATGGTAGAAAGCTCTATCTCGCCTCTCCAACACCTTGGGAAAATAGCATCCCACAGAAAACAGATCCTATAGACAAGTGTGAACAACGGATACATGAAATTTGAACGCTTCCATGGTCAGATTACAAACCCAGCACCAAGGCCTGCCTAGGTGCAAGGGACAAAGGAGAGACCAATAAGCGACTTAACTGCTGTAACTGTCCATTAATCCTTTTCAACTCACTCCAGAAAACAACTCTTGGTTTGCCTGCCCTCACCACATAGCGTAGCACCACATCAAAGCATAGCTTGGGTGTGGCTCCCAGAAGTTCCCTTTGTGTCCAGAGCAAGGGTATTGTTCTGTCCCTTGCTGTCTTCTGGTACCCTGCCTTTCCCCAAGTCAACTGTCCGTGTCTCAGGCATTTATTCATGCTTGTTTGTTGCTGTCCATATGTTGTCTTCTATTAGGAGTTCATAGGCTGTATCTGAATTTTCTTGGCACTACCACATTTGAGATCTCAAATAGTGTTCGCTCTCATGTTTTAGATGGTCACATCTGATGTAACTTGAGGGCAGGCAGAGGCCACATTCTCTTTGTAACTTCCCACTCTCCCCGTGGCCTTGCTTCTGATAGAGAGCACAGTGATTCTTTGTTGAATTACATTTGAGGTGTAAAGTTTGTTTGAGCATGTAGGACAGCATGTAACTTCAGCCAGGGACTTCTAGTTAGGTCTGTCCCTAGACAGCCCCTTTGCATTCCAAAAGGGTATGTATCTGAGTTGTTGGGGCTGTTTTCTGGGAATCCATCAGGGCAGTTCCACGGTATTTTAATTAGAATACTGGCATCAGCACTACCTTTAGCAAACATCAGTAACAAGCAGTAACACTTGGGCGGGCCAGGCACCGGAAACTGGCCGCCTCCTCTGTTTCTCCTCCCCGCTTTCCAATCCATCACCTGTATTTATTCCTGCTATAATTTAAACACCTGTCTAAATGGAATGTATGCAATGTGTCCTTAGCCCACACATCCAGATATTTGCTCACCTGCCCTATTCAGAAGGCTGCCTCTAAAATAAATACTGTTTTGGTACCAGAAGAAAAAATGCGCTGAGGTCACCGCGGCAGTGGACACAAGGCAGAGAATGGAAGTCGAACATCTGGATTAGCTGCTGTAAGAGTGGGAGCTGAGGGAGAGGGGAGGGCAAGGAGAAACATCTGGCTAGCAGGCCCCAAGGCTTAGATGAGCTAGGAGCTGGTGGCCAGATTTCCCACAGGCAATTCATCCCTTAGCTAGCCAGCCAGAGGAAGGCAGAGATGGAGGTATAGGTAATGAGCTGGTGGTTTTAGGTTTAGATGGCTGTTTAATAATGTCAGTGTAATAAGGAGTCTTGGACTCTTCTGGTTTGTTTTGAAATGTTTTGTATGCTTTTGCATCCTCAGCGTGCTTTTAAAGTTTGAGCACCCAAACAACACCAAGCAATAGTGAAACCTGACTATCCCTCCTGGAATTTTTCTCTTCCTCCCCATCCCCCTTGTTTTATGATGTACTCCATCCAAGGCTTTTCTACTGTCTGTTGGAAGATCCCCTTGGCTTTGTGGGGGACAGGAAGTCATGCATGTTCCCCTTTCCTGTTCTTGCCTTTTGTTTTCTACCATCTCCGAAAAGTGATTTTTAAACTTAGACGGCAAGTTGGCTACCCATGATCTTGTTGAATGTAGGTTGGTTCTCTGGGGTGAAGCTGAGCTATGCACTTGCAACAAGAGTCCAGGGATGCAAGTGCTGCTGCGCCACAGACTGAAACTGGAAGATGCAAATGCTGACACAGTGGTGGAAGTCACAAGATAGGGAGGTTTGGCCTCAGGAAGTCTAAAAGTTAAATTTAAAGGCTACACTTAGTGATTATTTTACCTCTCAACTTCAGTTTCTCCATCTATCTTTAAGAATAAATTAGTTCACACATAGTGTGCTAAGCAGAAAACCTACAAAGAGCTGTTTATTAAATTCAGCCATCATGAGAGTCCTGTGATTTCATTGTCATTGCTGCTAAAATTGTACCATGGCAGGACATCTCAAATGTGCTAATGCAGGACACAAGGGTCTTCATAAGTTGCTATGCCAACTTTGTGCATAAAGATGTGAATATTGTGGCTGGAGAGATGACTCAGTGGTCAAGATCACTGGTTGCTGTTGCAGAGGGCCTGAGTTCAATTCCCAGCACATACATGGTGGCTCACAACCATCTATCTCTAGTTCCAGGTGAGCCAACACCTTATCATTTCCACGGGCACATGGTACACATATATACATGCAGGCAAAACATTCGAACACAGAAAATAAAACAAATCTTTTTTAAAAAGATGTGAGTAGTCATCATCAATTGGGCATGTTCTTTTTTAAAATTTATTTTTATTTTTTTTTTAATGAGTGTACATGTTTTGCCTTCCTATGTGCCTGTGGACCATGTGTGTGCAGTGCCCACAGAAGCCAGAACTTGCAGGCTGCTATGAGCTTTCTTATGGGTACTGGGAATCTAACCCCAGTCCTCTGGAAGAGCAGCCAGTTCACTTAACTGCTGAGCCATCTCTCTAATTTAGGCATGTTCTTTGAATCACATTTTCTATCATTAAAAGGGGTTTTTAAAGTGCCCTGCTTATCTTCTAGGCCCATTTGCGGTCAATGCCATGAATCTAAGAATTGGGAGTTTAGTAACATACATTCTAGTTAGTGACCAGCTCAGGGAAGCTGACTGACCTAATGGCTGTGACCTCTACTGTGAGAGAAATGACAAGTATTGCTATATTCTTGTGCATTTTGACTAAGACTTTCCTTTGAAGAAATTCTTTAGCAATAAAATGCTTGTTATGGCCACACACCAGTACACACAGTGCCGTTTCTCACTTCCTCATCTAGTTGGAGCTAGCGGAAAATGTGATTGGATAGAGAAGCAGTTGCAGTGAGCTGGCACCTGTAGTTATCTTCTTATATGTAGAGACCTCATTGGCCTGTGTACTCACCCAGTGCCAGGAGACCTGCCTTTCTTGGCAAAAGAAATTGATGGCTTGGATCCATTAGTTCAGGGATCCCTTTTGCCCGTTATGGAAAAGGCTAAGAGGCTGGGACAGAACCAGGATAATTTGTATGTAGTAACTTATCCATTATACATATTTATCTAGAGATGGCCAAGGCTACAGAGAAGTGCTGTCCAGTAAATTAGCCACTAGCTAGTTGAATTTTAAAATTAGAGTGTAAAATCAAGTTTCTCAGCCACACCAATTTGAAGTACACAAGAATCATATGTGGCTAGTGGCTGTTCCATTGGACAGTGCAGATTGTCAGTTCATCAGCAGGAAGCATTCTGGTAGATTATGTTCTTTAGAGCAGAGCTGGAAAATAGGATGACCTGCAAATTGTCCCTTGTTTCTTGTTTAAAACTGCATCAAATCATTCCATTCTAGTGTGATTAAGATGCAAACTATGTGGCTGTACATAAAGGTTGTTAAAAAGAAAGATCAGTTCATTCCCTCACTCTGTGGTTGATTGGCAGTGTGAGTCCTTGCAAGACAGATCTTGGAAGCGAGGGGTAGGGACAGTAGTGTGGTACGTGTTCTGTGACTTCTAGGCAAAGCGGGCGAGAATACAGTATTGACAGTAAGGGGGGCCAGGTTGTTTGGGAAGAAAAAGGTAAGAAGGCTTAAAGTTTTCCTGTTCTGGGTATTGTCATCTAAGCAGTAATCACCTGCTGCCTCTCTAAGTAAATTATCTGTGCCTGCTTCTGTGTGTAAAGAGATCTCAATGGCTGCCAACTCTTGGTTCACACACAGAATAAAGAGTGGATATTGAATCCACAACCCACCAGCTGTGCAAAGTTGGGCACATGTTCCTGCCCCCTTTTACTTGGATGAAATAAAACGGACTGAGCTTGTTTTTTCTGTCTCACTTCCGTAATGTCCTCTGAGGAAGAAAAATGGGAAATAGGATTTAAGGAGGGAAGAGCAGCCATTGCTTTCTTGATGCTTGTGGAGTCACTTCCTTCTGCAGTAGAAGTCTCTGATGGCAGTTCTCAAATAGTTAAGAGTGAATAGGATTGTTTTCCTACATCCTAGTTAGAAAATGGGTTTGAAACTAGAGCCCCGGTTCTACAAGTGTTGCACGGCTTTGGGTAAAGTGCTGTAGTAGGCTCTCAGAGCCTCGGTTTTCTTCCTCTGTGAAACAGAGTGTCTTCCTCTGTGAGTATTGGGTAAAGTACACATGAGCTCGTTACAGCATCCAAAGTGCCCTGAGCCACTCAGGTGGTGAGCTGTGTAGTCCGGGGACAGCATGCCCCATGCACCTGGAGTCCAGCACTCTCTTCTCATCTTGACCTTGCCTCAGTTAGATGGGTGGCGTTTGTGTGGCTGCTTGGCTGCTTTAGACATTTGTTTCCTCCTTGGTAAAACAGACCTAAGAGTATTACTCGGGGTGGATGTGATCAGGCAAGGATGGCAATACGCGGCACACTTAATAAGCGGGTGTTTGCCACGCCAGCACATAGATGATCAGATCTCTCAAATCTGTCCTCTCCTCTTCTGCCTGCTCTGTTCTCCAAATCCTGCCCCTTATGCTAAACATGACTAAGTGTGCACGTTTTAACCTACTGTTTAACCACTATAAACTATTATTAAGTCCCCTTTATTATGTTTTGGTACAACTTTTTATTTTTTTAAAGTGTGTGTCTATGGATGTATATCTGCAGAGACCAGCAGAGAGCATTGGATTCTCTGGAGCTGGTAGTTTTGAGCCACCAGATGTCCTTGTTAAGAACCAGAAGACGTGCAAGCGCTAACCATTGAACCATCTCTCCAGCCCTGGTTTTCAGTACAGTTCTTCCTTATCACAGTGATATTTCCACATTGTAATATTTTTACAGCCTACAAGAGCGTGATAAATTCATTTAAAACCCCTGGTGTTTAACAGTGCACAAAGGTGTGCAGTCCGTGTGGGTTGAGAATGTTTTCCAGTCCTACTCGAGCTGATGTCTCTGACTCAGGATCTGGCCCTTGCGACCTGTATGTAGGGTGTAGAAAAAGTAGGAGAGAGTACTTCAGAAGACCCAGGGTCCAGGGGAAAGGGGCTCGCATCACCATGCTGCATCCCGCCCTAACCCTGTCTTAGGTGTCCTTGAGTCATTCCGAGCCTTTCCTCTGTCCCTGGTACCTACAGACAGCAGAGCAGAAGTGGTATCATAATCAGCTCCCGAGGCCTCTTCTCAAGTGTGGGCCACCCTGGAGAACCGATCCACGGCGCCCCAACACCAGCCTCCCAGTCGCCAGAAAACAGCTCTCTGTCCAAGACAAGTAGTTTGAGTCATTGGTGAGAAGACACTGGCCTGGGCTGTTTTCACTACCAACTTCTACAACTAGGGAGGAAACACTACACCCGTGCTAAAAATGACTTTTCTGCCTTCATGATTTCAGATAATTTTTAAATGTAGAATTCTTTCATTTGTGAATGTCAAGGTTATTTAGGTACTTCAAACGTTTTATAGACAAGCATTTCCCTTTGGTTTGCTTCTCTTGACTGATGACCTAAGATACCATCTGGCAGCGTGTGCACAAGAGGCCTACGCTGAGCATTGGGTTTTTCCTCTCAGCGTCTCTCTCTGCCCTGTTCTGAAATGCTTTTCTGGGCCTCCCTTCCCTTTCTCTCACCTGTTGTCACTGCCCAGGTTTTACACTGAATACATCTCCACTGCAGTGAACCTAACAACTTTGAAACAGTGCTGTGACTCGTTAAATAATTAAAAGAAAATATGGAGAGTTTACAGAAGCACAAGAATAAAAATGATATTGCCATGCTGAAGTAGATGCTGTGTATTCTTGGTTTTTCTTTACCGTTTTTGAGTTTATTCACATGTTTATTTATGTTTAAGGAAATTTACACTGTAAATTTTTATTAGCATGTGATTTTTTATTAGCATGTTTTTTTCTTGTGTTATCATATTGCTAGGTCAAGTGTTTCTGAAAAAAGATAATGAATAAATTATTCTCTTATATAGATAGAACAAAATGTAACCATCTTGTTAGCCATTTATACCTTCTCCTATTTTTCTTTATTTTAAATAATGCTTGCTTTTAAATATATGTTTTCTGTAGTGTGTGTTATAAAGCTGGACTGTGGAGTTCCGGTCCTTGAACCCTAGTTCTGCTGTTTATCCTGAGGCATCAATGCAGTCCTGGCTGTTTTATCCTGTGCAGAATGAGGATTAGGACGGGCACTGCACTGATGACCAGACTCCCGACTCTGACTTTGCATGAGATGCGTGTAACTTACTCACACTTACTTACTCAGATCGTATTTCTTACTGTATTCTGATAAACACTAACTGCTGTTGTAATAGTCACTGTCATTCGTCACCTGCAGCAGCATTCTTGGTCTGGAAGCAAACATCAGAGTGGACAATATTCTAGTGTACTGTAGTAACATTGCTAAATTGATATCTAGAGAAGTTGTCTCACTCGCAGACACAGGAAAAATATAAATACCTATCTAATCTGCCCCTGACATCACTGGGCTCTTTTTCTTTTTTTAATGATTTATTTATTTTTATTTTTATTCATTGGTATTTTGCCTGTAGGCATGACTGTGTGAAGGTGTCAGATCTTCTGGAGCTCAAGTACAGGCAGTGGGGAGCCACTGTGGGTGCTGGGAGTTGAACCCGGGTCCTCTGGAAGAGCAGCCAGTGCTCCTAACCGCGGAGCCATCTCTCCAGACCCTGAACACTGTTTTGCAGTATCACAGTTTTGTCTTACAACTTGCATTTCTTTGCAGTTTACATTTTTAGAAAATAATTTTTGGGTGCTGGAGAGATGGCTCAGTGGTTAAGAGTACTGCCTGCTTATCTAAAGGTCCTGAGTTCAATTCCCGGCAACCACATGGTGGCTCACAACCATCTGTAATGAGGTCTGGTGCCCTCTTCTGGCCTGCAAGCATGAATGTAGGCAGAATACTGTATACACAATACATAAATAAATAAATAAAAAACAAACAAAAGAAAAGAATTTTTCACTTACAAATGGAAACTAGTTCAAAATGTTAAATTGGCTGGTCACATTCCATCTTTGTAAATCATTTATGAATGTTAATTCCCATTTTGACGAACTGTCCACATTTTTCTTTCTAAATGGCTCTTGGTATAATTTTGGTTACTATTCTTATCTCCAGCTGAAGCTTGTCAAGCAGTAGGGAAGAGGCAGACTGGTGTGAACATTGCTAGCCCCATCCCAGTGCCATCCGCAGTGAGGGGCAGAGTGAGTGTTTGCTGGAGTGCACAGACACTGCAGGTCCCACCTCTGCTGGCCTTCTGTGCACAGAAGCCAGTCTGTGCTCTGTGCCTTTGTCGCAGCCGCTGCTCTCGGCCCACATGAGTCAGTCTCTCAGACTGTGATTGCTCCCATATGGTTTTTTCATGATCCTTTCCTAAAACTTTGTAAAATTAAGTTCTTTCCGTCCCCTCATTTCTAGGTGGCAAACCTGAACTTGGCCGGCAGTGTCATAAACAGAAGTAGCGCCTCCACGCCCCCCACCCTTCGGCCTGTCATCAGCCCTAGCGGCCCGACGTGGTCTATACAGTCAGACCTCCACGCTCCTGAGAGCCACGCCAGCCCCCCTGGGAGCAGGTGAGTGAAGGGCCTGGGGCTAGCGTTTGGGTTACACAGGACTGGCCTGCCTGCGACTGCGACCCAAGTGGGGTGGTCCACAGAGAGCCCTGAAAGGAGGCTAGTGAGCAGATACCTTTCCTATGCCTGCCCACATCCTCCAGCACTGAGCCAACAAGGCCAGCGCTTTAATTTGTAAGGTTGTTTTCATGAAAACTCAGTGAAGAGGAAGTTTCTGATAGCTGGGAAAATTGCTCTGTTTATCCTCACCTCTGCCGAACGGTCTTCTGGTGTCTGAATTTTGCCAGTGTGTGCTCACCCCTGCTTCTTTTTACAGCCTATCCTGCATTGTGCTTCAGGTCCTTCTGACTCTGCTTTGGACAGGCGTTTGTCTCTTAGTTTTCCAAAAGCTAGGTCATATAATTTAGTGCCAACCATAATTAAGTTACATAATTAGGCCTCCTCCAATAATGTTGACTTGAGGGGTGGAAAGGTATTTCCTTTATGTAGTTGAGAAGAAGTGTTACGGGATAAAATCCAAATGATCTTGGACATTAAGCAAGTTCTAAATTAAAAAGAAAGCACCGTATTGAATGATGGTCTCTTTCTGAATTTTAACACTACCTTTATGAAAAGAGATAATATGAAATAGGTTCCCAAATACGAAGTGTGTGGCTCTAGGTCCTAGTGTGGCAGTGTCCTAAAAACAGAGAAAGGTCTCTGTATGAAAGGCTCATCCTGATGCAGAACATGCTTGGGGGTGTGCTCGCCTCACAAGCCCACCTACCTGATTTCAGCCCACAGAACCCGCTGCGGAAGGAGAGCTATCCCAGCATGGGAGCCATGGCACATGCACACACACAGACACAGAGTAATAATAATGCTTTGTTATTTTGTTTTGTGCTTTCCCCCTTTATTGCTTTTTTCATACAATATATTTTTGATCAGATTCTTTCCCCTCCCTCAACTCCTCCCAGATCCTCCCCACCTCCCTACCCATCCAACTTCAAGTTGCTTTGTTTTGATTTTGAGACAAGGTCTCTCTGTGTAGCTCCAACTGGCCTGGAACTCACAGAGATTTACCTGTCTCTGCCTGAGTGTTGGGACTAAAGGGGTGCCACACTATCACTTGTATTAATAAACACACTATCATTTCTTAATATTAGATAATAATATTTGATAAAAAAAATCTAAAAATTTTTTTAAAGAACAATATTGAGTCAGCAACTAACTGTGATTTTTAACACTGTTTGAACTACTGTTGTCCATATGAAATCTCCTGCATGAGAGCATGAGCTCGTCCGTCCCGCTGTAGTGTTGTTGAGTATGGACCCAGCAGCACCCGCCCCTCAGTCAGATGAGCAGTGAAGAGCCATGAGTATTAGAGTGAGTGAAGCGTCCTGACCACAGGATCCTCTTCCCTGGGCATGGAGCTGTCAGGTGTTCCAGTGAGTGGTGTCCCCCCCCCCCCCCCCGCCCCAATGCCAGTGGTTCTTGCTCCCGCCTCTTTTGTGCTGCTTTGCTGGAAACCTGACAAGGAAGACCAAAGACCTGGGGAGGAGGAGCTACCCAACAGTTGGAGTTTCTGTTGCTGTCAGACTTAGTATTTGAGGAGCTAATTTGGGACCCAGAAACCATGCCCAGGAAGTGACATAAACATAAGCACATTACATCATGCCCTGGAGTGGCATCTCTTATTCCCATAGTCATTGTGGTTGGGATCCAAAGAAGCATCTCAGTTGAGGATTACAAGTGCTGGGGACAAACGGGGCTGCAGCACTATTGAGATAGGGCGCCCTCCACACGGTCCTCTCCAGGAAAGTCTGTTGTCTGATTTACAGTCTACAGAATGACCACATTCCTGACACAGAAGTCATAGAAAAGAAGCTCTGTTCCCACTTTCTTCACCTTACGAATGTTTGCAAGTGTTAGGTTTTCATGACCGGGCAGAGCTGTTCCTGCGGAATGCGTTCGTGCTGCAGTCTCTGCTATTCTAGCTGGGGGACAGCAGCCGGCCCTTTCCATACTGTAAACAAGATGTCAGAGTACACGCTTGGAGATAGTTTTTCAGTTTGCATATTTGAAGGAGGGGGCTCTAATAGAAATTCCTGCTGGCTGCAGAGCTTTCTCTTGGCAACACCTGTTAGAAATAAGAGACAAGATGGTGGGCTGTGTCAGAGTTAGAGCTCCCGGCTAGCCTTTGAGCCTTGCAGTGACCTGGCATATGGCATACTGTATTTGCCTCAGTGCCTCTGCAGCCAGAACGCAGCCTCCATGAAGCCCCCTCAGCTTTCCATCTTGACTTAATTGTCTATAATAGCTCTGCTTGCTTTTCTTTAAGAATAAAGGCCAGTCGTCAGGTTCTAGTGAAGTGCAAGGAGCCCTGGAATGTCTTCTGAGGCTCCTTGGTAACCTCTAGTTGCCAGGACAGCCGGGGGCTCAACTTGGGCATTCCAGTTCCACGTGGAATTCCAGGAGCAGCCACCCAAGAGCTAAGTGAACTGTGAGGGCCCAGCTCGAGGCCTCTACACAGTCCTGAGGCTTGATTTCCATTTTCACATGGTAAGTCACTGTGAAGTGGGTATTTTTGGATATTGACTTAGTCTCTTGTTTCTTCTTTGTAGTAAGAAGTGACTAAGCTTAATGAATATGGGATTTGTAGCTTAGAGATTTGAGTTTTATTACTGGTTTTGACACTCAGCGACCCTAAGCTATTTATATAATCTTTTTATAGGGTAGGCAGACTTACTTACATATAAACCAGTCTGTTTTGAGAGCTTTTGGATTGCCTTTGATCTCCTTGGACGTGGGAGCTAAGTAAATAAAAGGTACTCTCCCTGGTTTCTGTGATAGAAGCAGTGGATTCCAGGCTGATACAGTCTGCTAATTCAGTAAGCGAGACTGCCCAGCGAGGCTGAGATGGAAAGAGACTCCCCGTGCTGGCTGTACTTTGATCAGCTTGTCGGGGAATCTGGAGACTTGGTAGCCGCAGGAATGAATAAACGGTGACTCATGAGAACTCACAGATAGTGTTACCCTACATTTCCCCATGTTGCTATTGTTCTCCGTTTTATGGATCGCACAAGTTTTCACCAGACAACCTTATTCTTCCCTCGCTGTTGGAAACTGCTCCAAAAGTAGCCTCAGGGCTGTCGTCTCCCATTGGGTCAGTGTGAGCTCAGCCCAGCGCCTCAAATCCCCTGGTTCCTTTGGTCTGTCTGGAGTCCTGCTCAAGCTTTGTTGTGGGAGAGGAAGGCAAGGAGCCCACAACTTGCCCAGACAGTCTGAGACCTGGCCGTGCAGCTTGCAGTTCCCTAGACGCTCTGGAGTTGGACTTGGCCCGCCATTCCTCTGTTGTTACTTTTCAGAGGTAATAAGTGAGATTAATTGCAGGCCATTCTCCAGAAGAGACTTGTTAGGGCCAAATTCAGTCACATGTGTAGAAGCCTGAGGCATGCCTCAAGCAGGGCCAGTATGAATTACCCAGCAGGACTCTGGGATGCAGGTGCCATATTAGACTGTGGGTGCCAGTGTCATGTGTTTATGACCTTTTCTTCAAGCCTGGCCTCTGGTCTCTAGGTGTTGGTACCTGACTGTTTTGACTTTTCCCTCGCTAGTGAGATAGGTTGGCTTTTCCATGATCTGTCTTCCGAGTACAACGGGGAGCCATTAGGAGCTGCGAATGCAGATCTCTCCTGTCTGCTGCCAGCCTTCTGTGGAGCTGGACCACATCACCAGGGAGGATGTCTTGGTGAGGAACACCCGATGGATGGACTTGGGGTGCATTTCTCTTTGTGAGTCCTTCTGGGAGACCTGGAAGGGTTACCATAAAGTCTTGGCTGCTGCTTGGAGTGATTTGGGAAGGACAGGGCCTCAGACAGCTTGGCAGGAACCTGAGGCCCTGTTTTTTCCAGACCAGCCCTTCCTTGTGGGTCGAGCTGTCAGGGAATCCCACGAATGTCTGGCTTCTGCCCCTTTGTGTGTTTTTCCAGCATTTGTCATTGAATTATTTTTATCCATCTCTGGCTTTTTTGCTTGCACACACATCCTGGGGATTTGTCTGTTCCTCGATGGTAAAGGAAAGCGAGTTAACAGAAGAATACAAGCAGACTTTATTCCTTCTTCTTAGACCTTGTGGGCATGAGATGCTCAGCTAGGTCAGCCCTAACTCTCAAGTAAGCGTCTGTGTTTCTTAGCTTTGTCTCCTAGCAGAGAATGGGAATCCTAGCAATTCAAGACATTCTTTGTTACCCTGCCCCTGTTCTCTTATTCAATAACCAATCAGAAAGAGTCTGGCATCCTGCTGTGTGTAATGTTTAGAATAAGTTTTTTTAGAGGTTCTGATTGCAGTTTAGCTAATATTTTTCTCCCTTTGTTTAAATTACTTCTCCCAAATACTGTTGGAGAGTCAGGTCTGTGACTTCACAACTTTTCATTCGTGGTCAGTTGTCAGCCTTTGGTTCGTTCATTTTTTTGCATGGTATGTCCTGTGCGTTTTTGGTATCAGGCATTTTGCTACATGCTGGGGTGGGGCAGTCAGTAACAAAGAACAGCCCTGGTCTCCAGGCTGTGTGGTCTGTCTTCTCAGAAGAGGGTTTTCGGGTAGGTAGGGGTTAAAAGCTATGTAATCTCTACTGTTTGATCACCAAGAAGTTAGCATCCGATATGAGAAGATGTTATGTACACATGAACCAATTAGAGAGCCATGCCAGACAGCACATATCAGGTCCCTGCATTTCCTGGCACAGGCAATTGGAAAGAGTATGAAGAACAGGTTGGACTTCTCACACACTAATGTTTCAGCATGGCAGAACCTTGAAGCCAGTGCACCAAGATGACCCATCACAAGGAGGCAAATGTATGCACACGGAGATAAAATCTCAGTGGTTCCAAAGGGCTGGGGCAAAGGAGAAGAAGAGTCAGTGTTTAGAGGATACAGAGTTTCAGTCTTACAAGATGAAGATGTTCTAGGATCCCTTGTAGAACAAAGTGAATGGTGTGTTTAATGTTCCTGAGTGTACACATAAAAATAGGTGAGAAATATGCAATTGTGTGCTTTTTAGTACAGTGTAGGAAGAGCATGAAGGTCTGTGTAAAGATTGGAAAGAGCTCTGTGTTCTTCAGAAGCTGTCCATGTCAACATAATAGGAAATGGGCCCGAAATCCCCGCGGGGACAGTATATGGCAACGTAAGGGGGAGAACCTGAGGATCTGAAAGGCTTGGATTTGCCCAAGTGAGTCTGTAGCCTTGGACAAGTAACAGTTACAGCTGCCACCACACCCCCAACCTGTGTGTGTGTGTGTGTGTGTGTGTGTGTGTGTGAATGGAGACTGAACCTACAGCCTGTGGGTGCTAGGCAAGCACTCTACCACTGAGCTATATCCCAGCCCTTACTACTTTTTACAAATGTGCATAATAATACCTGTCTTATTATTATTCTTAGAGATTAAATGGAGTTATGTATGAAAGTAGTCAGCGGAGGATAATGCCTGATTTAGGTATAGACTCTTGAGTTCCAGAGAGAGAGACGGTGGGGAGATACAGACAGACTGACACCAAGGATTGCCCAGGATGCTGCTGCTACAACACTCAGTCCTGGGCTGGTCCAGAGAGCACTGCCACTGCCCTGTGCAGCACCTGAGCTAGATTACCCAGAGGCAGTCTTTCAGAAGGTGGGAGCTCTTAGGGAGGGGCCCAGCAGAAGCTCTGCCTTCATTGAACTCTGCTGAAGCGCAGTGCCCTTCCTCTCTGCTATCCTCTGAATGTTGAAATTTCCACTGCAGCTCAATGTTCCAGCCAGCAAACACTCATATTTTCCATCCATCCTGGGGGTCGAGCTTTGGGAGAGCCTTTCTCTGGAGGAGCTTGGAGCTTATAATTTTGTACTTCATCCTGTTATATAAACAACAGTGTTTAGCCAAAGAGCACAATCACAGAAAGAAACCACTTGGGGGGTGGGGGCGGAGAAGAAGGCTAACAAAACAGCTCTTTCATGCTGGAGCCCTGCTGAAGTGATATTTCACTACTTACTCTCTTCCTTTCTTTCCCATAAAACAAACTTTGCCTGACCTTCCTCCTCCTGAGAACTCCCTCATGGGCATGTCCCTGAGTCTGAGGCTTCCCCAGCGTAGGACTAGAAAAGTCTGTATAGCTCCCTGAAGCTGCACCCTTCTGTGCCCCAACATCATATTCTCTCCAGGGACAGGTATGTACCCCAGGCAGTTCGAACCTGTCAACAGCCTTCAGCTCCTCCCTCACCAGGAGAGCAGTTGAGGGGATGTTGGTAAACACAAGAAATATGTCCCTGACAGCTGACTGGACATCATGCCAGAGCAAAGGATATTTGGGGACTTGGGGCCTCATTTCTGAAGGAAAAGAAGTGATTCTTTTTTTGTAGGATGGGGGGAGGTTCGAGACACAGTGTCTCTGTGTAGCTCTGGAGCCTGCCTGGAACTCGGTCTGTAGACCAGGCAGGCCTCATAGTCACAGAGATCTGGCTGCCTCTGCCTCCCAAGTGCTGGGATTAAAGGTGTGGGCCACCACTGCCCAGCCAAGTGGCTCTTTCTTATCCACGAGTCATAAATAAAATACAGATTGCTGTGTTGTCACTGCCAGGCACCAGTTTGTTGTGCCTTTCCAACACCCAGAGCAGTGAGAGTCAGCTGCTTTCCATTGCCACAGGACATGCAAACACCAGACACACACATGCATTGTTAGACATGCAGACACAGACACACACATGCATTGTTAGACATGCAAACACAGAGACACACACATGCATTGTTAGACATGCAGTCCTATCTCATGGAACTTTCCACTTTGTAATCTTTTAGCTATCTGAAGTTGATGATTATTTTAGTCTTTAGAGTCATAAATCGCAGTTTCATATGTGAAGCTGAATGAGAGTAGAATCGGGATATCATATGGTTCTCCCTCAGGATCATCAAAGAGAAGTTAAAGGACTCCTGCAGATAGCAAAGTCTCAGGTGCTGTGGTCCCTCATATGACATTATATGGTGTCTGCATATAGCTTACTCATACCTGCCCAAATGCTTTGTCTCTGTATCACTTGTAATACCTAATATTATGTATGTAGATAGTTGTACCATAATACAGACTTATTTGTCATTATGGAAAAATTTGTTTGTGTTCAGGACAGACTCAATTAAAAACTATTTTTAGTCTGAAGTTGACTGAACCTTATGTATAGAGAAGGTCGATGCAGCATTGGATTTGCTGCACTTGCCCTTCAGTCCAGTTCCTCCCTGGCTTTGTTATTACTTCCCCCACTAATATCTTCTTAACCCTTCAGGTCAGCCGTTTTACCAGCACTGAAAGAGCTTGGGAGGAATTACAGCAGGGAGGGAACACCCTGTCTTTGCCTCTCACTTCTCTAGAGGAACACTGGTGGACCATTTTGAGTCCTTACCCAGCACTAACTTCACACATTTGGAAGGAAGACTGGGCAGGTTTCCTGGCTGAGGAGTTCCTCTGCCCTCTGCCCTTCCTTCTGCTGAAGACCACAAGCATTCTCCTGAGCACGGTTGAAGCACAGATGTCACAGACTTCTGTTCCCTTCTTCCCCAGGTACCTAGAACGTGGAAATACTTGGGGGTGAGACTGGCGATAAGTAGTGTTCCATCTGGAAAAATGGTCTCATCTGGTTGTTGTGGATAATAATGTGTCCTAGCCCGTTAGCACACAGTTACCTCCTAAACACTGGAGCTGGCTTAGGCCCTAAAGGATACGCTAGACAAAGTCCCTGTCCCTGTGGAGGAAAATCAGTGACACATTATTAATGCAAGTAAAGAGAGTATGTGCCTTATTGATAAATAGCATTGTACTCATGGTAAGAGTCCAGAGGACAGAGTGTTCACACTGGCTAAACAACGCTGGCCAAAACTTCATGGAAAGCTGTGAACTGAATATAGAAGGGTAGGTGGGAGTTGAGAGCCCACAGCGTTTCCTTGGCTCCAGACTATGGGATCTGTGAACTATCAGACAAATATGATTCACACCCCTGCTCTCTTGGCTCGGGTTGGCAAGGTGACCTAGGGTCACTAGTTTGTATGTCTGAATGATTTTTTTTTCATGTAAAATTCAGAGCAGGTGATTAAAGGGGCACTTGGGGCCAGAGGGCTTCATAATACAGACAAGATACTAGTGAGTAGAAAGCAAAGATTTCCATCCTGTCCCAGGCTATGACCAGCATACAGACAGTGACACACCAGGGAGATGGGGAAAGATGTGCAAAGTGGACCAGGATTTGTGAGAAACTGGGTGGGAACTAGTTTGGATAACATATGGTTTTCTCCTTGAAATAGTATGTTAGCCAAAAAACGCACTGAAGCTTAAGTGATAGGAACGGAAATCAAACTGACCGTAGTAGACATCTTTTTATTTCACACAACTAAAATGCCAAAAATTTGAGTTTAGGAAGGATAGTTTATCGCTTATTCTGCTTTCCTCCAAGTTCATAGCTAAACAAGAAGTTAGTAGGAGAAAAATGAAAGCAAAGTACTGTCTTTACCAGTGCCGAGGGGAACTTGACAGTGCTGAGCACGCAGGGCCCGCCTCTCTAGCCTGCTTCTACTCCATTGTTTGTTCATTTGTATAATTGAAGCACATTTTCAGGGAAAATAGACCCAATACACCACAGTTTGAAAATAAACAAAAAATTGATCGGGGCCAAATTTTCAAAGTAAACCCTCCCTGTGCCCCGTTTGCCTTTCTAGGGTCATTCCTTCTCACATTTAGTTCCAGCACTGCGGTGGCACCAAGCAGGGCAGGCGGGGTGGCACTCACCTTCAATCCTAGCTCCCAGGAGGAAGAGGCAGGTGGATCTCTGTGAATTCAAGGTCAGTCTGGTCAACAAAGCAGGTTCCAGGCCAGCCAGGGCCACACAGTGAGACTGTGTCTCAACAAGCACACTAATAAAATAATGTAATAAAACAAAAACAGGCCAAGTATTTGAGCTGCAGAGAAGCTAAGTGGGTAAAGTACATACTGCTCTTGCAGAGGACCTGTTCCTTCCTTAGCGTCCGCGTCAGGCCACTCCAGCTCTGAGGGTCTGCTCCTGGCCTCCGGAGTCACCTGCACATACCAGCACTCAGATGCACACGCACACACACGCTCACACACACACAATTAAAAATGAAATAATTGGGTTGTTTTATTTAGTTTTGTTGTTTTTCAACAGGTCTCACTATGTAGTCCAGATTGGCCTGGAACCCACAGAAATCTACCCACCTCTGCCCCCCGAGTGCTGGGATCAAAGGCGTGACAAAATAACTTGTTCTTTTTTATTCAAAAATAGTACTTTTTTCATATATATTTATATACGTGTTTGTGTGTATATATATATATATAATTTTCAGATGTATTTAGTATTACTGATTAGAGGTTACTGTAGTTAATTTTTAATTACATTTTATTTGTTGTGTGTGTGCACCTATGCTGATGTGGTCATAGCTATAGGCATTACCTATGCTGATGTGGTCATAGCTATAGGCGTTAGTTTTTGCCTCCCACTGTCTAAGTTCCGGGGATGGAACTCAGGCCATCAGGCTAGGCAGCGCCAGTGCCTTTCTGAGAAGAGCCATCTCATCTTCCCACTTCCTGACGTTAATAATGTCATATTGTATACTTTGATGTCGCTAGGAGGAGATCTGAATTATTCTCACCAAGTAAAATGTAAAAGTGTGTGAAGTCAGGCACAGCTGTTAAGTGACTCCACTCAGCCATTCCACAAGCAGACCTATTCTAGAATATCACACTATGTACCATCAATACGTACATGTTTCAGCAATTGAAAGAATTATCAAGTTATGCAGTTATTTTAAAGCAAAAATTAATTAAGTCTAATATATTTTTTGCTTCTTTGTGTTGTCAGCTATGTCTCTCTCAAGTCCCTAAATTATTAGTTCCCTCCACTTTCTGTCACCATTTCACTGAAGACTGAGTCATCTTACATTATAGCCTAGTGCCTTGGTAAACAAAAGGCACTTAATAACAAGGTACACAGAAACAGCTCAGTTCAGCTCGACTCAGCAGCCTTCCCTGGCCTCCTTAGTACATCCCCTAAGGTTTCTCACCTCTCCCTCGCCTACTGGTCTCTCTAAGACAGGCATTGGATGGAAGTTCTGACGTCTCCCAAGCACTAGGGTGTAACAGTGAATAAGCTGGCTTGGTTACTTTCTTTTCTACAGGGTGGCCCTTGGAGCCCTTCCTGAGGGTGCACTGGATGCTGGAGAATAAAAACTGCTAATTGTTCCATTGAATTTAGGAAACTCCCTCAGACACCACTCCCCAAGTCACTGGGACTGGCCTTGTACTCCCAATGATGCTCCTGCCTCGGACTCCCTAGTACCAGGATTGCAGGTGTGGACTGCCACACCAGGACCTTTCTCGTAGCGCTTGTTTGGTTCCTTCTAGTTAAACGAAATCAGAAGTATTCTGCAGGCAAGAGGTCTCGTCCAGTCTGAGGATGGAGCAGAGTGTGGGAGATGGGGCTGGCTGGGTTCCTTGCTTTTGTCACCTGTCTCCAAATCAGAACAGCCTACAGGAGATTTGGAAGCCATTTCTAGCAGCTACTGGAGAGTGCTGCTCACCCTTCATCCCTAGCCTCTTCCGTGCTTGTTGACCAGAAGTTGTAGCTTTTGCTGAATGTGTATCTTTGATTCTAGGTGCTTCTCTTTCCTCTGTCCTTTGTTACATAAGCTTTCTGGAGTGACGAAGGTAGAGGGAATGCATACTGCCAGGTCACACACCTCTGTTCTTTTTAAAAAGATGTGTGTGTGTGTGTGTGTGTATACTGCCAGGTCACACACCTCTGCTCTTTCTAAAATGATGTGTGTGTGTGTATGTGTGTGTGTGTGTGTGTGTGTGTATGCATACTGCCAGGTCACACACCTCTGCTCTTTTTAAAAGGGTGAGTGAGTGAGTGAGTGAGTGAGTGAGTGAGTGAGTGAGTGAGATTGTCCACTAAGGGAGTCAGGTCCCTTGTAACTAGAGTTCTAGTCTCTTATAAGCTGCCTGCTGTGCATACTGAGATTGAAACTCGGGTCCTCTGAAAGTGCAGCGTCTGTCCTTGCCCAGCGAACTGTCTCTCCAGCGCCCACAGCTCTGCGGCTCCTCTTTGTGTAGTGGTAGTTTGTGTGCTTCCTTGCTGACCACATTGGAGTGGAAGCTGTGGGAGGGTGGAGGCCAATCAAGCCATGTGTGTCTTTGTCTCTGAATAGAGCCCCACCAGAATGCTCAGTGAAGTTCAGTGGGTGCCTAAGGAGGTCAGCATTGCCCAGTATGGTGATCACAAGCTACACTTGGCTACTTAAATCATGGGCTCTTAAAGTTCAAGGTCATCCTCCACTAAATGGCTAACATTCAAGGCCAACGTGGGCTACAGAATACCCGTCTCAATAAAAATTTCATTTCTTAGTCTCAGTAGACATTAGTTGAAGTTTGAAAGTCACATGTAGCTTATGGCTTCCATTTTGGTCAGCACAGACCCAGAAACTGTAATAAAGATCCTGAGCTCGTCAGTTTAGAAAAGAAATGAAATTCTAAGGAAGGTATATTCTTGATTATCCTCTTAGGATCTTCTGTAAACTTGAGCCTCTCTTGTTTAACTCTAGCAATTTACCACAGATGCTGTTCTTGAACTAATTTGTGGTACTGGGAGGGGCGAATTCTAAAGCCTTGGAAATCTCCAAAGGCCAGAGCTTCTGTGTTACCAGAGCCTAGCCAATGCAGAGCTGGGCCACCTGACAGGAAGAGGTTTTGAAGTATTAGCACTTTGTTTTTTGAGCAGTCCATGGCTCGCTGCTGGGGGAGGTCTTACTTCCCTCTCCCCCCACGGCCTCACCCCATTCCCCACCTGCCTGCCTGGCAGTTCTGACAGGGCTTCTAAAGCTGCTCCAGCCCCGGGGAACCAAGCCAAACATGCGGAAGTGGTTACGTGTGCTGGCTCCCAGGGAAGCTGTGGCTAGTAGGGGGAATGGGTGGGGTCCTCCTGATGGCTTTCCAGAGAAGCCAGATCTTTGAAGTTTGTCTTAGCAGCTGCCAGGTATGCCGTTTCAGCACTTTGCCGACTCTCCACGGTCCCATGCCACATATTTCCCTATGATGTGTGCACAGCATATGCAGCAGAGCTTAGACGTATATCAGGAGGGTTAAGTGTGAAATTGTGGAGTTCAGAGCTAAACACACCCGCTTGGCTTTACCATTTAACTACTCTTCTGCTGAGAACTAGCCCCTTGAGTGCCCCACCCTCCCTTTTGGCTGTTCTGTTCTTACCACCTGCTGGAGGAGAAGCAGAGCCTCGCCAGGTCTGGCAACCTGGAGGTCCCGCATTTCTCCGACTGGGCTGTCACTCTTGAGATTAGAGCCGTTCGCTTTCTCAGAAGCATAGATGGCCTGGTGTCCCCAGCAAGTCGTGCTAACTGCGGTGGCCCTGGGAGAAATTTCTTGTTCACTCCTGGCTCCTCGATGCCAGCTGTCAGTGTTCATTAACTGGTAGCCACAGCTGTGCTGGGGACAGGGATGGAGGGGGTCCAGGAGCCCAGGTGCCTTCCACACTGCATTCTCTGCCCTGTCTCCTGCTGAGCTAGCCTTCCCTCTGCCCTGTCTCTTGCTGAGCTAGCCTTCCCTCTGCCCTGTCTCCTGCTGAGCTAGCCTTCCCTCTGCCCTGTCTCCTGCTGAGCTAGCCTTCCCTCTGCCCTGTCTCCTGCTGAGCTAGCCTTCCCTCTGCCCTGTCTCCTGCTGAGCTAGCCTTCCCTCTGCCCTGTCTCCTGCTGAGCTAGCCTTCCCTCTGCCCTGTCTCCTGCTGAGCTAGCCTTCCCTCTGCCCTGTCTCCTGCTGAGCTAGCCTTCCCTCTGCCCTGTCTCCTGCTGAGCTAGCCCTCTCTCTCTCTCTCTCTCTCTCTCTCTCTCTCTCTCTCTCTCTCCCCCCAGACTTCAGCCACTTGAAGCCCTCTCAGCTGGATTCCACTCTTGGGGAGTTCAGTGTCTGTTCCCTGGTAAGGTTACCAGCTGTTTATGCCTTTGTCTTTCCACTACTGAGACAGAAATTTGTTAAAGGGAAATCTGTCCAAAGCCCGTGGAGTTGAGAAGACCTAGGTGCCAGGCCCAGATCTACCTGGGACTTCATGACTAGACAAAACGTAAGCCTAAATGTGCCACAGAGAGAGAGATGAGGGTTCTAAAGGTTCTGAAGCACTGCCCACTCTAGGTGTCCTGGTTCCCTGGTGAAGCAGCCCTGCTTGTTTATGCTGTGATGTGAAGACTAATCTCCGCGGAGCTGAGTCACTGAGCAGTCTCCAGTTACTAGGCTAGCTTGGCAAGTGTTTAAAGCTGGGGTGCTCAATTCCAGGTACTTCCTGTCGTCGCTACCTACAGTCTGCCAGCTCCTCCTCAGGCCTGTGAAGTCATTGTTTTCTACAGCCTCCCCTTTTCCTGTTGAGCCCAGCCGAATTCCCTCTTTAAACCCCTCAGTTCTTTGAACAGCAGAGTCACCTGCCAGGGCTCTGAGGTTCATCTGGAATTGCCCTCCTAACAGCCCCTCTTCAGTGTGAGCACCCCACCCGTGTCCCATAGTGTTCACCTAGGCACCTCGACATTGACTCTTGCTCAGCCAAGCACCCACCATACCTTCATCCATAGCTCTCCTCTCTTTTCCTTTCATGCTCTGGCTCTTCTGTAAGATTTTCAACAAATCCCAGTGGCTCCCTTCGCACAGCACATGTTTTTCTTGATGTCTTCCTTTCTCCAAATCTGACCTTTCATCTAGAAAGGCTATATCCCCTTTCAAGATTCCCATATTCTTAACAGTACACGCATACACACACATACTGAGAGAGAGAGAATATTACCTTGAAGCATACCCTTAAGAAAAAAAGTGGGATAAATAAGTGTATTATTTTTAACACTATAGTCCGGCTTGAGTAATTTCAAATTCTTTTATTTTGAAATACTGACGCCTTGCATTAAAATATTATGACCTAATGCTTGAGGCCATGTATTTTAGAGATAAACAAATTTGGAGTCCTCTTTTTAGCCACTTATTTCTCCAGGAAAAGTTCTTTGAAGCTAATGTTCTTATCTATAAGATCAAGTAAAATGTGTCCTGTCTGCAGAGAAAATGAAAATGCTATGCTTAGGACCATGCTCCTGGATTGACTATGTGCTCAGGAGTCGGGAGGCATCATTGACATCCCCATGCCATCTGTCTCCACTGTCTCATGGGATGACAGTGTGAGACTCAAAGAAGCTCAGGAGGTGACAAGTTCTCATGCCTGCAGAGTGGTAAGGCCAGGAGCCAGAGCCACTAGTGACACCCCCCCCCCCAAAGAGCCAGCGGTTGTCCAAACGTCCTTCCTTGCAGTACAGCATAGACCGTTCAGATGGAAGGGTACTTACTGTTCACTTATCTACAGGAAGCAGCCTATAACAGGCTCTGGGTGTGCACAGACCACAGAGGACTTGGGTGGTCCTCTTGGTAGAAGTAGTGATGCTGGGAAGGGCTCCGGAACACAGGTGGAGGGGTTGGGCTGAGCAAATTGTACCTCCCTCCACCAATCCAGAGCAGACTTTCTTTTCCCCAGTGAAAACGGTGAGTTGTGTGGAGTCCAGGTGTGGGAGAACCTGTCTAGAGTGTGTCGGGAGCTCCCTGTGCAAGGTGGAGCAGGGTGAGCACGAGAGGGAAAACTCTGGAGTTATCCCGTTATGTGCCCTTTAAACTAACATCAGATGAAGACACCGGCAGTTGTTTACTGTTATTTCACACAGTCTTTTTCCACCATTTTTCTTTTTCCCATTCCCACCTGGCCAGCTTTTATCATCTAGGTGCAGCCCAGTTCTGCTGTTTGTTCTCTGTGCCTCTGTTTTCCTCACAGGCAGAGGCAGCCTACCTGCCTGCAGCTGTAGTGGTTCTGAACTCTACTGCTTCCTCTGGGGTTGTGTGTGTGTGTGTGTGTGTGTGTGTATGTGTGCACGCATGCATACACACACACACACATACACACACGTTTCAATCCCCATTCCTTAATGAAGTGACGCACATATAATCTCCATTAATTCAGCATATGCTGAGTGAGTTCAGGCGTGAACATCCACAGTCACAGTCTAGACTTTCATCTACACAGCTTCCTACCCAGCTTTTCTCTATACAAGAAGTCACTTTCTTCTCTCTCCCTCCCTCTTCTCCCTCCCTCACTCCCTTTCCCTCTCTCTCCCTTCCTCTCTCTCACATTTTCTCTCTCTCTCTCTCTCTCTCTCTCTCTCTCTCTCGCTCTCTCTCTCTCTCGCTCTCTCTCTCACACACACACACACATTCTCTCTCTCTCTCTCTCTCTCTCTCTCTCTCTCTCTCTCTCTCTCTCGCCCCTGTGCCTGTGGCAGGGTCTCACCACATAGGCCGGGCATGCTTTGAAGGTGCCAGTCTCCTGAGTGCTGGGGTTATGGGTGTGTTTCACTGTGCCTTGCTTTTCATGCTGTTGCTTGGTGGGGAGGGGTATTGAATGAGGATCAGTGTGTGCCAGGCAAGCAAACTCCACCACTAAGCTGCCTCCCTAACTTACCATCACGTTTTTTCCTCTTCTCATTAATGTATTCACCATACAAAATAATAGATTTCATTATAATGTGTTCATACATGTGCGTCATGTGCTGTAATCGTGCTAATTCCTGTTACCCTTTCCTGTCTATGTGCCCCTGGTTCCTTCTTTTTCCCAGGTGGTTCCCCGTCTACTTCTTTTTTTAAATCTTGGTTTTTGTGTGAGAGAAACACATGATATTCTCTGAGTCTGGCTTATTTTACTTAACACAGTGACCTATGGTTCCATCACTTTTGCTGAAAATGACATAATTTTGTTCTTTTTAAACTTTTTTAGTTAGCATACAAGGCTATGGGGTTCGTTATAACATTTTTATCCATATGCGTCATTGTATTTTACATGCATTTGCCCGTCGGCGCACACACTGCTCTCCCTTACCCTCCTTCTTCATTCGCCTAAATAGTTAATCTTCATTCCCATCCTGTGTCGGTATGTATGTATGTACGTGTATGAGAGTACATGGGCGTGAGAACGTATAGGCATGTATGTGTGTGTGTATGTAAGTGTTTGAGAGCTTTGAGTGTGTGTGTTAATGTGTGCATAGTTAAATCTAGAAGTTTTGTTGTTCTTTATGGCTGAATAAAACCCCTCTATTACGTTTTCTTGCCATCATTTGTTGTTAAGCAATAGGTTGATTCCATAACTTCCACCATGGCTTTTTAAAAGTCGCTTTTTTTTTACGTAGATCATGTCAGGACCGTGTCCTTTAACCAGAACCGTCACTCGGCCTGCTGGCTTTGAACAGGAGACGGGGCTTTCTCTGGCAATGTACCTTACTGCATAGCTGGCCAAAGCCCAGTTGTGGTAGCAATTGCCTCCCTTTGCTGTGTTGGCCTCACCCATCCACATATCTGAACTCTGCTCACAACTGAAGAGAATAAAAGACAAAAGCGCTCCTCAGCCCCATGCGTTCACGGAGTGGACTCCATGAAGGCAGAGCTTGGGCCGCCAGCAAGTGGAAGGGACGCATCTTTCTCCTCCCTGGCCAACCTTCATGACCAGGCAGCTTGACAGTGATGCTTGCGGACTGCCGTGGTACAGCCCCACTGTGCTCACAAGCAAAGTTCCTTCAGAGCCTAATAAATGTACATTCTATATTTGGCACAACTTGATGTCATACTTCCTTTCATAAATATTACAAACATACCCAGCCCCACCCTATGCCACAAGAGCCAACCAGCGAGGCGTTTTGTGTGACAAACACAGCTGTAACATTGTAGTGAAATGTGCAGCGAGGGCACTGGGCCTGTGGCTGGCTGGGAAGAAAGAGCATGTGTGAGGTTTTGGGTTCTGCCACCAGCACCAAAAGAAAAAAAAAAAAGTAGCTTAAATACATTTAAATGCTGATCAAACGTCTCATTTATGGAAGGTTGCCGAATCCAGAGCTGCTGAGAGCCCCTTGCCTAAGGCTCTATCTAGCCAGTAGCACGACTGTGCTCTTAAATTGTACCCCCACCCCCCAGGATAGCAGGCCACCACAATGTGACAGTGCTTTTCAACTGTTTCTTTTTCTTTTCAAGTTCATGTAAAACAATAAACATTTGTTGTCTCCATTTCTGTGGGTGGGGAGTTGAGGAACAGCTTAGCCAAGTGGTTCTGGCTCAGGTTCTCCTCTGACACAGCAATGAGGATGCAGCCAGCAGCTACAGTCAGCTGATGCTTCCCTGGCGCTGGAGGGTCCATTTCTGTTTCTCTGTCCATTTCTGGACGGCTTACTCTCCTGGGGGTGGAGTTACGCTTGCTGTTGCTGTGGGCAGGAGGCCATAGCATCTCATCACCTGGGCTTTTCCACAGGGCTTTATGTTCAACTTACGACAAGCATTGGCTTCCTCAGAAGGATGATTGAACAGAGAGTAAGGTAGAGCCGCAGGGGCCTCCGTGACCTAACCATGGGAGCTAGTCATTCTCATCTGTATGAAATTAATTCTCACCATTACAGGTAGACACGGCATGAAATTATCTTTACATTTTTTTTTTGATGTGGTAAAACAACATAATATTTGAGTGTGTGTGTGTGTGTGTGTGTTTGGGGGGTTGTTTGTTTGTTTCAAGACAGGGTTTCTCTATGTTCCAGGCCCTGGCTGTCCTGTAACTCATTCTGTAGACCAGGCTGGCCTTAATCTCACAGAGATCCATCTGCCTCTGCCTCCTGAGCCCCACCACACCCGGTAATGTTTGGTAATTCAAGCATTCCTAAGTATACAATTAAGACAGGCCCATTGTAACTGTCACTTTTGCCTGTAGCCACAGTTCTTTTCTTTTGGGAAACCTGGAAGCTGTGATTAAAGTTTCCTCATTCTCCACCCCTCCCCCTTAGACTCCTCTTCTGCTTGCTGTCTTGATAATTTGACTGCTCTAGTTACTGATAGAATTTCTCCAGTGTTTGCATGACCAGTTTATTCACTTAGCATTATGCCTTTAAGGTTCATCCTTATAAATAACAGTATTAGAACAGGCTGGTCTACATTCTGTCTTGGCGATTGGAATAGATGTGGAGGAGCACAGGTATGTCAGTCTCTCTTTGTGTCCCTGCTTCTGATTATTTGGAAAATACTTGGAAGTGGAATTACTGGTTCCTGTGATCCTTACAGATTTTTTTCTTCAGGATTAACTGACTTTTTTTTCTTAGAGCTGGGATGCTCTGGTGAGGGTCTTTTACTAGGTGGTCTGATGGGAACATTTAATACTTTGTCTTTCCATGTGGCTATTGATGCCAGAGATGGTTGTCTTGGTAACATTGGTAATAGCAACAGAACAACCACTAGCTGTGGTGTAGCAGTTATTAGATGAGATCAGGAATATTCAGGGTGGTATAGCCATAGAAGTATAGCAGCTCTGAGTACTGGCCATCAACAATAGCTTCCAGGCACAGTGCCCTTCGGTGCAGGCAAGATCACCAGCTTAGAGCCACAGAGACTGTGCACCCTACAAGGAAGGTGTGGGGCTCCTCTGAATCCTCTTGTTTCCACCATAGGCCCTGCGTGTGGTGATAGGAAGCCCAGACAGTGGTGGCAAGGAGCTGGGACTTGCCTCCTTGGCACATCTAACATGACTGAAGCAGCTATTGTGTTCCCCACTGGTGAACATGCCTTGAGTCTGGTCTTTTAGACAGCGTGGATCTGCTTCTGTGCAAACCCCTCCTTTGATGGGACACACCAGGCAGTGAGTGTGCTCAGGGAAAGACAAGGTCCCTGCCTCTCCTCAGCCTCGCCCTACCATCTTGCTGTGACTTAGCCCTGATGTCAGTGCCATACACTTCTAGAAGCCTCTTCCTGGGGTCCTGAGCCTCCCTTCAGCCCTGGTGAAAGCTGCCACTTGGCTTTCTCTAGAAAGGAAAGGCAGTAGCATTTTGAGGCCCTGTTGTCCTGTTTGTCACAGCCACTATGCTGGTTCATAATCCCACAATGGGTTCATAATCCCACCATAGGTTCATAGGCCCATAGTAGGATCATATCTCAGAAGGTCCAGGGCCCCCACCGTGGATTCATAGTCCCACAGTAATGTGCAGGTTCTTTGTTCTCCTCATCCTCAGCAACTTGTGATTTTGTCTTGTGGTTACTACCACCCTAATGGCATGAATTGGTATCCTGCAGTTTTGATTTTCGTTTCCCTGGTAATTTAGTGTGCTGAGCATCTTTTAATGTGTGTGCTAGCCATCGTGTGTCTTTTCACCTCCTTTGGCCACTTTATTGTTCATGCATTTGCGTTCATTCCCTATTTTGTATGCTAGTCCCTTACTAGAATTTTTATTTACATTTTTTTTTCTATTCCGTGTATTGCCTTCTTCCCCTTTGAACAGAGTAAACTTTTTAAAGATTTACTCATTCAGGGGTGGTGGTGCATATCTTTAACCCCTGCGCCGGGGAGGCAGAGGCAGATGGATTTCTATAAATTTGAGGCCAGCCTAGTCTATGTAGTGAGTTCTAGGACATGCAGAGGTAAAATTGTGTATTTTATTTTATGAGTATGGGTGTTTTGTCTGCAAGTATGTCTATATACCATGTGCATACAGTGCCTGCGAAAGCCAGCAGAGGGCATCAGAGCCTCCGGAACTGGAGTTAGTTACAGCCTTAGTTGCCCTGTGGGTGCTGGGAACCAGACTCAGATCATCTGCAAAAGCAGCCAGTGCTCTTAACCACTGAGGCGTCTCAACAGAATAATCTGTTATTCATAAACATTTCAGTTTGTCTGTTTTTTTTCTTCTTCCGTATGTGACTTTGGAGCCATACTGAGGAACTATTATCCTGTGTTCCTCTAGTAGTGTGCGTTTTTATGTTGCTGCCGCCGTTTGCACAGGCCAGTCAGTTCAGTGTGAGTGCGGGCCACTCAGGCCCACCCATGCTAATTCTGGTTAGGAAATTCTGAGGAGACTGAGGTGGAAGATCAAGCCCCTCCCAAGACTACATCAGCCTGCTCCAGGATCCCCTCGGCTACAGTGAGAGACTGTGTCTCAAAAACAGTAATTGTTTAATTTACTGTAGAAGATGAGTGATTCCGTGTGATTTGTAGTGAAGTCACTTGGCCTTTCCTCCCAGTGCTACCCAAGTTGAAGTTCTGTCCTCCAGAACCACTCTGAACTTTTCCAAAGTTGTTTCTTCTCTCATTTGCCTTGGTATTTGTCATATTTTCTAATTTTTGTTTTGGATGCTGTCTAAAGCCCCTTATCTGTTGTAAGTGTATGTAAGTTTGTTCAGTGCTCCTGTGTCACACACGCACACACACATACACGCACACATGGACACACATGCGCACACATATGCGCACACAGGCACTGCTTTCTCTGAAGGTAGAAGGTTGGGTCAGCTCAGTGTTCGTGGACATCATTATCATAGCTGTGCCCTTGAAGCATGGTAATTGTGTCTTTTCTCGTGTATCTACTTCTCTGCCATCCTCCCTGCACGCCCAGAGATCCCCTAACCTGCTTCCCTAAGTCTGGCTTTGGAACATGTGTTGTTTATCTAGTTCTGGACATTTTACGTAAGGCTGCAAACAAGGGGGCCAGGAAGAATCAATCACATGTTTATTTTTCTCATTTTTTTATAGCATGAAACATTGATGTTTCTACCTTTAAAAAAATAGCTGCACTGGGCTGGAGAGATGGCTCAGAGGTTAAAAGTACTGGCTGCTCTTCCAGAGGTCCTGAGTTCAATTCCCAGCAACCACATGGTGTCTTACAACCATCCATAATGAGATCTGGTGCCTTCTTCTGGCCTGTATACATAATAAATAAATAAATAAATAAATAAATAAATAAATAAATAAATAAATCTTTATAAAAAAAATCATTGATGCATTTAAAAAATAGCTGCACTATTACCATACACATATCCACAGCATGTACACACTGGAGGTAGTAGCCTCACTGTAGATGCTAAAGTATGAGTATCCCATAATTCATCTTGCCATCCTGCCGTAACTGCGCTGACTCATTGTTCATATGTCTGTGCACGTAAGTATGTCTGTAGTATAAAGTCCAGGAGGTAGGATTATTACATCTGGTGATATATTCGCTTGGACATTTTATACCTACTGTGCAATTGGCCTCCACAGAGATTCCCAGTCAGGAGAACTGAAGCCCACCCTGCTCACCCTCGCCTTTGTTGGGCTTTCCAACTATTCTGCTGGACCATAATTATACCTCTTGTGTGAGTTCCCTGTTAGTTTTAGTGATGGTGGAATTATAGAGAAAGACCCTGTTTTTACACCTAGCATGGTAAGGGTGCTTTGTTTGGGACAGAAAGCCAGGAGGGTGAAAGTCCAACAGGCTCTTTTCTCAATGCATTCCGACTACAGAGCTTCACTGGCTCGGTTCTTGTATCTAGGTACTTTGCTCCCCTGGTTCTGTTCTTAACTGATGTCATTCAAGGAGCCTAATCCTCTCTGCTCCTGCAATAACAAGTAACAAGAAAAGCCAGTGAGCCCAGAAAGCTGAGTAGAAGAAGCTTAAGGGAAATATTAAAAAGGAAGAAATGGTTTGATGTATTTTTAATATAAAGTGTGGAAAAAGTAGAAACAGGGTGGGGGCTGGGGAAAGGGAGGAAAGAGATTATTCACGGTAATTGGAACCAAATGTTGGCTGGGAACAAGGCGGCATCCTCACTCTTCCTGTAAACCCCGCGGCTTTTCAAAGTGATCATAACAGAGCCACAGCCAGGACACGCTTTAACCCTTCCTTACCTGCACAGTTCTAGTGGCTAGAGAGGTGGTGTCCTCCAGGCTTCAGAAGACAGGTGGGGGCAGGTGTTGAAGGGTGAAGCATGAGTGCTGAAATCCCTTAGCCTGCCTGCCCCGTCCCTGTGGGCTGCTGGTAGCCTGCTGACCAATGGTTTACCAGGTTTAGTGATGATGCGTTCTTGAGGGGACAGTAAGAATGCTTGTGGGACAGGCATTTACATTAGCAATAGCCCATCCTTTGCACACCCTCTAATCCAAAGCTCTCACTAAGCCAGTGGACAGGGAGGTGCGTGTTTGGAGTTTGGGGCCTTTGTGGATCATGGTCCACGCTGGCCATTGTGAACTGAAATCTAAAGAGTGGTCAGAATGCATGGCCTCACCTCACCCTTCTGACTTCCAAGGTAAGAATGGGCTTCTGGCCTCTTTGCCCAGTCATTCCATGTAAGGAGAGGAAATAAAAACAAGTTACTACATGTGGCTCCTAGTTCCACTGGCTCTAAGCTAGAGTCACAGTGTCACACACCAATAGATGTCCATCTGTGGCCAGGCATGGTGGCATGTGCTTGTTATCACAGTGCAGAGATAGAAGGCTCTCCTGGGCTACATAACAGGTTAGAAACCAGCATGAGCTATATAGGGAGACCCCATCTCACAAACAAACAGACAAGGTCCAATTTGCACAAGAAGGAAAAAAAAGTCTTATTTTGTGAGCCAAATAATCTCTTTTCAGTGGGGCCTTGCAAGGCGAGTGCGGTAGTGAATGAAGCAGGCAGCAGGCAATGCTGAGGATGCAGGGGCTGAGCAGATGGTCCAGCTCTCTGGGTCATGGTCCTTACATCCAGGAGTCCTAAAGGTTTAAGTGCAGTCAGGCTGGAACAACACCCAGCATTGTGCTTAGTGTCTACCCTTTGTTCTCAGCATCGCACTTCTGCTTCACACAGCCCAAATGCAAACGTGTTTTTAAAGCATTTTTGTTGCTGTAGGTTTAGTTTTTGAGACATGTCTCACTGTGTAGCCCAGGCTGACCCGGAACTGCACTCTTCCTGCCCTTGTTTCCTGAGTGCTGGGATTCCGAGCCTATATAAAACATCCAACTGAAATGGCTTTAAAAATCATCTTTGGGATGGTTTTAGATTTTGTGTTTGAGTCCATGATCCTTCTGAGTTAACTTTTAATGAACTGTGAGGTATAGGTGAAGGTTTATTTTGTCTGTATATGTTCAATTATTCTATCATTTGCAAATTAATGGCTTTTAGAAGATCGTATTTGTTGGATTTGGACCTTTGCCAGAAATCACTTGAGTGTGTCTGTGTGGCTCTTCGGATAATTTTAGTATTCCTAAAGGAAAGCCCAATGACAGTGATAGCCAGAAAGCCCTTGGCAGTGGCATTTTTCATCCTAATTTTCAATGGCATGTTGTAACTGTGAAGTCATATGGACTTAGGCCCCAAAGAATCTCTCTCACTTACTCTGTGCAGTTGCAGACATGAACCTAAGCCTCCATTTTCTCATCTATACGTGGAATAACACTACCTCTGCCAACCGCTGTCTGTTGAGCATGCAAGGAGGAATAGATGGAGGCGGTCAGAGTGGTCCCGTATTTAGAAAGCTCTCGAAGCGGTGGTGGTGGTGGTGGTGGTGGTGGCGGCGGCGGCAGTGAGACCTGAGCCACAGGCCTTGCTGTGCCCTTTGCAGTTCGCAGACGTTAGGTTTTCCCATCCTTGGTTCCACTCTCAGTGCACGTGTGTAAGTTCTGTGTTCAGGCTGCTCTTCTGTGTATTACTTGAGTGGCAGTTATGACCAAGACTTCCTGTGTTTCTGACGTGTGGGGGAGCTGCATCCTACCAACCCGACTGACAGATCCTGTTCTCCTATGACTCTGTCCCTGTGGCCATTTGGCTTTCCTGTTGTCCGTGTTCTGCTGGAATCCATTCCCACTACCTGGAATTTCTTTTCCAATTGACAAATTGCTGTTTATCTTTGAGGCCAAGGTGAAATGCCATGTCTGTTGACACCTTCCTTGATTTTTGTCTATAGAAAATTGTTCCCTTTCTCTCAGTTTCTGAAGCTAAAGCTGGCAGTGTCTTGTTCCCAGCACAGAGGCAAACGGTGTGGGCAGTAGGCTTTTTCCTTAATTAGGAAATGAGCGTGTTTTATACATGCACACATGTCCATCATGTGTTAGTACTGACATTAAATGATAAAAGCAAAATAATTTTAACTACTTGGTACTGAGAAAAGACCAAATGAAACACACTAAGCTGTGGTTGCAGGTGGTGGTGTGGGGAACACTCTCCCTTTCTGTACATTTTTAGTCCTTACACATTTCATAATATGTTTTAGATCTTAAAATTATATTGTTTCATTTTATATTGTTTGATGTACCCTACAAATTGATATTCATTAGGATTCTTTTGCTAATTTTGATAAGATAATGTTTCATTATTTATAAGAGAGGAACAAAAGGCAGGAAAGGAAAAGGCGATTGAATAAATAATGTTGAAAGCCAACTTGATGCCATGTGTGTGGTTTATGCTCTCTATCACACTTATTTCTGAAACCTGTCTGTAATGTGGGCACTGCATTCTCCCCGTGGGACTTGTTTAAATAGCCTTACAGGTGGCACCACACTACAGTACCCTCCCTACCTGTAGAGGGAGAGAAGTTAGTCCTAGTCTTTTCTTGATGGCTTTTCAGACTCTTTAGACCTCTGCATCGATGATGCCGTACAAAGGAAGGGTGGGGCAAAGGAGAGCTGGGGGTATTTGTTGATGGTGCAAAGGAGAGCTGGGGTACTTCTGAAAGTAAACTGCAGCTAGTGACCTATGGGAGACAAGTTTGCGCAGCAGGTACGTACAGCTGTAGTAGAGCATGTGGTGCAGCATCATCAGTGTCTCCATCATTGCCAGTGGATTTGTACAGCTGCTCATTTGGCTCCAAGTGCCAGTGTCATTTAGGAGCCTTGTGTATGGGCAGAATCTGTCGGTAGCCTGAGCACATTAACTGTGAATGCGCGACATGTATTTACCACATGTGTTAAATATCTTCTTGCTCATTGTGTGCTCATTCCCCTTGACGTAACTCACTGGCACAGATCTGAACCACTAGCTCAGGCAAATTAGAGCATGTCTGTTTTATAAGGGAACTCTTATGACTCCGGGGGATGGAAATTGTGTGGGATCTGGTCTTCTTGTTTTAATAACCGAAGCCATGCAGGTGTTGGTCAATGGGTCTTTTAACTGTCATCATTTATTTCATCAGCGAGCTAAACATATGGTTTAATAACTAGCATTTTCGAGAGAAGTCATTATCAGGAAAAGCACGTGACAAAGAAGAGGTATTGAAAGATGGCCCTGTCGGGCTCTGTATCATCTGTGGGCTCCAAGCACGGGAGTCAGGCCTCGGGACAGAGACTGATGGGCTCTCCATTTCTCCCTCAGCAAGTGCAGTGTCTGAACTTGGAGCGTTGGCTTCAGTCCCTGAGTGCGTACCCTGCGTCCTCACTTTATTGCTTTCATACCAAAGCTCATTTGTTTCTCTGTGCTGGGGAAGTGGGGCAGCTCACCCCATAGCCCGATGCCACTTCCGATTGGTTTGTGAGACATGGGTGCCGGTAAGAACAATAGGGATAAGATAATCTGATGCTTCTTGCCTGGCTGCTTTTACATTGTCCTAGCAACTGTTCCGAAAACTTCACGAGTTACTGGATTCAGAGAGTGACTCTCCCAAAAGGGTTGGTGAGCAGCTGTCAGAACTCAAACCTATCAATATGGTGGCAGAATCCATGCCCTTAACCACTTTGTGAGTGATTCAACTTATCGGAATCACCCTCTGAGTTTGTTACTGGTCCTCAACTACACAGTAGCCTTGGCATGCGGCTCATCATTGCCATCCTTAGCAGGTTCCAAAGTGAAGCTGACATGGTTGTTTCTGACTCGAGGGCCACACTTGGAAAATCATGGCCATCTCCTATGCTTTGTAACCTGCGGTGGTAATAATGTGGTAAACAGCGTATGCAGCGAGGAGTGAGATCGTGTGTTTTCAAAGGTCTGAGCCTCTTAGAGACAGGTGTTTCATGCCTGCGTTGGGCCTGATCTAACCTTTCTAGAAAATCTCGAGCAATGTTCGTGTGTCTTGGCATAGCAGAGTATGTGCTCTCGTGGCCATGCCACCAGTGTAGTGAAGGGGCTGCTTCTACTGTCTGTGTGCAGAAAGTAACTTGGGACCAGGCTCCCAGAAGCTGCTCACTCTCGACTTTAACGGAAAAAAAATCTTGACCAGAAGTAACATTTTAACTCCCTTTAGCCTTACTACTTCCTTAGAAGAGTTCCTGTCCGTGGTTTTCCTGGTGTTTTATGAGTATATCATGAGTTATAAAGGAAGACGAGGGCAGGTGGAGAAGGCTAAGACAAAGGGCGGAGTCTGCAGAGCTGAGCTTTGTTTCCCTTGGCCAATTGGAAGAAATGGGCAGAGGCGCAGTGGGGCCAGAAGAGCTGTGAACTTGACAGTGCCAAGTTGCCTGCTGGTGTGTTTCCCAGGGAAAAGAGGAGACGTGAAAGGAGGCAGACTGAGGCCATGGGCTAGAATTCTCCACTTGCGACACTGCTCCAAGCTGTTTGTGTGTACTGAGTTTGAACCCAACCCCAGTCAGTGTGGAAGTTCTTAGGGCCCTGCATGCCAGTTGCCCTAGACAATCTGCACATTCACGTTCACTTGGAAAGCTTTTTCTGGCTTGTCTCTGCAGGGTGTGAAGGGTAGGTGATGGCTATCCAGCTTTATGAGGGCCAGCTGTGCTGGTGTGTGTCCCCATTATTGTCATAAGACATCAGCCCATTCCCTCTGGTTGACAGAAATCCTGCTGAGCAGGTTCAGTCTTGTTGAATGAACTGGTGTCAGGGAGTTCTCCCGTGGCGTTCTTAAAGGTCACTCTTAGCTCACTTGGTTTTAGTTCACAGCTACATGTTTTAGGCTTCATGTGGTATGCTGGTTATGCCAAAATAAAGAGCTGGATCAAAGACAAGACATTTCTTGATCATAAGGCAAAGGGTTAGTCTGTCTTTTCAGATCCAGAAAGCTAATAGATAAAGGATGCAGGAATCACTATCTACATAAACTGGCTGGCTCCCAGAATCCTGCGTAGCCTTTAGAGCAGGGCTGTGAACATAACCTTTGAGAGGTTTGGTTTTCTGTCTAGCTTTGTGTTCCATGAAACTTGCTCCCAGAGCCAGAGTCTCTGCCAGACACACTGAGTCCAACTCTGTCCTTACTTCCTCCTCCTGAGTTCCATCCATCATGAAGTGGAGGGGGTGTGGAGACGGCAGAGGTCTGGTTCACGTTCCATAGTCATTGTCAAGGCCAGCTGGCTGTGATCTTGCTGTACTTTAAAAGGACAGGCTTATCAACTCCTAGCTTTTCGACATGGAACGTCGTCGTATTCTTCCCAAAGCTGTGTCATTGTCACACAGTTAGTTAATAAAATCAAAGTCAAGTTGGCCAAAACATACCCCAGACAGCTTCCCGATACCACTTCTGCTTCTTTCCCTCACCAAATGAGTGATCCCAAACCTTCTCTCTCCCTTGTTTGCAATTCTGTTTTAAATTAGGATCTCATTTGGATCTGGCTTATGTTCTTAATTTCTCTTGACTTTTTTTTTCTACCTCTGAGAAGAGCTTTATTGATTTTGAACCACCTTACTTCAATGTTTTCCTCCTCTTGCTTTCAGCTTTTGGTTAGGATGTATAGTGAGCAGTAGGAGCCCCATTTATTTTTCTAGTGCTAATTGACATACAGTCTTCTTAGTAGTTTTCATGTTGGTTCTATTCAAACCTTAATTCAGAGACAATGAAACTCACCAGGAGTCAGGCCTGAATCAGTCTTAGCTTTCTCTGTTGAATTACTACTATGTGGGAAGAAGCAGTTCTTAAGAGCCCCGATTCCTGATTTATGTCTCCAGACCCTGAGTTAGTGATTCAGGGTCTGATTAATGTGAAGGGAAGGAGTTCAGACTCTGGGAAAGGAAGAGAAGAGATAAAGATGAATTAGACGCTGAATATATGAATTAGTAATTGAGATGTCAATTGCAGGCCAGAATCTAACAGATTAGCACACCGATGATTCGTGAGAAAACAAAGTCATGTCAGGCTAACCCCATTCCCTTCGTGGTAGAATTCCTTCAGTGAAAGAAGACGGGGCAGAAAAGGATGGGCGTGAGTGGGTTTCAGGAGAAAACCTAGTAAAGTCTTGTGAGCACAAAAGAGAAATGTGGTCGTTAGTACTGATAACTATGCCAACTCCAGCCAATCTGTAGTTGGTAATTAAGACCTGACTGTGCCATTGACTTACTAATTTCCCATTTTTAGCAATGAAGTGGTTTAGCCATTCATAGTTATATGGTTGCCTGCTTTTGGTAGGCACTTACATATCTAGAAAACATACAAATCCTGTTTTCAGTTGATTTGAAATAGTGTATATCTTGGGTGACTATCAGAATTTAAAGACCAGAATGACTGTTCTCTCTGAATTTGATGTAGGAAAACATTTATTCCTTAATATGAATTCAAACACTCAAGTATGAAGAAGGCTTAAGGATTCGGGTTGTCTGCGAGTGTAATAGACATTGATATGGAATAGAAAAACTGGCAGAATATTGGTAAACTCAACGTGGTGACTCAGACCTGGAGGCTACAGCAGAAAGAATGCAAGTTCCAGGCCAGCCTGGGCTACTTAATGAGTCCTTGTATTTAAAAACCAAAGAAAGTATTGACCAAATTTTCCAATTAACATTTTGTTTGTTGGCTCAAAGATGAGCTTCTTGTGTTTCTATAGTTTAAGATATTAAGAACATACCGCTTTATTCCAAAAACAATAAAAATGTGTTTGTGTGTGTGTGTGTGAGAGAGAGAGAAAGAGAGAGAGAGAGACTTCATTTTATAAACGTGTAAGGGGTTCACTGCTGGACTGTGACTGCTGTTCATAATTCTGGTTTGGGGTGGAGAGGCGCTGGGGAGGCTGATAATCTCCATTCAAATTGCTGCTCCCTAACTGTCAACATTATTAATATAGTAACCTCCTAATTCCTGGCAGGAGCCAGCGCCCTGCCCAAGGTGGCATACTCTCCTGCTGGCTTAGCCCAGCCAGCAGACTGCCAGCATGATAAAGTCCCCTCAGCCAGGGCTGCCATTCTGCCGCTGCCCTGGTAGGTGATGGCCATGACTGGACTTGGTGCTCCAGCTCACACCTCTTCAGCCCATTTTCTTTCCTTCTTTCTTTTGTTGTTTTCGTTCTGTTTGAGGCAGCTTCTCAGTTTGTAGGGTTAACTGACCTAGAACTCACTACATAGACCAGCTTAGCCTCAAAACTCATCGATATCCACTTGCTTCTGTCTCCCAAATGCTGAGGATAAAAGTATGTGCCACCACACTCTTGTCTGCTTCTGCCCATTTCTGCATGCATGAGAACCACTTCCCTCGCTTGTCACCGAGGGACAGTACTAGGTAAGGAGGTTATAAAGACATTCTCCTCTCACCAAAGTAGCATTGCTCCTCATGTCCCTCTTGTTTGCCCTCTGATCCCATGCTCTCAGTAGAAAAAGCATTTGTAATTGAGCACTTAACTCTACAGTGCCAGGGATGAGCTAAATGCGTACAGGGGTTGTCATATTTAATCCTTTAGCGAGCCTATAAGAGGTGGGACCAATATTTATTCCGTCACAGCAGAGGAAACCAAAGCACAAAGAATTTAAATGTACTATTTTAATGGCAAAGCCATTACTTGAACTTAGCAGTCTTATTTTAGATCCCTGGGTCTCTGAGTGCCTGCCTTCCATTCCGGGCTGGTGCCGATCTGGGGCCTCCACTACCTCAGAAGTCTCTCAGTGACCCAGCTTTTCCTCTGGTTTGGACCCACACTCACACCTTACTTCTTTTGCCTTGTTCCTTGAATTATTTCTTTAATCCTTTCCCAAGAGCCTTTCATCAATAAAATAAACAAAATATTTTAATCCCTTTCTCCCTGTTCTTGAGCAGAAAATTTGGCCTGCACTTAGCACCTGCTTTCAGCCCAGCATGTAGGTCATCCAGAAGAACCGTGTGCTCTTGGGGTTTGATTTCTATGCTGCCTCTGCTGTGCTCTCCCTCCTGGGGGAGACATCTCCTGTAACTCCACAGGTGGAGAACAGGAAGGACAGACGAAGAAGCGTGTACTCTCACCCTGCGCGCCCTCTCAGAGGTTAAGTGCATATATCTCTTGAGTGGACCCGAATCGTTCTCAGAAACTCTTCTAAAATTATAGTTCAGTGCATAAGGTCTCTGCAAATCAAAGCCCATGACACCAAGAGTGTGGGCTGTCTTAACTGAGCCATCAGACTTACCATTTAAGTGATGGAAGGCAAAGTTCATCCTGTTAGCTCTCAGTGTTCCCAGTCAACAGCTACCAAACTGTAGCTAGTTTGTAACTGAGGTAAACTAACGCTTGTTACTAGATAATCTCCCTGTTGCTGGATTTGTTTCTAAATGCAATTTGGCTTTTGTTTTTCCCTGGTGGAAGCAGTTTACCGAAACCATCACTACCTGTTGGCTTTCTTCTTCTTCTTCCTCCTCCTTCTCCTCCTCCTCTTCTTTCTTCCTCTTCCTCTTCTTCTTCTTCTTTCTTTTTTTTTTTTTTTGAAACAGACTCTTATTGTAGATCCCAGGCGGACCTCCATTTCCAGCAGTCATCTTGCCTTGGCCTCCCAAATGCCTGGATTACAAGCATGAATCATAATGCCCAGCTCTACCTTTGCCTTTTAATATCACAATACATCCTCAGGCTGCTTTTCAGAGTGCTCCCCAGTGTGAGTGCTCCCCCAGTATCTGCTTTGAGTTCCTTCTCCTTCCTCCTTCATGCACATGATCCAGGGCTTAGGCAATAGGATTCCATTATTGTTGTCCTAAAGGCCAGTTCCCCCGATGCTCACCTAATGCTGTCATCTAGGCCTTAGGCCTCTGTGTCAGTGCAGTACCTTCCCAAACCCTAGCGCTCCTGCCGCTATTCCTCCAGATCATGCTGTATCTAGAAGATATAGGTTACATCGCCTTGGAATAAAACAACTGCTAAATGCTAAATGGATCTTATTGTGTGGTCCTGCTATTACAAAGTGCATGGTTTCATAACCAAAATGGGGACACCGTCATACCATATATGCAGAACAGGAAGTATTAACTAGTATTTTAATTTTAAATGAATGAAAGTGTCTTTTCTAACTTGTAGTATCATTTACGTGAATATTTATTCACTCAGTTTGATAAGTTTCAGTGTGTTTATGCAGTTGTGTTTCTGTATAGCACAGCAGGCTTGGGGTATTCCTATCATGCTTAGAGTCCCCTGTATCTCACTTCAGTGCCAACATCCCTCTCTGTGCACAGCCCCTCGTGTGCTTCTCGCCGTGTGTTACGTGTCTTTGGCTTGTTGAAATGGAATCATAGCATCTTTTCTCTTCTGTGTCTGTCTTTCCTTCAACCCAGTGTTTCTAACATTCATCTATTAGTTGATTGTTTTAATAGTTCAGCCATTTTATTGAGTAATATTAATGAGCATGAATATATCATATTTTATTCAGCTATTTTCCTATTGATGGGCATTAGGATCGACTCCAATTTTAATAGTTATAAATATAATTTTGGTGAATATTTTTCTACATCTTTGTTGTTAGCCAGGTGCTTTTATTTATTTTAAGTAATTAACTCATTGGTGTAAATTTCACAAAAAAAAAAAAAACGCTTGGTTTTCTGTTGCATTGTTTACACACCCCTGTTATCAGTGTATAATAGTTATTGTGCTACATGCACACCAATATTTGATATTGTGCTTGACTTTAAGCAACGCCACACCTTGTTTTTCTTTGGTCTGGTTTATTGAGAAAGTATCTCCTGTAACCCAGGCTGTCTTTGAATTCCTGATCCCTCCTGGTTCTGCCTCTCAGGTGCCAGGATTATAGACATGTGGCTTTACACCCAATTACAATTTTAATCATTATAATAGATACAAATTTTCCCTTGAATGTCCCTGATGACTATTGATACTTAGAACTTGTCATATGTTTATTGAACATTCATATTTTTACTTCATAAAATCTTTTAAAATCATATTTTTTTTACTTGTCATTCTATTGTTAGGATTACTTTACAGCACAATCTTCTTTGTATGTTGACAGGAGGAATCCTTTGTTACTGGCTGCTCTTCGGAGGACCCACATAGCTGCTCACAACCACGGGCAGAGGGCACCGGCCACTTATGTGTGCAGACAGACATGCAGAAAAAATACCCATACACTTAAAAAATACATAAAAGTTTAAATTAAAAAAAATCCTTTATTACATATATGTACTGTAAATACTTTTCCCTAGAGTGTGTATGGCCTATTCGTTCTCTGTCTCTCTTGCGTGCTTTTTTTTTTTTTTAATTGGTTTTTCAAGACAGGGTTTCTGTGTAGCCTTGGTGCCTGCCCTGGAACTAGCTGGCTTCAAACTTATAGAGATCCGCCTGCCTCTGCCTCCCAAGTGCTGGGATTAAAGGCGTGCGCCACCACTATTCGTCTGGCTCCTATTTACTCTTAACAGTGCCCTTTTCTTGACACAAGGTCTTTTGTAGGGTTATAGATTCACACTCACTATGTCGCTGAGGCTGTTTTAGTACTCATCCCAAGTGCCAGATTTACAGGTGCGTCAGCCATGCGACATCATTAATGAAGTCTTGTTTGATTTTTATTAAAGTTCAATTTCTCATTCCAAGAAGTCTTTGCATACCACAAGGTTTCAAAACCACTTTAATATATTTTCATTCAGAGCCTTTACGATACCAGCTCTTTGGTTCCTTGTGCCAAGGCCCATTAGTTATTTTTAGTACTTACAGCCCTTGGACTGTCTGATGCTGTCCTACAAAGGACTGCATTGTGCCAACTGCAGCGGTGGGTTTCCTGATGGCAAGTGGCTCCCTTTATGTTCTGTGGCCTACTATTCCCACCCCAGAGAAGTCTGGACCTCTGGCAGCACTGGAAGGAGATCCTGGGTTGGAGAAAGGATACAAAGATAGTAACATAAAGAGTGGGACTGTATTTTCTTTTTCTTTGTCAGACTTCTACTTGCGTTCCCTCTTGAATTCCTGCAACAGCCCTTTGACAATAGGGCCTGTTAATCTCCATTTTGTAGATGACAAAATTTAATGATAATAAAGTTGTGGAGAAGTTAGATGCACTAAGGGGCCTTGGTGCAAGGGTCCTCCCTGCTCGTGCCTTCCTTAACCTTATGTTTGATCTTTGTGAATATGACCTAACCCTAGCTGACCTCATTTTAATGAGATACAAATGTTTATTCAATACAAAGGCACTCTAATTGTGTCATTGGAAGCACTGCAAAGGCCAGGGAGATCCCCTCACATGACAACTCCTGATCATGTAGCTTCCTGTGGTCCGTGCTGTTTGTCCTCTCATGGGAAGCTCCTTCATCTGGAGGGCCTCTGCATTTGATGTGTGGCTTGTGGCTAAGAATTTATAGTTGAAGAAAATATAATGTCTACTGTCCTTAAACAGCTACACTGTCCAGAAAGCACCACCATGTTTGTCATTAAGACCATTTGTCTTTTGAGCAGCATCACACATTTTTCTAGTACAGGACTATTCCTTAAATTCCTGGCTGTTTAATACTCATGACCTGCACTTAATAAATGTTATTTTATGCCTAACCCCCACACATCACCGAGGCGACTGAAAGTGCAGCATAGAGATGCACACAGTGGTTTGACGGGTGGGGCACACCCCCCAGCCCAACCCAACTCCCCCCCCCCCCACAGGGTAGCTCTATTTGTCAGGGACTAAGTGAGGTAGGCAAAGGAAGTGGACAGCAGAATCACAGGTGCACGACTGTCACTGCCAACTGCCTTCTGCTCTCACTCTTGTGACATCGTACCTTCTTAAGAAGCCTCGGTGCCCTTGTGGAGGGTGCAGCCCTGCATGCTGAAGAAATGTTGCTGTGGATCTTTCCGTTCCCTCCGCACTTCCTACGCACATAGCAGAGAGAGACGCGCAGGGCATTCGGAGGTGGAGTGGTGTGTGGGAAGAGCAGCTACAGGAGGAACAGTGCTTCCGGCCACATGGCATTGTTGTGGGAGTGAGGGGCATAAGCTTGGTGGACAAGCTAGGAGAGAATCTAGTATGGGGAAACATGCCATGTTGTTGCCTGTTTGTAACTTTAAAAGAATCTTTCGAGGGGAAAGGGGTTGAGACAGGGATTCTCTATGTAATAGTGCTGCCTGTCCTGAAACTAGCTTTGTAGACCAGGCTGGCCTCGAACTCACAGAGATCCACCTGCTTCTGCCTCTCAAGTGCTGGAATTAAAGGTCTATGCCACTACCACCTGGCCTTAAAAAGAATTTTATCATAATAGAGTCTTGTAGTGTGGCCCAGGCTAGCCCCAAATTCCTACCTTTAAGCTCTTCTCCCTTAGTCTCCCCAGTAGCTGGGACTACAAATTTGGAGTATAAGAGGTTATGAAATATAAATGGATTAAGTGTTCCAAATATCTATCTATCTGCCTGTCTTGTCTGTTTACATACACACACATATAAATATATATACACACATGCATATATATACATATAGATATATATATACATATTTAAAAATTTGCGACCAATACCCAACCCCCCTGAAAAAAAAAAAGAAAGAAATCCATTACATACCCCAAGCATTTTGGATTAGGGAATCTCACAAAATTTTCATAAACTCAACTGATCTCAAAATTTTAGTGAGGATATAACGTGTATTACTGGTGAAACAGAATGAACACAGGTTTATGAAGATGAGGTAGCCTTGCAGATGGTTGTTGGAGCCATTAGGTGCTGTTAGAAGAAGGGATGTCTAAACTCAGGTGCCAGATTCCAGGGGCAGCCAGCTGCCATCCACACAGCCTCCTCTAAGTCACTGAAGCACTTGCTTGCTGGAAATGCCAACAACTTTTGCTTCCAGAATGAGATAATGTGCTCCAACTAACCCCACTGAAATTCAAAGCAAGAAGGTTCTCGTGGCACTTATTATATTACACAGCCAAGCATCCCCATCCCCTCCAGTGCTGTGCTGTAAAAATTCCTGCCTCTCTGCTAAAAGCCTCCACTGGTTTGAGAAACTTCCTTCTGCGATTTTCAGGCTGAGCTCAGTTACTGATGAGATTAAAAACACATTTCACTATAAAGTTTATGGCATCCCAGCCTCTGCAGTATATGCGGAATTGGAAGAACACGTCAACCCACAGTCTCTGACTTGATTTCTTGTCCACTGTCCTGACCTCTGCATCCATGTGCCCTAGCTCCCATACCTGAGAACCTTAGGAGCATTTCCCCAAATAAAGGACCTGTCTAAAAGCTGCTCTCTAATACACAACAAGGAGGCATTAAAACGAATGCCTCATGGAAATATTTCTTAGAACAGTTATTAGCAAATGAAATCACTTGAGCTACCCAGTGGGTTAATTCTGGTATGAAGTGCATATTACTTTACTTTCCCATTATATACTTACTGAATCTAGATTGTTCCCTATGGCTAGAAACTTCTATAATCATCAAGCCAGAAATGGAAGCAGAATCTCTGGGTGAATTTTCTAACCTTCAGTTCGGTGACTAATAATAGTTTCCCTTTGAGATTTTTTTACGTTGATTTTTTTATTGATTTTATTGAACTATAAATTTTTCTCTGCTCCCCTCCCTGCTTCTCCCCTCCCCTTCAACTCTCTCCCATGGTCCCCACGCTCCCAATTTACTAGGAGATCTTGTCTTTTTCTACTTCTCGTGTAGATTAGATCCATGTATGTCTCTCTTAGGGACCTCATTGTTGTCTATGTTCTCTGGGATTATGATTTGTAGGCTGTTTTTCTTTGCTTTATGTTTAAAAACCACTTATGACTGAGTACATATGGTAATTGTCTTCCTGCATCTGGGTTACCTCACTCAATGTGATGTTTCCCAACTCCATCTATTTGCCTGCAAATTTCAAGATATTTTTCTTTGCTGTGTAGTACTCCATTGTGTAAATGTACTACATTTTCCTTATCCATTGTTTGAATGAGGGGCATTTAGGTTATTTCTAGGTCTTGAAGAAGGTTGTTTCCTAATTTTCTGAGAAATCGCCACACTGACATCCAAAGGAGCTGTACCAGCTTACACTCCCACCAGCAATGCAGGAGTGTTCCCTTTACCCCACAACCTCTCCAGCATAAGTTGTCATCGGTGTTTTTGATCTTGGTCATTCTTACAGGTGTAAGATGGAATCTCAGTGTTGTTTTGATTTTCATTTCTCTGATGACTAAGGATGTTGGACATTTCCTTAAGTGTCTTTCAGCCATTTTAGATTCCTCTGTTGAGACTTCTCTGTTTAGGTCTATACTCCATTTTTTAATTGAATTATTTGTTCTTTTGATGACCTATTTCTTGAGTTCTTTGTCTGTTTCAGAGATCAGACCTCTGTCTGATGTGGGATTAATGAAGATCTTTTCCTATTCTGTAGGCTGTCATTTTGTCTTGTTGACCATGTCCTTTGCTTTACAGAAGCTTTTCAGTTTCAGGAGGTCTTATTTGTTAATTGCTTCTCTCAGAGTCTGTGCTACTGGGGTTATATTTAGGAAGTGGTCTCCTGTGCCAATGCATTTAAATGTACTTCTCACTTTCTCTTCTACGAGGTTCAGTGTGACTGGCTTTATGTTGAAGTCTTTCATCCATTTGGACTTGAGTTTTGTGCATGGTGATAGATATGGGTCTATTTTCATTCTTCTACATGTTGATATCCAGTTGTACCAGCACCACTTGTTAAATATTCTTTCTTTTTTCCATTTGGTATTTTTTTTTTTGCTTCTTTGTCAAAATCAGGTGTTCAAAGGTGTATGGATTAATATCCGGGTCTTCTATTCTGTCCCATTGACCCTCCTGTCTGTTTTTATGCCAATACCAGGCTTTGTAGCTTTGTAGTAGAGTTTGAAGTCAGGGATTGTGATGCCTCCAGAAGTTCTTTTAATGTACAGGATTGTTTTGGCTATCCTGGGTTTTTTGCTTTTCCATATTAAGTTGAGTACCATTCTTTCAAGGTCTGTGAAGAATTTTGCTGGGATTTTGAGGGGCATTGCATTGAATCTGTAGATTGCTTTTGGTAAGATTGCCATTTTTACTATGTTAATCCTACCTACCCAAGAGCATGGGAAATCTTTCCACTTTCTGGTGTCTTCTTCAATTTCTTTCTTCAAAGATTTTAAAGTTCTTGTCATACAAGTCTTCCACTTGTTTGATTAGAGTTACTCTGAGATATTTTATGCTATTTGTAGCTATTGTGAAGGGTAATACTTCTCTGATTTCTTTCTTGGCCCATTTATCATCTGTGTAAAGGAGGGCTACTGATTTTTTTTTTTTTGAGGTAGTCTTGTATCCTGCCACATTACTTAAAGTGTTTATGAGTTCTAGAAGTTCCTTGGTAGAATTTTTTGTGTTGCTATGTAAACTATCATATCATCAGCAAATAGGAGAATTTGACTTCTTTTCTGATTTGTATCCCACTTGATTTCCTTTTGTTATCTTATTGCTCTAGCTAGAACCTCAAGAACTATATTGAATAGAGAGAGTGGACAACCTTGTTTTGTTCCTGATTTCAGTGGGATCACTGTGAGTTTCTCTCCATTTAGTTTGATGTTGGCTGTTGGCTTGTTGTATATTGTATTAGGTATGTTCCTTGTATCCCTGCTCACTCCAAAACCTTTATCATGAAGGTCTTGTATTTTGTTGAAAGCTTTTTTGGCCATCTAATGAGATGATCATGTGGTTTTTATTTTTCAGTTTGTTTATATGGTGGATTACGTTGACAGATTCATATGTTGAACTATCCCTCCATCTCTGGGATAAAGCCAACTTGATCATGGTGGATGATGGTTCTGATGTGTTCTTGAATTCGATTTGCCAGTACTTATTGAGTATTTTTGCATCTGTGTTCATGAGTGAGATTGGTCTGTAATACTCTTCTCTCTCTTAGTAATGTTTTTATGTGATTTGGGTATCAGGGTTTAATTGTAGCCTCATAAAAAGAATTTTGCAATGTTCCTTCTGTTTCTATTGTGTGGAACAATTTGAAGAGTATTAGTTCTTCTTTGAAAATCTTGTAGAATTCTGAGCTGAAACCATCTGGTCCTGGATTGTTTTTGGTTGGAAGACTTTCAATGGCTGTTTCTATTTTTTTTTCAGCAGTTGTAGGTTTATTTAATTTGCTTATCTGATATTGATTTAATTTTGGTTATTGATATCTATCCAGAAAGTTGTCTGTTTCCTTTAAAATTTCCAATTTTGTGGAGTACAGGTTTTCAAAATATGACCTGATGATTCTCTGTATTTCCTCCGTGTCTGTTGTTATATCCCCCTTTTCATTTCTAATTTTGTTAATTTGGATATTCCCTCTCTGCCTTTTGGTTAGTTTGGATAAAGGTTTATCTATTTTGTTGATTTTTCTCAAAGAACTAACTGTTTGTCTCATTGATTCTTTGTATTGTTTTCTTTGTTTTTATTTTGTTGATTTCAGCTCTCAATTTGATTATTTCCTGCCATCTAGTTCTCTTGAGTGTGTTCTTTTTGTTCTAAAGTTTTCAAGTGTTCTGTTAATTCACTAGTGTAGGATTTTTCCAGCTTCTTTATGTAGGCATTTAGTGCTATGAACTTTTCTCTTTACGTTGCTTTCATTGCGTCCCATAAATTTGGTTATGTTGTGTGGTCACTTTCATTGATGAGTCGGCTGAGCATTGTTTAATTTTCATGTGTTTGTGGGCTTTCTGGAATTAGTGTTGCTGTTGAATTCTAGTTTTAAGTCATGGTGATCTGATAAGATACATGGGGTTATTACAATTTTTTTGTATCTGTTGAGGTTTGTTTTGCTACCGAGTAAGTGGTCAATTTTTGAGAAGATTCCATGAGGTGCTGAGAAGAAGGTATATTCTTTTATGTTTGTATGGAATATTCTATAGATGTCTGTTAAGTCCATTGAGTCATAACATCTGTTATTTCCTTATTTCTCTTTTAATTTTTTGTCTGACTAACCTGTCCAGTGGTGAGAGTAGAGTGTTGAAGTCTCCCACGATTAGTGTATAGGGTATAATATAATAGTGTATGGGATTTAAGCTTTAGAAGTGTTTCTTTTACATATGATAGTGCCCTTGTATTTGGGGCACAGATGTTCAGTATTATTTCTTCTTGATGGATTTTTCCTGTGACTAATATGAAATGTCCTCCTTTGTCTCTTTTGATTGATTTTAGTTGGAAGTCTATTTTGTTAGATATTAGGATAACTACACCAGCTTGTTTCTAAGGTCCATTTGATTGGAAAATTTTTTCCCAACCCTTTACTCTGAGGCAATGTCTGTCCTTGAGGTTGAAATGTGTTTTTTGTATGCAGCAGAAGGATGGATTCTGTTTTCATATCCCATCTGTTAACCTGTGTCTTTTTATAGGTAACTTGAGTCCATTTATATTAAGGGATATTAATGACCAGTGATTGCTATCTCCTGTTAATTTAGTTTTCATTGCTGGTGATGTTAATTTGTGTGTTTTCACTTCTTTGGAATTTGCTTCCGTGAGACCATCAATTTTCTGTGTTTTTGTTGATGTAGCTAACTTCCTTGGGTTGCAGCTTTCCTTCTAGTACTTTGTGTAGGGCTGGGTTTGTGACTAGGTATTGGTCAAATCTGGTTTTGTCATGGAATATCTTGTTTTGTTTTCTATGGTAATTGAAAGTTTTGCTGAGTACAGTAGTCTGGGCTGGCATCTGTGGTCTCTTAATGTCTACATGACGCTTGACCAGGACCTTCTGGCTTTCATTGTCTCCATTTAGAAGTCAGGTGTAATTCTGATAGGTCTACCTTTTTATGTAACTTGGCTTTTTTTTTTTTTTTTTTTGGTTTTTCGAGACAGTTTCTCTATAGCTTTGAAGCCTGTCCTGGAACTAACTCTTGTAGACCAGGTTGGCCTCGAACTCACAGAGATCCTCCTGCCTCTGCCTCCCGAATGCTAGAATTAAAGGTGTGTGCCGCCACTGCCTGGCTTTTTTTTTTTTTAATTCTGTATGTTTAGCGCTTTGATTATTATGAGGTGAGGGACTTTTTTTGTTTTGGGGGGGGTTTGGGTTTTTTTTTTTTGATCCAGTTTATTTGGTTTTCTGTAAGCTTCTTGTATCTTCATAGGCATATCTGTCTTTAGGTTTTCTTCTATGATTTTGTTAAATATATTTTCTGTGCTTTTGAGTTGAACTTCTTCTTCTATACCTATTAGTTTTAGGTTTGGCCTTTTCATGATGTCTCATATATCCTGGATATTTTGTGTTAAGGTTTTGTTAGAGTTAATGTTTTCTTTGACTGATGAGTCTATTTCCTCTATTGTATCTTCAGTGCTTGAGATTCTCTCTTCCATCTCTTGTATTCTGCTGTTTATGCTTGCATTTGTGGTTCCTGATCATTTTCTCATTATTTCTGTTTCTATAATTCCCTCAGCTTGTGTTTTCTTTATTGTCTATATTTTAGTTTTCAAGTCTTGAATAGTTTCTTTCATATATTTCATTGCTTTTTCTTTGTTTTCCTTAAGGGATTTGTTGATGTCTTCCAATTTTTCTTTGTCTTTTCCTCCATTTCTTTGAAGGAATTTCTCATTTCCTCTTTAAGTGCCTTAAACATTTTCTTGAAGTTATTTTTTAGGTCATTTTCTTCTGCTTCATCTAAATTTGGTTGTTCAAGTCTTGCTGTTTTAGGGTCACTAGATTTTTACTGGTATCATGTTGCTTTTTTGTGGTGTTGTATGTGTTCTTACCTTGTCTACCCATCTTTTCCTCCAATTGGTGTAGTTGGGGCTGTGTGTGACTCTGGTGATCAATCTTCCAGGTGCCAGTGGATCCAAGGCTTAGATGGTTGATCCTTGTGGTGCCGTCAGTGCCACAGTCACAGTGCCTCTTGGTCATTCCTGTTCCTGGAGGTCGTGGTCGCTCAGTACTCCCGGTGTTTGCTCAGCTCCTGTGGAGTTTGCCTTCTCAGGCCTGCTGGCCTAATTTGCTGACTCAGTCCTGCTCCTGTAGAGTTCACTGCCTCAGCCCCACTCCAGTCCAGGTTGCTGACTCAGTCCTGCTCCTGTGGAGTTCACTTCCTCTCCCTTAGAGATTTTTAAAGCAATATTTTCACTAATTCTTTACATTCATTAATTGATACTCTGTATTTTGATCATATTCACCCCCCTACTGAATTCCTCCCAGAGCCATCTCTATCTCTGTACCCACCAAACTTTATTTTCTTCTTTGAAAACAAGACCTAACTTAATTGACATGAAGCTCTCAAGATAATTCCGCCCAATCGCCTGTCCCTTCCCTTTGTTTTCATCTGAAGGAGAGGTGTTCCTGCCTTGACTTATTCTCATCTTTAAGCCAATACTTGGCTAGCATGGTACCACACACCTATATTCCCAGCATGTAGGGGCTGCAGTCCAGAGGTTTGCAAATTTAAAGCCTGCCTGGAAGACCTTGAGTCAAATCAAATAAAATAAAACCTGACTGCCTTTCTCCATCGCCCCTCCTTCGACTCACAACCCTCTCAATCATTGCCTCTTAGCTTCTTACACATTATCATCAGTCAGCTTATCTTTCCTCACTAATGAGAAAAAAGATAAGAGAGTCTCCTGAAGCTGGGACGAGGCTCAGTCTGCAGAGTTCCTCTGCACAAGCATAAAGACCTACATTCACATCCTCAGGCCTGCAGAAGAAGCCAGGTGCAGCAGAGTGCACTTATCATCCCAGCATAGGGCAGGTAGACACAGGATTCTTGGGGCTTGCTGGGCTTCCGGTCTGACAGAATTGGCATCAGTAAGAGACCTGGTTCAAATTAAGCTGAAAAGTGACTGAAGAGTACACTCAGTATTGACCTCTGGCCTCCACACACATGGAAGTGCATGTACGTATGCATCTGAGTGTGCGCACGTGCGCGCACACACACATACCACTGAATAAATAAATAAAAACGCACACACACTCCCTGCCTCCCCACACAAAAGGTTCTCTTCCCTTTGCTGTGTAATCCCATCTTACTTCACTCAATCTTCTGCCTTGTGAATCAGGCTAACTTTAATTCATGTTTCTGTTAGTGGTCAACCCATTTCTCCATATGTTCAGAAATCCTTTGGGAAAGATTTATTATGTGTACATACATGATATGTACATATTTGGTGTCATAGGTGATAGCTTGGTGGTTCCTGACTCTCCTAATGCTGTGACTCTTTAAGAACAGTTCCTCAGGCTCCTCATGCTGTGGTAACCTCCAGCCATTGAATTATTTTCTTTGCTACTGTCATGAATAGTAATGTAAATGTCTGGCGTGTAGAATGGTCTTGGGTGACCCCTGTGAAGGGTAGGTCATTTGACCTCAAAAGGGGTCATGACCACAGGTTGTTAGCTCTGTTAGCTCTATAGAATGGATACACACCTTGAAGTATTTTCTGAGGAATTGCTGAAAATCAGACATTGTTCTCAGAAGCCAAATAAATTAATCTTTTGGGTCTTTTGGTCCTTTTGGCCAAGAAGGTTAGCTGATAGCATGGAACTGAGCAGTCTCTATGGAAGCCAAACTGAGCACCCGATTCCTGAGCAAGGGGTGTGGCTTATCCCTATCAGAAGGTGAGACTATAGGAGCAAAATCCTTCACACATGAACACATTTTACAGACATACTTTTAACTGGGTATCGGGGAATCTCTTCATTTGAGAGAAGTTGGGAGATCAAAGCACTGATTGAAATACACCAAAGTGAGCTTTAGTGAAGTCAGGTAATTTATCATACAGTAGCTTTATTCTAGCTGGTGCCTGCTTCTATAAAGGAAAAATAGTAGACACACATCTCTTTTAGATTGTTCACATACTCGTGCTAAAAAAAAAAAACAAAAAACAAAACAAAAAAAAACAACTCTTCTTCTTGCCTTCAGGAGCCTCCAGACAGGCGGCTTTGCCTGGGAGGGCGAGGTGGAGAACAACGCGTACAGCAAGGCCACAGGGGTGGTTCCGCAGCACAAGTATCACCCCACAGCAGGCAGCTACCAGCTCCATTTTGCCCTCCAGCAACTTGAACAACAAAAACTTCAGTCCCGGCAGCTCCTGGACCAGAGTCGAGCCCGGCACCAGGTACCTGAAAGTCCTAAGATGTTATCTTCCTTCTGTTGGAGAGATAGTTGAGGGGATGAATGGGCCGTGAGTGACTGTTTCCTAAACCTTCACCCGCCTGCCCTGGGTTTTCTCCATGCTGCTCTCTGGCTGTCGTAGCTCTCTGGCTGTAGCTTTGGCTTCTTTGGAAGGTTATGCCGAACTAGTGCTCAACATGGTTTTATGTGAATTTGTAAAATCCTTTATTACCGTGTTTACTTTTTCTGTTGAATGATCTTAGTAGCTTCCTAATCAAATTCTCCGTTCCCCAAAGCTGTATTTTGAGCATCTTTATTTGCAAATGTACCAATTTCTGTCCTCCGTAGGATAGGCAAAGGTGTGCTATACTAATCACTTATGTCTTGGCTAATCAAGCTGACATCCACATAACCATCAAACCTATTGTCCAGAGCAGACCGTGCCCATTGTGCTTTGCCTTGTCTCTCACCTGACTGTACTTATCCACAGCAGTGTGTTTTGTCAATTACTGCATCGTAATTGAGAAATTATAAATGCAGGCATTTGTGAATAGTTCTTTTTTATTGGAGAAAATGACAAACCTTTTCTCTTTTTTTTCTTAAAGCTCCTTACACTTCTAAACTTCTGTCGTGTTAGTTACCCAGCAGTGCCAGCAAACCGGATGCTGACCAGAACAGACCTGAGTGGGTATAATAGTAGATCATTTGAAATTACACCTTTGGTCCCTTTTAATTTCTTTCCTGTGTTTATCTGTGCGTGTGCATGCCCGTGAATGTGTGCGTACGGAGGGCAGCTGGTAGGAATCCAGTCTACCGTACAGGCCCTGGGGCAGGCACCTTTACTCACTGAGCCATTCTCTGGCCCCATTGCTCTCTCTTTTTGGTTTTGGGGTTTGTCTGTTTTTTTAACCAAAACTACAGGCAAGCCTTCTTTTAATTACAGTGTGTGTGAGTGAGCCTCGGGGCTCCCGGATAGGTCGGAGGACAGCTTGTGGAGCTGGTTTGTCCTTCCACTTTGTTGGCTCCACGGTCGAACTCTAGTAGCCAGATTCGGCACCAGTTGCCTTTACCAACTGAGCCATCTCACAGACCCATGGGTTCCTGTTAAACCACACTTTAACACACTAAAATGGTAAATAGTATTTTCAAAACAAAAGGATTTGTTTACAGCGCATTGAAGTTTGGGGGGAGGACAGGCCGTTTTTTGCTGATTTTCTCTTTTAAAAGCTGCTTCATTTTGAGGCTTCTCATGCTTTTGATTAGCTTCCAGCAGCACACATTCTTTTGAAAACTCAGAGTACTGCTTTTCTTGTGTGGATTTTTTTTTCAGTGAAGATTATCCTAGTTTAGTTTCACTGAATTATGAAGTATATGGAAAATATGTTTTTTCAGATCTGTCAGAATATCCATCTTAGGGAGGAGGCAGAACTCCCAAGAAGGGAGTTATCTTGTGTCTCCTGGAGAGGGGATAGAAATCATTCATCTTGGTTTTATATATGTATATACATCATTTTGTTTCTGTCCCTTGTTTTTCTAAACCACAACTGCTTTAGGTACAAGTGAGTAAGGGTGAAGTCCTAGGGTTGTGGGGAAGCAGGAGCAACTAAATCCTACCAACTTAGATTTATAGCAAGACAGCAAATGAGGTATTAGGTACCTAACTTGAGCTTCGTGATTTGGAGCACTTTATTCAGAAGATACTCATAGTTTGTCACTCCAAGTAAAGTCCTGCTAGATTTCAAGCCTTGGTTTTTAGCCTAGCTGTGCTAGACCTGACCATCTTCATTACCACCAGACTGTTGATTGGTTGAAGCATGGATTGCATTCTCAGTGTGGCCTGTATCTCTCCCTCATGCTAATTCTTTGGGTGGAGATGGTATTTATCTGATGAATACCCTGTGCTTTTAAGCCATATTCTTGAAGTATAGGTAACTAGCAATTTGGCTAACTGTCTTTTTAAGATTCCTGTGTAGAATTAAAATTGGGTTTATCAAGTATGCATCCATAGACGAGATGTTTGGAGACTAGTATGTTAGTCCTTGTGTTTCCCTTACTCGGGTGCATTAGCATGCAGTGATGTGTAGTGATGCCTTCTATAAATAGCACCTTTCTCATGGTGATCTCTTAATAAATGTTTGGATGACCGTATAGCTTTTCTTCATTTCATGCCAAGAAAGTCCTCCATCCTTTTCTGCCTTCAGTCAGAGCACTTAGACACTCAGCCTATTACCACTGTGTTCATTTCAGGGAGACAAGTTCTGATTTAGAGTGTCAGTGTAGAACCAACACATTCATCTGTGTCGAATCAGCTTTGCTCTTTGTCTCTGCCACTGTACTTACACTTACAAATCTAGAAATTGCCATGTGCCAACTTCACGCCTGAGAAAAATGACACATCACCTGGGAGTGAAAGAAGGAAGTCAGTTAAAACTGTTAGCAGAAGTTTAGGGACAGAAATAAGAGACAGTATCATCCATGATAAAGAAAGAAAGCAAGTACTGGAAGTGTGGGCTTCTTTATACCCTAGAGACTGAACCCAGTAGCTTGCAAAACTTTGCACAAGATTGACAGACTTCCCCTGAAAATAACCTTTGTTAGCCATAGGGTCTGTGTTGTGGCTCCTCAGCTCTGCCACGGTAAAGTGAAAACAACCATACTTGGTGTGTGCATGAATGACTGTTGACTGTGTTTTGATAAAACTTTATTTACAAAACCGGCAGCAGTCTGGATTTGGCCTGCAGCCCTAGTCTGTACATCTGTATTCCAGGACAGCAGAAGAGCCAGCTAAAACACTGATCGTTTATTCGTCCCATTTCTTTTTTAAAAATTTATTTTTTTTTGAGCTCTACATTTTTCTCTTCTCCCCTCCCTGCCTCTCCCCTCCAACCTTCCCCCAAGGTCCCCATGCTCCCAATTTATTCAGGAGATCTTGTCTTTTTCTACTTGCCATGTAGATTAGATCTATGTAAGTCTCTCTTAGTGTTCGCATTGTTGTCTAGGTTCTCTGGGATCGTGATTTGTGGGCTGGTTTTCTTTGCTTTATGTTTAAAAACCACTTATGACTGAGTACATGTGATACTTGTCTTTCTGTGTCTGGGTTACCTCACTCAAAATGATGATTCCTAGCTCTATCCATTTTCCTGCAAAATTCAAGCTGTCATTATTTTTCTTTCTGATGTGTAGTACTCCATTGTGTAAATGTACCACATTTTTCTTATCCATTCTTCGGTCGAGAGGCATTTAGGTTGTTTCCAGGTTCTGGCTATGACAAACAATGCTGCTATCAACACAGTTGAGCACATATTCACTTATCCCATTTCTAATGGAAGTAGGTTTGGGAAGAGGCTCAATTGCTTTCATTTCTCACAAGTTCCCAAGGGATGCTAATGCCATTCTCTCAAGGACCGTACAATGAAATCCATCCAGAAAGAATTAAGTGTATATTCTCTCTGTCTCTCTGTCTCTGTCTCTCTCTCTGTCTCTGTCTCTGTCTCTCTCTCTCTCTCTCTCTCTCTCTCTCTGTGTGTGTGTGATTGGTTATTTGCTGTCCCTTGGAAGGGAAGTTGTATGTTTAAAACTTAGTATCATTCTTATAAAATTTCAAGCAATCCTTTTTATGGGAATCTTGTTGCTATCTTCCTCAGCCAGAGCCCCACGACCTTCTCATAAGTAAGTTATCAGAACACCTCCTTGCTCATTCTTCTTATCAGGGTACATTCTGCTCACTAGTCACAGCTCTGGGATTCACGTCTTTGAGTAAGCGAGAGATAAGGAGTGGGGCAGAGTCCTCCCCTTCTGCTTTGGTAGTGATGACCATTGCTTCAGCAGCGCTGGCTTATGAAGCACTGTTCCAGGTGCTGCCTCTATCTTAACTCATGTAAAGGGAGCTTCAGGGTGCTTGGGGGCTTTGCTGGAGTCCTGAGTTAGGGCTGGGAAGGTGGATCTTACAGACTGATGTGTCCACCCCGCGAGCCTCCTCTGACGGCCACTTCCTTCTGCTCCTGGCTCCCTGCCTCTGTGAGAGGAAAGAGCAAGAGCATATTTCTTTGAACTGAGTGGGGGACTTGCGGGGCCACAGTGACTGCTGGTGACATCAGCATGAGCAGCACCCCATGCTGGGGTCCGGGTGGGGGCCTGGAGCAGTGGTGAGGCCCGACTGACCTGATTCTAATTGGCAACATGGAGCTGATGTTATTCTTGGCGCAGGCAAAGCCATTACTCAGTGGTCTCTGTTGAAGTGACTCTTTGTTAAAGTCCTGCTCCCAGCCCCAGCCCCCTGCCTTCCCTCCCACTCTTCTCTGCCTCATCCAGCCTGAAAAGAAGCCCAAAAAGGCAGAAAAAAGTAAGGGTGTTCTGGGGGCCAAGGCAGAATTGCTGAAGTCTCTTTTCGCAGTGATGGGGTCAGGAGAGATTTTTGTCACGGGCTCTGTTTTCTTTTCAGAGCCCTTCCAGTTTTCAGAGACTGAGTTTGCTACTTGAGTAAGGTGAGCCAGGGTAGGAAGATGCTGCATCTGTGTTCCTCTGGTCATCTTTCCTATCTGTGCTTTACTTCCCCTTCCCACGGGAGCAGGTCTAACTTAGATCTCATGAAACAACAGGTAATGCACCTCCAGTTAGCACGGCCAGGACCTTGGCATTCTCTGAGAGGCCTCAATTCTGTGTAGGAATATCTGGGAGGCCTAGGAAGGTGATGGAATGCTACTGGGCTGGCCCCAGGGAGGCAACAGGTTGCTACTGGTGTGTGTGTGTGTGTGTGTGTGTGTGTGTGTGTGTGTGCAGTACTCTACAGGTGTGGGAGGTGTTCCCATATAAACATCCAAGTCTTGTTATTTTGCTCCTAAAAGTCTATAGCACCTGTCGAGAAAAGCTCAGCTCCCTGCAGGAAGTAACTCTGTTTTCCTCAAGCTTCAGCTGCTATATGTTTGGGTGTTGTGGAGGTGCTGAGCAGGCATCCTTCCCTTTTCCAAGCAATAAGCAATGGCAGGGAACAACTGCTCAGCCCTGCAGGAAGTCCTGAAAGCCTTCCTGTGTCAGAGGGCGAAGGGTTGCCTGCCTGCAGGCCTGCAAGGGTGTGTGGACCAAAATGTCATGACATGTTGCATGTTTTTGTTTTCTTTTCCTTTGTGTGTGTGTGTGTGTGTGCATGCGTGCATGTACATGCCTGTACACTCTTTTCTCTTGACCCGAAGTGGGAACTCACTCATTTAACATTTATGTTTCTAGTGTTTCATTATTTATTTTTCCTAGGACACTCTAATGCTGTAGATTTTGCCAAGCTAAACCTTCTTCTTTTGTATTGAAAATACTGGAATAATGTGTGTGAAAACTACCCTCACTGGCTTTGGAAATGGTCCCTTGAGACAAGCTTTGGGGTGTGTGATTTAACTCTTCCCTGTGCAGGGCATGACCTAACACAGGTTACTGGAACTTCTTTGGATCTCATTTTCTGACTCTTTTATTGGAAAATAATGAGAGAGATTTGTTGGGGAACCACTAGGATTGTGATTCCCAAATGAAACGTTATCAATTGTTACCAAACCAAGCTTTACATTTGTACTGATTCCCTGAACTGCCTTCGATTAGCCCCCTTTTCCTAAATGGGGGAAAAGATCGTTCATATAACTTTCTCAGTCACATAAATAAGAACTGGGGAAACTGGGATTTGAGCTAGCGCTGTCAGCATCTGATATCCAAACTCTGGTTCCCATGCTGTGTGCTGCTTCTAAAGCACAGTGTGTGTGTGTGTCTGTGTCTGTGTGTCTGTGTGTGTCTGTGTGTGTATGGTTACATACACTGGAGCTCACACATTCAGCAAGTTTTTACTGACACAAAACTCTATTGAAAAGTTGTAATTCAGCTATCATAACCTCTGGCTTTCATATGTACAGTCTCAAAATAAAAAGTTTGTTAAACCTATGTAAGGCCTAGACATTATCCCAGTCACCGCAATGCTTAATTCACTAAGTGTCTTAAGGAGTTCATGGGAACACGCATGCTCCGCCTTCCCTTATCCTTCATTAGTAAGAGGGTTAGAAGCTAATGAGCCATGCAAGATCCTGAAACGTGTTCCAGAGGCTTCCAGATTCGGAGCTTGTGAAGACTGCTGTCTTTTCAATAGATTTTTAGTTTTTCTTTTAACCCTGTTACTAATGATACTGTTTTATTTTTATTTCTGTTAGGTGTTAGGAGAAAACTGCCAGGGAACATAGCAGGAATCTACAGACTGGATGTCACAGACATTTTTGCAGAGTTCACATCAGGTCTCCATGTTCAGTGGCCTATAAATCTGATTCTTAATGCACTGTTGCACTATAGATTGTAGTAAAAGGCATCCCCGGATCCCACCGGGCTGCTCTGTAAAGCTGCTGCTGTGGCGGTGTCCCTCTGTGACCTGCGGGGACACGGCACGTGTGAGGAGTGTCTCCTGTGTGGCAAGTGAAGCTGGTTGTTCCACTGTTGAGGAAACTGCCCCCAGTCATAGCACCTCCTCAGTCCCTGGGCTGTGCCAGGCCAGAGGCTTCAGGAGCCCCCCTCCCCCACATGTCACTAATCAAATGAAGTATTCAGCTTTGCTGCCACTGCTCTGCTCCACCCTGAGATGAACAGTCAACGCCATCCGGACCTCAGCTTGGGTGTTCACACACCAGAGGCTAATGGACAGTGGTTCTCAACCTGTGGGTTGCATATTACTCCTTTGGGGGTCTTATATCAGGTATTTACATTACAATTCATAGCAGCAGCAAAATTACAGTTATGAAGTAGCAATGCAGTAATTTTATGGTCGGGGGTCACCAGAGCATGGCTGTATTAAAGGGTCCCAGCCTTAAGAAGGTTGAGGACTGCAAGTCTAGAGGGTTAAGATGGTGTTTGCTACAGGACCTGCCTCTGTCCGCTCTCTGCACCCTGCCTGTGGCTTCTGTCCCTGCGCACATGGCGGCACACAAAGCAGTACTTTTGTATGAAATGATGAAAGATGTCTTTAACAGGAAGCACTCCATCCATCTGAGATGGACGCAGGCACAGGAAAATGTCTTAATGAATGCGTGAGAGAGGTCTGTATAAGATCTGCGCATACGCCAACTGCATATGATTCTGGGCTAAATCAAACAAATCATTCATTTCAGGACAGAGATAGGTTAGATAAACAGAATTTCAAGTTATAAGAGAATTTAGTACTTTTTACTATTTCTCTTTAATAATCAGAAGGTATAAGATTCCAGCATGATATTAGGAAATCAGGAGCCCTAATATACAATTCTCTACAACTGCTAGCAAATAAAATACAGAGTAGGTCTTTGAAAATAGAACTGTGAATTCCCTTTTGTTAACCAGCTGAGCTTTCAGGCTGAGGTAATTGCTTTGTTTTTAATTGATTTTCTACAGACTGAGCATCAGGAACTTGAAAACCCAAAAGCTTCATAATCCAAAACTTTTTGAGACCTTGCATGATTCCACAAGTGGAAAATTCCTTGCCATAAAACTATTTTCATGCACAAAACTGCTAAAAATTGTATATAAATGACCCGAATACTGGAATGAAAGGCGTGTGCCACCATGTCAGGTTAGAGATCCTATCTCAATAAATAAAGGCAAAAGCCAGGAGTGGTGGTGCATGCCTTCCATCCCAGCACTCGGGGGCAGAGGCAGGGGGATCTCTGTGAGTTCCAGACCAGGGATGCGTAGTTTCTACTAATAAAGTAAAGGCAGTGAGTACTAGAGGGAAATTCTCAGTGTCAACCTCCACACAGGCGTGCCTGTGTGTGCATGCGTGTTGCATGTGTGCGTGCGTGCGTGTGTGCGTGTGTTGCATGTGTATTTGTGCGTGTGTGAGTGCATGTGTGTGTGCGCATGTGAATGTTGCATTGTGTGCATGCGCGTGTGTATTACATGTGTGCATGTGTGCATGCGTTGGTATGCATGTTACATGTGTGCACGCATGTGTATATGTGTGTGCATGTGTATATGCATGTGCACGTGCATGCACACACACATAAAAGACATTTGTTTTCCTCTTCAGCTGGTGAAAGTTACAGTGTTAGCCTTGTTTATGTTTGCTTTAGAAAAGAGATTTGACTTAAAGGATGTACTTTAGACACTTGTTCTCTGAAAGGGAGTCAGATAACACAAGGATGGAAGGCAGCTGAATGTGGTGGCCCACTCTACATGCTGGGTTATGAATCGCAGCTTACTACACAGTAACTGCATATTCATGGAGAACAATTTCACGCTTGTGGGCCTTGACTCCTTCTGTAACAGAGGTGGTGGTACAGCCCACTGCAGATGACAGGTAGGGGTTAGCAGAGTTTAACATGTACAGTGTGTGGAGCAGTCCTGACCCATGGTAAAGAGTTCCCTAAGGATTAGTTGCCCTTAAACTGGGTAATCCAGCTCTTGGGAGTCTGAGACAGGAGGATGTCTGGGTTTGAAGCTAGCGTGGCCTAAGAGTGAGACCTTGTTTTAAAAAAGCAAAAATTCAGCTGCTCTTAATGTAGTTTTTCATTGTGGTAAAAAGAACATAACATAAGTATCCGCTCTTAGCAATTCTTGCGATCCAGAGCAGCGTTGTTAACTGTGCGTGTTCCCTGGACAGCTGGTCTCTAAAGTGTGTCCATACTGCAGGACAGAAACTGAAGCCACACTGAGCAATGCTTCCTCCGCTTCCTCCCAGCATCCAGTGCTGCCATTTCCCTCCCTGTTGCTAGGGGTTTGCTTACTTCGGGGTTTTTCATATGCATAGACTGTTGTAGGATTTGCCTTTCTCTGACTGCTTTATTTTACTAGCATCACAGCCTCACGTTTCGTCCGTACCATAGCATGTGGAGAAAGTGTCCCCACCACACATGATGTGTCTTTTCCATAGGGGACTGTCCTACCTAGACAGGAGTACGCTATGTCTGCGTGTCACATTGCTTTCTCCGCTTAGGCATCAGTATGTGCGGAAGTTGTCTCCATAGTTTGGCTGTCTCAGTAAGGCTTTTCTGGACACAGCACTTCATCGGCCATTTTTTATACCTTAAATGCACACAGTATTATAATTTCAACCCTGAAGTTTTAGTTCAACTTCCTGTGCTTCTCCCAGAGACAGAGAAGATGCTATTGAATGTATCTTGGGAGCAGGTGCAGGCTCATTAATTAGCTACCTATTTGGACAACTGAAAGGGCGTATGTAATTTATTCACAGTTGGAGAGAAAGGCACAAGCATGAGTTAAAAATAGAGATTAATACCAGGATAAAATGAATATTTTTTTAGAATTGTACGGGTTTATTGCTAACACATTTGTCCAAAGACAGAAATGTCTTCTAAACTGAAGGAGGAAAACAGCATCAGCATCGAGTTCTGATGGAACTTTTGTGAGGTACAAACCATTTCTGCATAATGATCAGAGGAAAGTCAAGGGAATTACCCCTCTGCCATGTTGGAACAGAAGACTCTGAAGGGCTGTGGAAATGGCTCAGTCAGGTGCTTGTCAAGAAACCTGAGGACCTGAGTCACACACATCCCCTGAGAAAAGGCCAGACATGGTACTGTTAGCCTATAGTCTCAGCCTGTGTGGGGTGGGTGTGTCCAAAATGGAGAGTGAAGAATGTGGGGCCGGGCGGTGGTGGCGCACACCTTTAATCCCAATGGTGCCGGGCAGTGGTGGCACACATCTTTAATCCCAGCACTCAGGAGGCAGAGGCAAGCGGATCTCTGTGAGTTCAAGGCCAGTCTGGTTTACAGAGCAAGTTCTAGGACGGCCAGGCCTACACAGAGAAACCCTGTCTCAAGAAAAAAAAAATACTGTTTTTTTCATTCCACTCAACCATGTGTTACAATTTTATTTATGTGACTAGGATTATACATCTATCCCAGGTCACTTTTGTAACATTTTACTTTTAGTTTTAAGTCAGTTTGATAATCATATAGAAAATATATAATCATAAAAGCAATGATAGGCCTACCTTTGCAGATATGAAAAAAAAAGATATTTAGTGGTTTGTGTGTGCAAGAAAGTGTACCATCCCTGTCTGTGAGTTGCCGGAGAGGAACCCTTTGGAAGCAGCTTTGTATGGGCTAATGGGCATTATGCTACCTAGTTAGATCAAAATCTGAGAGAGAAAATCCTATTTAAAAATGTTTGCTCCTCTGGAACTGGTGTTTAAGGGCCACACAGAGGTGCTGCCCTACTCAAATAGAGGCCAGTTGCTGCTTCCCCACCCAAGGTGCTCAAAGAGTAAAGTAAGAGCTGCTGTATTGCAGAGAGCTTTGCTCTATCGTGGGTCAGCCTAAGAGAAGGCCAAAGGCGGTGTTTTTCTGGAAGAAAAAAAAAATAAAAGCTTCCTAGAATTTAATCTCTGGACAGCATTATCTTTCTAGTAAGAGGCCAGATCTTGCTTCCCTGTGACCTACTGTGACCTTCCCCGTCAGAGCCTGTGTGCTTCCATCAGAAACCCCTCCTTCCCACCCACAAGCCCCGTGTTGTGGGAGAAGGAGGGCCTTTCCAGTCTTTCGCCTGGGGCCATGCCAGCCCTCAAGCTGTGGTTTTCTGAGTCTCCTTGCTGTAATGTGGCTGTTTCCCACACCCAGCAAAGCAGAAGCCCGCGGCTGTGTCGAGCTGGTCAGTAGAATCATTTCTTCCCCATCCCCTCGCTCCGAGCACACTCAGCATGACAGACCGCCGCCTGTGTTGTTGAAAGTATATATCCGGGCATCTCGTGTTGTGAGAAGGAGCTTCATCTGCTTCTTCTTTCCTGTTAGGCATGGTTATCAGAAGAATTACTCCCAGTAATCTGTGACTGACAGAGTTGCAGGATTGAAGCCAAAATATAGGGCAGGGGAAGGAAGCCTAGGGAAGCTGATTTCTGCCACTGATCTCAACACATTCACTCTCAGGTCTGCCTTTAATAGAGTCCAATGTTTCTCTGGGCTGTTCCTTACAGTTGTGCTTGCTTTAACCCCATTCCAGTTAACCTCAGCTTTGGTGAGGTGTCCAGAGACTTGTCTCTATTGCTGAGTCTTTAACAGGTAATGTTCAACTGGTGTGTCATCATACGCAATGGTGATCACTTCATTTTCCAAGAGTGTGGCTACCAAACCACAAATCACAGCTTTTTACTTCCCGTGGAATACAGTCCATGCCTGTTGTGTTGAGGCTTAAGCAAGCTTGAATCTGTTAAATTGGGATTACAATTGACTGCTTGTAACAGCTAACCTATCCCTAAATGAGTTAGGTGTGTTAGAGTTTTCCCATATAATTAAAAATCTGTGGAAATAGGCTCTTCCAGACTCCGTGGTGCCATCAGAAACCCATGCTCTTCTCCGTCTTCAACACGCTTTATTGATTGGGTTCGTCTTACCCCATCTGCCACTGGCAGGCAGTCCATGCAAGAGGGAAGCAGAGCAGGGCCAGCTATCACTATCAGCCATCCATCTGTTCTGAAAGAACCGTCATAGACCCATACCCAGGCTCTTCTGCTTAGATCCCACTGGCCAGAAGTGTGGGTGTGGTTATCTTAGGAATAAGAGAAACAGCAAGTGTAATTTATTTTTTAAGTTTATAAGGTAAGCACACATATTCAAACAGACCTTGAATAGTGTCACTAGAAAGAGAGAAGCCAGTTGAGCCTCCTAGGCAAGATTTCCTCCACACCTGCTTCATTTTTGTTTTTTGAAGGACTTTGCACAAAATTTGCATTTGGAAAGTAAACTTCCTTTCTTTGGGATCCGCAGAGGACTTGTTTAGACTTTGTGAACTATATGTAACTACCGCACACTCTAGGTACTAAAATCTAGAGAGGTGGAAAAAAATACCCTATATGTAACTACACATACCTGTCTTCTGACTTCCTATTGTTACAGAATATCCAGTCATTACTTTAAAAAAAGAAAGAATAGCTGATATAGCACTGTGTGTGTCTGTGTGTCTGTGTGTGTGTTCTTTGTGGTGTAAATATTCATTAAGCATCAGACACTCTGTAAGTCACTGTGGGTACAACAGAAGTTAATTGTGAGGATTTGAGAGATGGTTCAGTGAATAAAGTATTTACTGAACAAACATGGGGACCTGGGTTCCCATCCCTGGTACCTACCTAAAGGCCAGCTTGCACTCAAACTTGACTTCCAGCCTCTACCTGTGTGTTCATATGTGCAAGGTTGTGTGTGTGCACACATGTGCTTTCTCTCTCTTACTCATTCACACACACACACACTCCTTCTGAAAAACTTTTTTGATTTTTTTTTTTTTGAGATGGGGGTAGCCTAGAACTCACTCTGTTACCAGGCTGACCTCAAACTCAGAGATCTGCCTATCTCTGCTGCCCAAGTGCTGGGATTAAAGACATGTGCCACCACCACTGCCCGGCTGAAAAACTTTTAAACAAAAACAATTTTAAAAAAGAAGAAGAAAAAGAAAAAAAAATGGATCAAACAAAGGCAGCCATTGCCATTGTGCGCTGTCTGGAGAAGAGGAAAACTAGGTTTATAAGTGACCACCGTACATGTAGGACAGACTAACTCTGATAAGAGCCTCACGGATACATCTTTATAACTGCTCAGAAGAGGGAAAGATTATTTCTGCCAGAAAGAATTGAGTAAATATGGTCTGAGAACCTAAACATATGTTTTCATTTTAAGAGTTTGCGTTCCCAGCTAGTGAGCATCATCATAAGACCAAAAAAAAATGTCTTGGAAAAATGCATAACCAACCACCATTCGCAGAGGGTGACAGATAGGTGGGCTTGCGTGCTCTTGGGTTCCTCTTTAAACTGAGGATGAGGTTTGGGAAGGAATGAGTGTGCTGTGTCTGTTTGTGTGTGTGTGTGACGCTTTGGCTAATTTCCAGGCACCTTTGTTGAGTGCTGGGCTAGAGTGATCTGTGTGGTCTTCATTTGCTCTCCAACAATCCAGGAAAACAGCTACAACTGCCTACAAGACATGGGAAGCTCAGAGATTTTACTCCACACAAGAGCCCTCAAGCCCCTCTCATACCTCCCTAGCCAGACTCTGGGACTCAGTTCCCAAAAATGGGCATCCCAAAATCATAGAATAGAGAAGAATTGCTAGACATTTTTCCACAGCCTCTTGAGTCATCTTTTTCAAAAAACATAATTTTTTTTATTTTGGGGGGAATTTCTCATCATATACCCCAATCCAACTCATTTCCTAATCCCTCCATATCTGCCTTTTAAGCCGCCCCCCAGGAAAACTTAAAAATAAATCTTAAAAAAAAAAAAAAACTACAAATAAGAATTTCAATTAAGCGACTAGAGAGATGGCTCAGCAGTTAAGAGCACTAGCTGCTCTTCCAGAGGACTTGGGTTCAGTTCCCAACATGCACATGGCAGTTCACACCTGTCTGTAGCTCCTGTTCCAGAGGATCCGACTACTTCACACAGACATATATACAGTCAAACGCCAATACTCATAAAATACAAATAAATATTTTTTTTAAAAAAGGAAATTAAAAAACTAATGTAAAATGAAAAACAAAAAAAGCAGACAACAACAACCAATAATAATAATAATAATCCATTTTACTCCTCCCTCTTTCCTGCCTCTTCACTCATGTTGGTGGCCCTGGGAGCTGCAGTGTCTCATGAAGCCCTACTCTTCTGTCCACACAGCCTCACTTGTAAATGTTCATCGTGTAATGTGTTGTCAGTCAGGTTCAAGACCTCTGGCTTCTGCTATGCCATCGATACTGGACCCTCACTGAAACTTCTCTCCTCCCAGAGATCCTGCCACTAAGGTTCCACAGGGCCAGTCCCTTTACTTGCTCCAGCAGGTCACAGTTAGTGTAGATGTTGGGGAGCACCAACTTAAAGTCCTGGATGTGTGCCTAAGTGGTAGCCAAGTCTGTGTAGGCTGCTGGGACCATCCCTGACAGGTGAGGAGTGATACCAGCTCTCCTGTGCCTTGGTCACCCAGGTCCATTATCCCAGGACCCATGAGGGGCAGAGTAGAGGAGGGGGCTCTCCCCTGGCCAGTGAAGGGGCAGGCCAGCTTCATGGCCAGGGGCAGGCCAGCTCTGCACAGCCCTGGTGCTTCAATACTTGATTCGCATGGGCCCCTGTGGTAACATGGGTAGTGGACATCAACCCAGACCCCAGCTGCTACAGGAGACCACAGGACCCAGACATGACCAGCAGCAGCAGCTTGGGCCGGGATTTCACCAGGGGCCTGGGTAGCAGGACAGGCCTCTTAAATCAGCATCAGCCCAGCCTCAGCATGGTCCCTGGACTCCAGCTGGCCCAGGTGGCGGCGCAGACCCCGAGCACTTACATGGCCTCATTAGCATTTGCCTTATGATCGTGAAAACCCAATTTGGATTCCCAGAACCCACATAAATGCCAGGCGAGAATAGTGACCAGTTTGTAATTCAACCTCAGAAGACAGACAAGGGAATCATAGAGCAGGCTGGCTAATACTAGCCATGTCACCGAGCTCTGGGTTTAAGAGACCCTGCCTCTGAATAAAATTGAAGAGCATGAGTCCCAGCATAAGGTTGAGTTCCAGCATGAAGGTCGGGTCTCCACATGCTCACAAATACACACACACATACACACCTGTAAACATGAATACGCATGTGCATGCATACCACACGCATACATAAAAGTGGAAAAAGTATTGCTAAGCATTCATTTGAAAGAAATGCACCTTCACATTCTGCAGATTGTGTGGCTCTCACCATGTTTAAATAGTGTTCTGGGTCTTTCTGGGCTCACCTCGTGCGGAAGGTATCAAGTGCCAGTCGTGTTTCCATTGGTAGATATGGCGTAAACATACTTCAAGCTTTGTCAAGTGTTACATCTTATGTTAAAATTTATTTCAGTGAGGTGTTACTGTCCTAGGATTCCGAAACTAGCCCTCAAGGTCAGGCATGACTTGGCTCCTGATTTCTGTTTCTGCTTCATTTCTCCAACTGTTAGCGCAGGATGCCCCGGTCACACAGGGTTCTTTGCTTCCCTCTAGTCCTGAAGTAATGCAGTGTCCCAGCCATGTTTCCAGGTCATTTTCCTCTGACACAGAAGGACATTCATTAAGCTCTCCTTAAACTGAACAGCAACGGGAACTGAGCTCAGAGACCAAATGCTTTTCTCGTGTGTGTATTGACAAACCCTCAGTGCCCAGGTGCCTTGTGTTTTCAGAAGCCCCTGGCAACTCTTCATTGAGAGACCTCTCTTCTCTGAATCAGATCTGTCCCACCAACTTGAGGGGGTTTCCCCTGACACTCAGTACCAGCGTGTCCCTTCCTCTTTGCCCCTGTTCAGGATTTCAGATCAGTTGCATCCAACCAGGGGTGGTGCAGGAGCTCCCCATCCATCACTTTCTCCTTTTCTTTACAGGCGATCTTTGGCAGCCAGACACTACCTAACGCCAGTTTATGGACGATGAATAATGGTGCAGGCTGCAGAATTTCAAGCGCCACAGCTGGTGGCCAGAAGCCAAACACCCTGCCACAAAAAGTGGTGCCACCTCCAAGTTCCTCCTCCTTGGTCTCCAAGCCCCCATCCAATCACAAACAAGTGCTCAAAAAGGCCGCATCCCAGAGGGCTTCCAAGTAAGTTTTCCGTAATGGCATGTGCAGTTCCCAGGGTCGTGTCAATCCTCAGCCAGCAGCGCTTGCTCGTTAGAAAGCCTTCAAGACCGTTTGAATTGAAATGCCAACACCTGATGAAGTACAGTGTCAAACTTGGGACTCTGCCATGGTTCCAAATTGGAATCATCTGAGGAGGAGTCTGCAGTATCTGGGCTCTGTCCTGTAGGGGAGTGGCCACTGTGCCTTTGGATCCCCTGGTAATTGGGATACGGTACCTACAAGGTTCAAGGTTATTACTACTCAGTTCTGCTGACCTCTGACAGGGGCTGCAGACCATGCACCAGATAATGGTCCTGAGCTGTTGACTCGGAGAAAGGAGGCTACAAAGGTCTCCCTCGGGTCTCCTATGCTCACGCTACAGAATCAGATCCTTCCATTTCTTGTCACATTCGGCCCTCCTCTCTTATTTAAGCCTTTGTGTCTAGGCAGTTAACTTTATCAGTGCTAATCACAGAGCTGTGTAGCAATGGCATTTCTGATGCCTTTTGTAGGCCACCTATTTTATACTAAACAGGAACCCAGGGGTATGCATCACTCTCTCTCATGAAGACTCCTCACGTGGCCGCCTTTCACATGCTCAATTTTAGCTGTCAGACACTCAGAACAGGTAGTTACCGCTTTTCCTCCTTTGGAGGGTGAATCACATTGTGGATTTGAGTCAAAACAATCCCCTGTAGTTCTCAGTATGATTACATTGCTCTCATTATCCATTTACCCAACAAATACTTACTCGGTATCTGCTATGCACTAAGGAGTGGGAGAGCCGGCAGCACGGCAGCGACCTCCCGCTCTCTGGAACATGAGTGAAGGACAGTGGAAGGTACAGAAGGTCGGATCAGACCCTGAAGAGTGCAGTCCCTGTGTGCAGTCTACCACATCCCCGCCCATTACACGTTTTACTGGTCACTTTGAGCGAGCTACTTAATCTCTTGACCGTGGTTTTCTCCTTTGCAGTAATGAAGCAGTAATCACCCACTTCACAGGTAACTAGATAAACAGGAACTAGGTGGGCTGTAATTATCCTCTGATGGATATTTAAGGCACTCTACAGCATTGAGAAGCTCACAGCTAACCCTTTGAAAGCAAGTGTTGAATCTGCTGATATGTTCTTGTGGACTCTCCAGCACAGGCCTGGGGGCCTGGGTGGTGCTAGTGAATAGCTGGACTTGGGTGGCAGGGATGGAAATTTGAAGGCACAGCTTGCTACCCTAAACTTGCTGCTGGCAGAGGAGCCCTGCAGACTCCCAAGATGGAATTGCAGCTCTTTGGGCAAATTCTGCTTTGCCGAATTTTTGTGGTTTCTTCTTTGTGACAGGCAGGAGTGTGGGAAAACCGGAAACAGCTCAGCATCAAAAATGCACAGAAGGGGGGAAGCAAAGATTTCTTCAGAGTTTAAGAAATGTAATCCAAGTATCAGAAGGCGTGCTGTGAGGCGTTGTTCCAGCAAATAGTTTCCAATTCGCCTTTAAAACTAGCGTAAATCTGGGGCGCTAACTCAGCACTGGTGGAGACCTCCACCCTCTCACGTGTAGAATGCCCAGTGTTGGGGATATTTTCTATCAGCATCGTCATCACTGTGGGGGTAGCAGGGGGGAGGGAATGGACCCACATAGACTATGGCACACATGTGGAGGTCAGGGACAACTCTGGGGGGCTGGTGCTGTCCTGCCACCGTGGTCTTCAGGGACTAAACTCAGGTCATCAGGCTTGCAGAGAGTTTTCATGAGCTGAGCCCTCTTCTCACTTAAAAGAATAGTGTTGGGGTTTTTGGTTGTTGTTGCTGTTGTTTGTGGGTTTTTTTTTCTAAACTGACTCAATAAGTTACATTAATTTAGTCTTGAAAGTTAAAGGGATGGCACGGTCAGTCCCAAGGTGCCCAGCAGCTTTGCTCATTGCTTTTTGTTTGTTTTCCTGACACAAGCAGTGCAGTCATTTTAATACACAGAAATTTTTATGACTCCTGGAATCAGAATCGTGAACATAATTTGGTCCATTCCTGCTCTTCTAGAGCGATTCTTGGTCCTGGCCATACTAACAACTCTCTCACATCTCTGTGATCCAGTTCCCTCCTTTAAAATAGGAATAATGGGGCTGGAGAGACAGCTCAGTGGTTAAGAGCACTGGCTGCTCTTTCAGAGGACCTGGGTCCAATTCCCAGCACCCACATGGCAGCTCACAACTGATGTAACTCCACTTCCAGGGGATCCAACACCCTTACACGGACATACATGCAGGCAAAACACTAATGCATATGAAATGAACCAGTTAAAATAAATGTTTAAATTTAAAAATATAGAGATAGTGACAATAGTACCTGGCTAAAGGGATCCTGAAGAGAAGTGAGTTTTGAAATGTTGAGCACAATACAGTTAGTGCTACACAGTATGTGCTAACTAAGGCTTCCGTGATGTTGTGGTTGACAGTGAGGCGACAAGCGAAGGATTTCATGTAACGCTTTTACTGGGTTCCTGTAAGCTGTGTTGCTTCATTCGTTCCCGTCTTGTTATAGCCTTCATTCCGGCTCAGCTCAGATTAACCAAGAGCCGTCCTTTCTGACGGCTGGGACTGAGTCACGCTCAAGAATGCCACTGTTGCCCCAAGAGGCACAGCTAATGAGAAGTTGTAATGAGCATTTTCCCATGCCAAGCCCTGTGCTTTTGGGTTGAACTTCAAGCTTCTCCTAGCACAGAGGCTGGCATCAGCCAGGCAGAAGCAGTTTCCAAGAGCATCATCAAAGCTTCCCCATCCTAGAGGTTGAGTCTGGAGAACAATAGGACATAAAAGATGGAATGTCACTTGGATTTGGGTGCAAAGGGAGTTGAAAATCAAAACGCTGGGGTCCTGTTTCGCTATGATAATATTCAAGTCTTTTTCCCATCTTTGAAACAAAACCCGCTGCCCCTCTTGAAAAATTCGCCAGGATAGCTTGTTTTCTGTTGGTGAGGTTGGAAGCTTCTTCATGAGTGCCTTTGTGTTTTAGTCTGGCTTCACAGCTGTTTTCTGGTCCTCTCTTGGTCCAGCAGTTCTTGTTATCGTTCATAGATCCCCATCCCACTTAAGAATAACGTGCTGGTTCTGTGAGGAGAGTGGACGTTTCTTCCTTCTCTGCCTTCCCCCTTGCTTATTTTTAACTGTTTACATAGGACCAATCGCCTTTCTTAGTTTTCCTCCACTGCTCAAAACACTTTATAATTTAATGTCCATCTCACTTCCTCCTTTCAGTAGTATTTGTGGCATTTCTTCTATAAAATAACTGAACTAAAATGGGCGGTAGCTGTGAACAGCTAAATGCATATGAACTGTTTCTTCCTTGTGATGTTTCTTTTCCAAGCCGTGTATTTCCCAGGAAACACAGGAAAAGAAACCCAAAGAGGTTAAAGATTACCAGCTGAACTGACAGGATCATGATGGGTTTGAATGAACCAGATCAAAATAGTTATAACTTGGAAAACTTGTAAGAAAGTAAGAGGGGGCTGTTGGCTCAGTAATAGACAATATGCTTAGCAAGTCTGTGGCCCTGGGATCTTAAAGGAAAGGAGGAGGCATAGGGTTGGTCAGGAAAAGATGGGACAGAGGAGAACGAAGAGAGAAAGCGGAGGAAGATGGAGACCAAACTACAGTACTTACGTCACTTTGCGTCAAGTGACCTTAGTGGGAATTTGGGTTTTTGTTTTTTGAGGCAGGGTTTCTCTGTGCAGTCCTGGCTGTCCTGGAACTGGCTCTGTAGACGAGGCTGGCCTCGAACTCAGAAATCTTTCTGCTTCTGCCTCCAGAGTGCAGGAATAAAGGCGGGTGTTACCACGTTTAGCTTTAATGGGAATTTTTAAAGGTTTCCTGTGCCAGCACCTAGGACAGTGGTGTTTGTTAAAGACTTTGGGATTAGGAGGAGGAAGGTATCTAGCTAAGCAGTCAGGTCCAACCAAATATCTACACATGATTGCGTATTTGCAGAGGTCAACAGTGTGAACAGTGCTCAGGAATAGATGGTAGAAGAACATAAAAATAAACATCTAGCCGGGCGGTGGTGGCGCTCGCCTTTAATCCCAGCACTTGGGAGGCAGAGGCAGGCGGATCTCTGTGAGTTCGAGACCAGCCTGGTCTACAAGAGCTAGTTCCAGGACAGGCTCCAAAACCACAGAGAAACCCTGTCTCAAAAAACCAAAATAAATAAATAAATAAATAAACATCTATTAAGACACATGTATGTATGTTACAGCTTTTCCTTATGTGAACCATCGCAATGGGAAGATTCTAGGAAAAGTACTCAGGAGTTGTGGTGGTCCAACCTTGTTGTGCTGTAGATGAACCATTATCTATCCATCTTTATTGTATGATTTGAAGAAACATGGTTGAGTCTGACATCTATCAACGTATTTCTAAAAGTGGTCATTGTAATTAGTAGTTGTAAAGTCTTCATGCTAGAAAGTAGAGGAAGAGAGCATAGGATGGACTACAAGTGTAGGCGGGTACACAGGTGGCCAAGCCAGAACCGGGACTCTGGGCACCGAATGCTAACCACAGACTTCCCAGCAGACCACTGACTTCAGAAGTCCCAACAAGTCCTCTTAAATTGCATGTGTACAGCAAATGCAGATTAATCATCCCAAAATACTGCTTTTGAGATTCCAAAGTAAGCACTTAGGAACTCAGCCCCTTCCTTTTCATGCCAGTTTTACCACTTAAATGGCTGGAGAAGCACTCTAACGGAGGAAAGAGCAATGCCACTCTGATGCAGAGTGGTGGGGAATTCCTGCTAGGTGCTACCCAGGAAGGACGGGGCCGAAGAACAACATTGAAGGCTTTTATATGGCTTCCTGTGGGAGTGCAGTCTGGGAAGTGAGTGGGAGGTGAAATATGCCCACATGGCCGCCTCTCACTCTGGGACAGAGTCTGGACCTAGAAGAAATAAGCAGTCAAGAGGTTAGATTCTCCTGTCTTCTCTCTATCGCTCAAGGGGTCTTCAGGTTTGGTTTTGGTGCGAGCATTGGAGAGACAGGGCCTGGCACGCTCAGAGAAGTCACTCCAGTTGTGTGTAGGTAGTAGGTAGTGAGCAGTAGGTAGTGTAAGAGTCAGAGAACAGCAGCTCTTCTGTCAGTGTGTCATACATGGGTCATTGGATTAAAAGCCTTAACCTTTTGACCCTGCCTGCTGAGGGCGAACTAGTAACATGATTGATGGATTTCCCTCCCTCGCTTTGCATCTCCGAAGACATTCTTCTTTAAAGATGAGCAAATATTGAAAGCTCCCTGGATCTGAGGGTGGATTAAAAGGATTCATGGTAAAGATCCAGAGGCTTTGCCAACTCCTAAACTACACTGAAGTGTGAGAGAGAACAGCAGTTTGGACAACACTTGAGCCGTGTTTCTAACAGACCTTAAAAGTGGAGCGTATCATGCTTTAACTAGCAGAAGTGTCAGAGAAAGTGCAAGCAGCAGGAACAGCTGTGCAGGCGCCGGGGCTACCTGTGAAAACCCAGAATTCAGTGACTTAGAGCCAGGCACAGGAGGGCGAGGAATTCCTAAAACAAAGATATTCGTCAAAAATTTGGAATAGAAAATATGCTTACAAAGGTTTAAAAAAATATATTAGAAGAAAGAGAAATTCACCCTAACACAGTGCCTTCCAAAAACAGAAGTATTGCCATTCCTGTAGGCACATTAGCTCTAAAACAAGAGCACATGGGGCTTTGACCAACATCATTAACAAATCTGTAGAGAAATAGCTTGTCCCCAATGGGATACTTTTTAAGACTGGAACGTTTCAGATCTCAAAAAGAAGAAAAAATATCTTTTCCTATTCTATAGGTTGTCGTTTTGTCTTATTTACTGTGTCCTTTGCCCTACAGAAGCTTTTCAGTTTCAGGAGGTCCTATTTATTGATTGTTGCCCTCAGTGTCTGTGCTACTGGGGTTCTACTTAGGAAGTGGTCTCCTGTGCCAATGTGTTCAAGGCTACTTCCCACTTTCTCTTCTGTCAGGCTCAAAGTTACTGGACTTATGTTGAGGTCTTTGGTCCATTTGGACTTAAGTTTTGTGCATGGTGATAGATATGAATCTATTTGCAATCTTCTGTATGTCGACATTCAGTTATGCCAGCACTCTTTGTTAAAGATATTTTCCTTTTTCCATGGTACCATTTTGGCTTATTTGTCAATAACCAGGTGTTAATAGGTGTGTGGATTAATGTCAGGGTCTTTGATTAGATTCCATTGGTCCACATATCTGTTTTTATGCCAAAACCAAGCTGTTTTTATTACTGTAGCTTTGTAGTAGAGTTTGAAGTCAGGGATGGTTATAACTCTGGAAGTTCCTTTATTATACAGAATTGTTTTAGCTGTTCTGGGTTTTTGTTTTTTCATATGAAGTTGAGTATTGTTCTTTTGAGGTCTGTGAAGAATTGTGTTGGGATTTTGATGGGGATTGCTTTGAATCTGTAGATTGCTTTTAGTAAGATTGCCATTTTTTGTTATGTTGATCCTACCTATCCAAAAGCATGGGATATCTTTCTATCTTCTGATATCTTCTTTAATTTCTTTCTTTAGAGACTTAAAGTTCTTGTCATACAGGTCTTTCACTTGTTTGGTTAGAGCTACCGCAAGGTATTTTATATGTGTGGCTATTGTAAAGCATGATGTTCTTCTGATTTCTTTCTCAGTTCGCTTATCATTTGTATATAGGAGGTCTACTGATTTCTTTTTTCTTAGTTAATCTGGTATCCCACCACATTACTGAAGGTATTTATCAGCTGTAAGACTGGGTAGAGTATTTGGGTCACTTATGTAAACTATCATATCATCTGAAATAGCGATAGCTTGACTTCTTCCTTTCCAATTTGTCTCCCCTTTATCTCCTTTTTGTTGTCTTATTGCTCTAGCTAGAACTTCAAGTACTATATTGAACAGATATGGAGAAAGTGAGCAGCTTTGTCTTGTTCCTGATTTTAGTGAATTTGCCCACATCTGACAGAGGGCTGAACTCCAAAATGTATAACGAACTCAAGAAACTAGACATCAAAATACAAAGTTATCCAATTTTAAAAATGGGGTACAGAGATAAACAGAGGATAGTCAGCAGAAGAATCTCAAATGGCCAAAAGACATTTAAGGAATTACTTAACATCTTTAATCATCAGGAAAGTGCAAATCTAAAGACTCTGAGATACCATCTTATACCTGTCAGAATGGCTAAGATCAAAAGTTCTGAGGACAACTTATTTTGGAGAGGATGTGGAGTCAGGAGATCACTCTTCCACTGCTGGTGGGAGTGTAAAGCTATGGAAATCAGTTTGGCTGTTTCTCAGAAAATTGGGAATCAGTCTACCTCAAGACCCAGCAATACCGCTTCTGGGCATATACCAAAAGGATACTCAATCATACCACAAGGACACTTGCTCAACAATGTTCATAGCAGCATAATTCATAATAGCCAGAACCTGGAAACAACCTAGATGCCCCTCAACTGAAGAGTGGATAAAGAAAATGTGATACATTTACTCAATGGAATATTACTTTTCTGTAAAAACAATGACATCATTATATGTGCAGGCAAATGGATGGAACTAGAAAAAAAAATCCTGAGTGAGGTAACCCAGACCCAGAAAGACAAACACAGTGTGTACTCGCTCATAAGTGGATATTAGATGTAAAGCAAAGGATAACCAGACTACAACCCACAATCCATAGCTGCAGAGAAGCTAGGTAACAAGGCCTGCACTAAGAAGAACACAAAGGTCACTCAGGGATGGGGAATTAGATGAGAACTCTTGGGTAAACTGGGGGTGAGGGAAGGCAGTAAAGGGGAAGAGATGGGAGACGAGAATGTGAGGGAAGGAGATGGTCGAAAGGGGAGATGGGTCAAGTGGGAGAGCATTGAAAGAGATATCTTGATAGAGGGAGCCAATATGGGGTTAGGGAGAAACCTGGTGCTAGGGAGATTCCCCAAATCCACCACAATGATGACCTCAGCTAAGACTCCTAGCAATAGTGGAGAGGGAGCCCGAACTGGTCTTCCCCTGTAATCAGATTGGTGAATACCCCGGTTATCATCATAGAACCTTCACCTAGCAACTGATGGAACCAGATGTGGAGATCCACAACCAAACTCCAGACCGAGCTCTAGGAATCCAGGTGAAGAGAGGAAGGAGGGAATATACGAACAAGGGAGGTCAAGATCATGAAGGAAAAATCTACAGGGACAGCTGAACCAAGCTCATGGGAACTCAGGAACTCTAGACCGACAGTGGTGGAGTCTACATGGCACCAAACTAGGTGCTCCATATGTGGGAGACAGTGGTGAAGCTTGGACTATCTGAGGGGCCCCTGGATGTAGGACCAGGACTACCCTGGTGCATGAGCTAACTTATTGGAGCCCATTCCCTATGGAGGGATGCCATGCTCAGCCTTAATGCAGGGAGAGGGGCTTGGTTCTGCCCCAACTTAGAGCGCCAAACTTTGTTAACGTCCCATGGGAAGAGTGGATGTGGGGAGTGCTGGCGGGGGAGGTAGGGAGAAATGGGGGGGAGACCTGGGGTGGAATATAAAATGAAATTTTAAAAATAAATTAAAATTTACAAAAAGAAAAAAATTATTTGACCACTTTATATGAAATGACAAAATACCCAAATAATTGGGAAATTTTTAAGCATTATTTTAAGTAACTTGTGTCAAAGTCATATCGAAGACTATCTGAAAATAAGAATTACATACATCAAAAGTTGTATTTGTGATATAGTCAGAGATGTACTCAAAGGTAAATTCGTAATCTGCATCATTTTTAAGATGTAGAACAATTTTAAAAAATGAACCAAAATGTAGACTTGCTGGCTTGTCCCAGTGTCTACCCTGCTCAGGCCCTGGCGTTTTTCAGTGTGACTTTAATCTCCTGCCCTTATGCATCTTTACCTGCTGTCCTGCCCTCGGCTTCTCTGCCAAATCCACCATCTACCTCCCTGTTTATTTTCTTCCTTTATCTAAAACCATTTTATTTTATTTTATTATTATTATTTTTATTTATTAAAGATTTCTGCCTCTTCCCCGCCACTGCCTCCCATTTCCCTCCCCCTCCCCCAGTCAAGTCTTCCTCCCTCGTCAGCCCAAAGAGCAATCAGGGTTTCCTGCCTCCATCCAGCTCTAGTAAGGTGAGCATGCAAACAGCCTAGGCTCCCACAAAGCCAGTACATACAATAGGATCAAAAACCCATTGCCATTGTTCTTGAGTTCTCAGTAGTCCTCATTGTTTGTTATGTTCAGCGAGTCTGATTTTGTCCCGTGCTTTTTCAGACCCTGGCCAGCTGGCCTTGGTGAGTTCCTGATAGAACATCCCCATTGTCTCAGTGTGTGGGTGCACCCCTTGCGGTCCTGAGTTCCTTGCTCGTGCTCTCTCTCCTTCTGCTCCTCCTTTGGATCATGAGATTTCAGTCCGGTGCTCCAATGTGGGTCTCTGTCTCTGTCTCCTTTCATCGCCTGATGAAGGTTAATATTCAGGAGGATGCTTATATGTTTTTCTTTGGGTTCACCTTCTTATTTAGCTTCTCTAGGATCACGAATTATAGTCTCAATGTTCTTTATTTATGGCTAGAAACCAAATATGAGTGAGTACATCCCATGTTCCTCTTTTTGGGTCTGGCTTAACTCACTCAGGATAGTGTTTTCAATTTCCGTCCATTTGTATGCAAAATTCAAGAAGTCATTGTTTTTTACTGCTGAGTAGTACTCTAATATGTATATATTCCATACTTTCTTCATCCATTTTTCCATTAAAGGGCATCTAGGTTGTTTCCAGGTTCTGGCTATTACAAACAATGCTGCTATGAACATAGTTAAGCATATACTTTTGTTGTATGATAGGGCATCTCTTGGGTATATTCCCAAGAGTGGTATTGCTGGGTCCAGGGTTAGGTTGATCCCGACTTTCCTGAGAAACCGCCACACTGCTTTCCAAAGTGGTTGCACAAGTTTGCATTCCCACCAGCAATGGATGAGTGTACCCCTTTCTCCACAACCTCTCCAGCAGAGGCTATCATTGGTGTTTTTGATTTTAGCCATTCTGACAGGTGTAAGATGGTATCTTAATGTTGTCTTGATTTGTATTTCCCTGATCACTAAGGAAGTTGAGCATGACCTTAAGTGTCTTTTGGCCATTTGAACTTCTTCTGTTGAGAATTCTCTGTTCAGCTCAGTGCCCCATTTTATAATTGGATTGATTAACCTTTTACGGTCTAGTTTCTTGTGTTCTTTATATATTTTGGAGATCAGACCTTTGTCAGTTGTGGGGTTGGTGAAGATCTTCTCCCAGTCAGTGGGTTGCCTTTCTGTCTTAGTGACAATGTCCTTTGCTTTACAGAAGCTTCTCAGTCTCAGGAGGTCCCATTTATTCAATGATGCCCTTAGTGTTTGTGCTGCTGGGGTTGTACGTAGGAAGTGATCTCCTGTGCCCATGTGTTGTAGAGTACTTCCCACTTTCTCTTCTATCAGGTTCAGTGTGTTCGGACTGATATTGAGGTCTTTTATCCATTTGGACTTGAGTTTTGTGCATGGTGATAGATATGGATCTATTTTCATTCTTCTACAGATTGACATCCAGTTTTGCGAGCATACTTTGTTGAAGATGCTCTCTTTTTTCCATTGTATACTTTTAGCTCCTTTATCAAAGATCAGGTGTTTGTAGGTTTGTGGGCTAAAGTCAGGGTCTTCTATTCGATTCCATCTGTCGACTTCTCTGTTTTTATGCCAATACCAAGCTGTTTTCAATACTGTAGCTCTGTAATAGAGTTTGAAGTCAGGGATGGTAATGCTTCCAAACGATCCTTTATTGTATAAGATTGTTTTGGCTATCCTGAGTTTTTTTGTTTTTCCATATAAAGTTGACTATTGTCTTCTCCAGATCTGTGAAGAATTTTGATGGGATTTTGATGGGGATTGCATTGAATCTACAGATTGCTTTTGGTAGAATTGCCATTTTTACTGTGTTGATCCTCCCAATCCAAGAGCAAGGGAGAGCCTTCCATTTTCTGGTGTCCTCTTCAATTTCTTTCTTCAAAGACTTAAAGTTCTTGTCAAATAGATCTTTCACTTCCTTGGTCAGAGTTACCCCAAGATATTTTATGCTATTTGTGGCTATCGTGAAAGGTGATGCTTCTCTGATTTTCCTCTCTGCTTCCTTATCCTTATTGTATAGGAAAGCAACTGATTTTTTGGAGTTGATTTTGTAACCTGCCACATTACCAAAGGTGTTTATCAGCTGTAGGAGTTCTTTGGTAGAGTTTTTGGGGTCGCTTATGTATACTATCATATCATCTGCAAATAACGAAATCTTAACTTCTTCCTTTCCAACATGAATCCCCTTGATCCCCTTATGTTGTCTTATCGCTATTGCTAGAACTTCAAGCACTATATTGAAGAGGTATGGAGAGAGTGGACATCCTTGTCATGTTCCTGATTTTAGTGGGATGGCTTTGAGTTTTTCTCCGTTTAATTTAATGTTAGCTGTCGGCTTGCTGTAAATAGCTTTTACTATATTTAGGTATGACCCTTGTATCCCTAATCTCTCCAAGACCTTTATTATAAAGGGGTGTTGAATTTTGTCGAATGCTTTTTCAGCATCTAATGAAATGATCATATGGTTTTTTTCTTTCAGTTTATTTATATGGTTGATTACATTGATAGATTTGCATATATTGAACCAGCCCTGCATCTCTAGGATGAAGCCTACTTGATCATAATGGATAATTTTTGTAATGTGTTCTTGGATTCGGTTAACCAGAATTTTATTGAGAATTTTTGCGTCAATGTTCATGAGTGAGATAGGCCTGTAATTCTCTTTCTTGGTTGGGTCTTTGTGTGGTTTTGGTATCAGGGTAACTGTAGCTTCATAAAGGAATTTGGCAATGACTCCTCTGTTTCTATATTGTGAAATACATTAAGGAGTATAGGTATTAGCTCTTCTTGGAAGTTCTGGTAGAATTCTGCATTGAAACCATCTGGTCCTGGGCTTTTTTTGGAAGGGAGATTTTTGATAATCATTTCTAATTCTTCGCGACTAACAGGTCTATTTAGATCGTTCACCTGGTCTTGGTTTAGGTTTGGTATATGGTACTTATCTAAAAAAGTGCCTATTTCTTTTGCATTTTCCAGTTTTGTGGCATACAGGCTTTTGTAGTAAGATCTAATGATTCTCTGAATTTCCTCTGTGTCTGTGGTTATGTCCCCCTTTTCATTTATGATCTTATTTATTTGTGTGTTCTCTCTCTGTTGTTTAATTAGTTTGGATAGGGGTTTGTTGATCTTGTTGATTTTCTCCAAGAACCAACTTTTTGTTTCATTGATTCTTTGGACTGTTTTCTGTGTTTCTATTTTGTTGATTTCTGCCCTCAGTTTGATTATTTCCAGTCTTCTACTCCTCCTGGGCACGTCTGCTTCTTTTTTTCCTAGAGCTTTCAAGTGTGCTATTAAGTCCCCAATGTATGCTTTCTCTGTTTTCTTTAAGTGGGCACTTAGTGCTATGAACTTTCCTCTTAGCACTGCTTTCATCGTGTCCCATAGGTTTGAGTATGTTGTCTCTTTATTTTCATTAAATTCAAGGAAGACTTTAATTTCTTTCTTAATTTCTTCCTTGACCCAGGTGTGGTTCAGTAGTTGACTGTTCAGTTTCCATGAGTTTGTCAGCTTTCTGGGGGTAGCATTGTTGGTGCCTTCTAACTTTAATCTGTGGTGATCTGATAAGACACAGGTGGACACTGATTTTTTTTTGTATCTGTGGAGGTTTCCTTTGTTTCCGAGTATGTGGTCAATTTTCGAGAAGGTTCCATGAGCTGCAGAGAAGAAGGTGTATTCTTTCCTATATGGGTGGAGTGTTCTGTAGATGTCTGTTAAGTCCATTTGCTTCATTACCTCCAACAATTCTCTTAATTCTCTATTAGTTTTCTGTCTGATTGACCTGTCCATTGGTGAGAGAGGTGTGTTGAAGTCTCCTACTACTAGTGTGTGTGATTTGATGTCTGCCTTGAGTTTTAGCAATATTTCTTTTACATAAGTGGGTGCTTTTATATTAGGGGCGTAGATATTCAGGATTGAGACTTCATCCTGCTGAATTGTTCCTGTTATGAGTATAAAGTGTCCTTCTCGATCTCTTTTGATTGATTTTAGTTGGAAGTCAGTTTTGTTAGAAATTAGTATGGCCACACCTGCTTTTTTCTTAGGACCATTTGCTTGAAAAACCTTTTCCCAACCCTTTACTCTGAGTAGATGCCTGTCTTTGTGGTTGAGATGAGTTTCTTGCAAACAGCAGAATGTTGGATCCTGTTTTCGTATCCAATCTCTTAGCCTGTGCCTTTTTATAGGTGAATTGAGACCATTAATATTAAGTGATATTAATGACCAGTGGTTGTTTACTCCGGTTATTCTTATTGCTTTTGGTGGAAGAGTTTGTGTGTCTCCCTTCTTTGAGTTCTGCTGTTGAAGGGTCGCTAGATGCCTGAGTTATTGTAGGCAGTGTTGGCAATGTTAGATTCCTTGGGTTGTGATTTTTCTTCTATTACTTTCTGTAGGGCTGGATTTGTGGCTACGTATTGTTTAAATTTGTTCTTATCCTGGAATGTCTTGTTTTCTCCATTGATAGTGAACGATAGCTTGGCTGGGTATAGTTTGGGTTTGCATCCATGGTCTCTTAGTTTCTGTAGTACCTCTATCCAGGACCTTCTGGCTTTCATGGTTTCCATAGAGAAGTCAGGTGTAAGTCTGATCGGTTTACCTTTATAAGTTACTTGGACTTTTTCCTTTGCACCTCTTAATATTCTTTCTTTAATCTGTATATTTTGTGTTTTGATTATTATATGGCGAGGGGATTTTTTTTTTGCTCCAGTCTGTTTGGTGTTCTATATGCTTCTTGAATGTTCAAAGGAATATCTTTCTTTATGTTGGGAAAGTTTCCTTCCATAATTTTGTTAAAAATATTTTCTGGGTGCTCGCTTCGGCAGTACGTACACTAAAATTGGAGCGATACAGAGAAGGTCAGCATGGCCCTGCGCAAGGATGACACGCAAATTCGTGAAGCGTTCCATATTTTTCTCGTCTGGGACTGAATAAGCATGGGTTGAAACTGGACTCTCTGAGCAAGGCGGACAATGAAGGCTGATGAGAAGCCAAGGACAATGGCACTAGGTTTCGATCCTAATACATGAACTGGCTTTGTGGGAGCTTAGCCTGTTTAGGTGCTCACCTTCCTGGACGTAGATAGAAGACCTTCGTCTTCCCACAGGGCAGAGAGTTTGAACTGCTCTTCAGTATCAAGAGGGAGGGGGAATGGTGTGGGGGGAGGAGAAGAAGAGTGGGGATAGGGGAGGGGAGTGGGGGGAGGGGGCAATATTTGGGAGGAGGGGAGGGAAATGGGAAACGGGGAGCAGGTGGAAATATTAATTAAAAAAGAATAAAAAAATAAAAAAAATAAAATATTTTCTGGGCCTTTGAGCTGTGCCTCTTCTCCTTCTTCTATCCCTATTATTCTTAGGTTTGGTCTTTTTATTGTGTCCCATATTTCCTCAATGTTTTGTGATGAGAACTTGTTGGTTTTGATGTTTTCTTTGATCAGTCCGTTTATTTTCTCTATGGTGTCTTCAGAATCTGAGATTCTTTCTTCTATCTCTTGTATTCTATTGATTATGCTTGTTTCTGTAGTCTCTGCTCGTTGACCTAGATTTTCCATATCCAGCTGGTCCTCAGTTTGTGTTTTCTTCCTTGCTTCGATTTCAGTTTTCAATTCTTGGACTGTTTCCATTACCTGTTTGATCATTTTTTCTTGGTTTCCCAGGGTATCATTTACGTATTTACTCATTTCTTCAAACTTTTTGTTATATTTCTCATCCATTTCTATGAGGGCGTTTTTTACATGTTGTTTAAGGGACTCTATTGGTTTCATAAAGTCAGTTTTTTCCTCTTCTTCTGTGTTAGGGTGATCAAGTCCTTGTGTTATAACATCATTGGGTTCTGGTGTTTTCATGTTGTTTTTCAGATTGTTGGGTGAATTCTTGCCTTGGCGTCTGCCCATCTCCTCTTATCGATGCTATCTAATGGGTTTGATTTAATTGTAGTGGGGCGATCTGCTCTCAGTGTGGGCTTCACTATTTCATGCCTGTACTATCCCGCATCCGCCGAGTCCGCTTGGCTTGCACGCCGGTGCCTCCGCCGCCTGGGCCTGCCTCCCATTTTATTTTATATTTTGTGTATGCAAGCGTGAGAGAACGTGGGCATGTATGTGCCATACCCATTTGTGGAGGGCAGAAGACACCTGGCGGTTACCTGTCTGTCACCTTGCACCTTGTCGAGGCAGCATCTGTCTCGTTGCTGTTCTGATGCCCCAGGCTGGTTGGCCTGGGAGCTTCTGTTCCATCCTCCTGTCTCCATTCTCGCCTTTAGTGTAGGAGTGAGGGTTGGGATTACAGGTGCGTGCCATCGCAGTCAGCTTTTTACATGGGTTCCAGGAAACAAACTGGATCTAACTGAGGTAGCTGGACTTGTGTGACCCTGATAGGGTTGGTTTTTGTTTTGTTTTGTTTTTTTTTTTTTTTTGGTTTTTCGAGACAGGGTTTCTCTGTAGCTTTGGTGCCCATCCCGGAACTAGCTCTTGTAGACCAGGCTGGCCTCGAACTCCTAGAGATCCGCCTGCCTCTGCCTCCCAAGTGCTGGGATTAAAGGTGTGTGCCACCACCGCCCGGCTAGGGTTGTTTTTTTAAGCACATGTATATTCTTAACATTGTACATTCAAAATATATAAATCATCAAAGGTAATAGCTTACAAAGAGGAATTGCCAAACTGTAAATCATAATGGGTGGTTTATTTAAATGTGTCTGTTTCTTACAGGGAGTACTTTTTTTAATTTTATTTTATTACTTTAAAAAAATACCAATCCAAATTCCCACACATCCCCTCCACCCCCGAATCCTAAGAGAGGACAAGGCACCCGGCCCTGTGGCAAATCCAAGGCCCTCCCTACTACATCTAGGTTGAGCAAGGTATACATCCAAAGAAAATAGGATCCCAAAAAGCCAGTACATGCAGTAGAGACAAATCCCAGTGCCACTGTCATTGGCCCCTCAGTCTGCTCCAGCTGTCAACCACATTCAGAGGGACTAGTTTGATCCCATGCTCATTCACTCCCAGTCCAGTTGGAGTTGGTGAGCTCCCATTAGCTCAGGCAAACTGTCTCAGTGGGTGAACCCCTCATGGTCTTGACCTCCTTGCTCATACTCTCATTCCTCCCACTCTTCAACTGGACCTTGGGAGCTCAGTCCAGTGCTCCAGTGTGGGCCTCTGCCTCTGTTCCCCATCTGTTGTTGGATGAAGGTTCTATAGTGATATTTCAGATAATCATCAGTCTGACTACAGGGCAAGGCCAGTTCAGGCACCCTTTCCTCTCTTGCTTAGGGTCTTAGCTGGAGTCATCCTTGTGGATTCCTGGGAATTTTTCTAGGGCCAGGTTTCTTGCTAACCCCATAATGGTTTCATCAATCAAGATATCTCTTTCCTTGCTCTTATATCTGTCCTTCCTCCATCTCGACTATCCCATTCCCTCAAGTTCTCCTCAACCCTCCTTTTCTCCCCTTCCTTCTACACCTCCACGCCCCATGCTCCCAGTTTTGTCAGGCAATTTTTTTTATTTATTTAATTATTAAAGATTTCTGCCTCCTTCCCGCCACCGCCTCCCATTTCCCTCCCCCTCCCCCAATCAAGTCCTCTTCCCTCATCAGTCTGAAGAGCAGTCAGGGTTCCCTGCCCTATGGGAAGTCCAAGGACCTCCCACCTCCTTTCAGGTCTAGTAAGGTGAGCATCCAAACTGCCTAGGCTCCAGGCGATCTTTTTTTATCTTTCTTTTTTATTTATTATGTTGTTCTACCTGCATGTATGCTTGCACACCAGAAGAGGGCACCAGATTTCATTATAGATGGTCATGAACCACCATGTGGTTGCTGGGAATTGAACTCAGGACCTCTGAAGAGTAGCCAGTGCTCTTATCCTCTGAGCCATCTCTCCAGCCCCTTAGATATGTCTTTTAAATTGTACATTTGACATATTTTCTTTGATAGCTCTATTGTTTTCACTCATATACCCCTATTTCACCTCTTCCACTTGTAGTGCTCCCTTATTGAAATATACCCCAGCAGTAACGCAAGTAAAATAACACTATTTTGAATGATTGAAGTGCAGAATTAGCAGTTTGCTTTAATGGGTAACTTTTAATCTTTATGGATACCACACATAATAAAAATACATGTAATATGCAATCCAAGAAAAAGAGCTATGAGCATTTGTGAAATAAAACGTCTTAAGCATTTTTCTGTTCATTTATTTATTTATTCATTTACTTAGGTTTATTCTTTTTTATGTGTGTGTGTGTGTTCATGGAAGCCAGAAGAGGGTGTTAGATCCCCTAGGACTGAAGTTGCAGATGGTTGTGAGCCACCCAACCTGGGTGCTGGGAACTAAGTTCAAGTCCTCTTTAAGAATAGAGCATGCTCTAGCCGGGCGGTGGTGGCGCACGCCTTTAATCCCAGCACTTGGGAGGCAGAGGCAGGCAGATCTCTTTGAGTTCGAGACCAGCCTGGTCTACAAGAGCTAGTTCCAGGACAGGCTCCAAAAACCACAGAGAAACCCTGTCTCGAAAAACCAAAAAAAAAAAAAAAAAACAAAAGAATAGAGCATGCTCATAATGACTGACCCATCTGTCCAATCTCATCTTATTTTTAATGCTGATTGTGAGCCCCTAGGTTGATTTTATAACTTACATATGAGTCACAACTCAGCCTCTTAAAAATTTTAATAGTTATGCCTGCTCCTAACCGAACATACATTTTTTTTTTTTAGGTAATTTTGGATGTTCACGAAGTTCAACTATACTGTGCCACAAAGTGTCAGTCTCAAACAGTTTATTTTCTTTAACTATAATGAACTTGTTAGAAGTAATTTAAAAGATAGCTTTTGAGTTTTTAAAGCTCATTTGGTGGTATTTTTTTTAAAAAAATATTTATTTGTTATGTATACAATAGTCTATCTGTGTGTATGCCTGCAGGCCAGAAGAGGGCACCAGACCTTATTAGAGATGGTTGTGAGCCACCATGTGGTTGCTGGGAATTGAACTCGGGACCTTTGGAAGCGCAGGCAATGCTCTTAACCACTGAGCCATCTCTCCAGCCCCTTGGTGGTATTTTTTAAGTATGCCTGTGACTTATAATTTAGAGGTAACAGTGAAATATAAAATACTTCACACTAAAGGGCTGTGGGCATGCTGTCCATCAAACCAGTGTCCTGGGACAAATCTGCTCCCAAGCTGTTTTTGTTGTTGCTGCTGTAAATCACACTCAGCACCCCAGCATGCTAGGTGAGTACTCTGCCCCCAAGCCATACTCTTTCGCCTAAATCATGTAATTATGTTTATTAAAACAAGAAAAGGAAGGCTGGAGAGATGGCTCAGTGGTTGAGAGCACTGGCTGTTCTAGGAACAGTTTAGTGCTAGCATCAGGAGGCTCACAGCCACCGGCAGCTGTACCTCCAGAGCATCTGGTGCCTCCTCTGGCTCTGCAGGAGCTCAGGTGCATGTGTGTCCATGCTCACAAACACACACACACACAAACTTTAAATATTTTTAAAGGCAAATGATAACGGAAAGAAATGAGTTATTGTATAACCTAAAAGCTATAAAAAGACAGTTGGGGGAACTAATTTTTAAAAATGAAAGAAAGGAAAACAGAAGCCACTGGGACCCAATCATAGGAATGTTGGAAAGAATTTAGAAGATAGGTAATCTGTGAGTGAGTACTTACTAAGAAAAATCAAAATAAAAAACGTGTTTCATTTGGGGAGCATTCATCTCTTTAGGCTTACTTTGTATTCTAAGAATTTCTTCCCATCCTTAGGAGTTAGTAATCAGTTTGAAGATGTATGTCTGTTCTTTCTTAGACTGCAGAAAAGGTAGGAAAGGAAGTAGACAGACAGGGGACAAGTGACTCACAAGCCAGGCTACAAAGTATGCATTTAATATTTCAGGAATCCCTGTAGGTGGTAGCTGTGGGCAAATCATGGCAGGACCTTGAAGGCAAGTCTGCTTGCTGTTACACACTGCATTCCCTTTTACCAAGTGTGGTGGTTTGGATGTACTTGGCCCCCATACGCTCATAAGAAGTGGCACTATTAGGAGGTGTGGCCTTGTTGGAAGAAGTGTGTCCCTGTAGAGGCGGGCTTTGAGATTTCATTTATTCTCAAGCCGCACTCGGTGTCTCAGACCACTTCTGTTGCCTGCGAGTCAAGATGTAGGACGCTCAGTTATGTCTGCTGCATGCCACCATGTCACACCATGATGACAGTGGACTAAACTTCTGAAACTGTAAGCCACCTGAATTAAATGTTTTTCCCTTTATAAGAGTTGCCATGGTGTTTCTTCCCACCATAGAAACCCTAAGTAAGGCAGAAGTTGGTACTGGGAGTGGGGTATTGCTGTGGCAGGCCTGACCATACTTTTGTTTGAAAGAATATGGACGTTGGGACTGTGGATTAGAAAAGCAGTTGAACACTTAAAGTGCTGCTTAATAGGTCATCCTAGTAGGAGCATGGAAGACACTGGTGCTGGTTGTGACTGCAACTGTAGGGGCCTGGCTCAGAGGTTTCAGAGGAGAAGAATTTTAGTATATTGGCTTAGAGATCGTCCTTATGATATTTTGGTGAAGAATGCGGCTGCTGTTTTGCCCTTGTTCAGTCTGTCTGAGGCTAAATTGAAGCGTTCTTGGATTAATTCCATTGGCAGAGGAAATCTCAAAACAGCCTAGTATAGACTCTGTCATGTGGTTATTAGTGTTAACTCAAGATTTATATGAAAAGGAGCAAGCTAAGGAGAAAAGGAACACTGAGAAGTGGGACGCAGCTAAGTGCTGTATTCAAGGACATAAACAGATTAAGAATTGGGATAAAGGGAAGGGAGTGGTGACCTCAGGGCAAGATCCCAGCTAAATTTCTAATTTGTGGAAAGGAATTAAAGAAAAGCTTAAAGCTGGGTGTGGTGGTGCACACCTTTAATCACAGAACTCAGAGGCAGAGGCTGGTGGATCTCAGAATTTGAGGCCAGCCTGGTCTACAGATCCAGTTTCAAGACAGCCAAGCTTAGGTAGTAAGCCTCAGTAAACAGCAGAACTTGGCAACTTCAGCCACATGGTTCTGGCTTTAGAGTCAAGGATATAAGAAAGGCATTTTGAAATCTCCCTCCGTGACTAAAGAAAGCCACTGAGGCCAGGCATGTGTCAGGTATCCCTGAATGGAAGCCTAGAGAGGTCATTGCATGAAGCTGTAAAGGTGAGGTCTAGATTGCCTAGGAGACCCCAAGATGTTGGAGATATCAGATACCTGCCAAAGAGAGCTGCCTAAGAGAAAGAAGTGTGTTTCAATCAACAAAATTAAAAAGGGGCGGAGATCTGAAGAGCATTTTGACATCAGACATGGAGATACAGAGTTTGGAGTTTGCCCAGCTGGTTTTCAGCTTACATTGGTCCAGTATTTCCTCCCTGTGCTCCCTTTGCTAAGTTTTAGAATGGTAATGTATAATGTTGGGAGTATGTGATCTGTTTTTTTATTTTGATTTTATAGAGGAGGACAGTTAAGAGATTGCATGAATCTTAGAAGAGACTTTGAATTTTGAACTTTTAAACATTGTTGAGGCTGATAGACTATGTGACTTTGAAAGTTGGACTAAATGCATTTTGCATTATGATATTGTTACAAGCTTTTGGGAGCCAGGGAGTGGAATGTGGTGGTTTGAATGTAATTGGCCCCCATAATCTCATAGGGAATGGCACTATTAAGAGGTGTGACTTTGCTGGAGTGGGTGTTGTAATGGATTAAATAAAATGCTGCAGATCCCTGGTGGCTGCAGCAGCAGAAATGCTGCAGGTCCCCAGGCAGCAGCAGGCAATGGGCCATGTGGCAGCAGGCAGCAGGTCCCCGAGAGCAGCCAGTACCAGGCAGGGATGGCGCAGTTCCCCGAGTGACTGCAGCAGGCCATGAGAAGAGACAGATGGGCACACCACTGGACCACACCACAAGTCTCCGAAGGCGACTGGTCCTGGGCAGCCAGCGAGCCACATGGCAGGCGAGAGACAGAGACGTGGATAGGCACCCCATGCAGAGGGAGGTTGGATATTTATTTAGTGGGTTATGGAGGGGAAAGGAGAGTAGGGGAGAAGAGGAGAGGGAGGGAGGGACGGACAGACAGACAGACAGAAACAGAAGGGTAGGAAGGGGAGAAGTGGGAAGAGATAGAAGATACCTCTTCAAGAGGGAGATGGAAAAAGAAGAGATTCAGGCTGCAAGCAAGAAGGAAGATCTGCCTGCCTCAGCAGATGGGGGAGGGAGTGGGCATGTCTTGTCTCTTAAAGGGACAGGACAGATCATTACAAGTGTGGCCTTGTTGGAGGAAGTGTATAACTGTAGAGGTGGGCTTTGAGATCTCATATGCTCAAGTCAGACCCAGTGTCTCAGATAACTTTCTTTTGCCTGAAAGTCAAAAACAATGTAGGACTCTCAGCTCCTTCTCCAGCACCAGGTCTGCCTGCACACCCCCATGTCACAACCATGGTGATAATGAATTAAACCTCTGAAAATGTAAGCCACCCCAGTTAAATGTTTTTCCTTTATAAGAATTGCCATGGTCATGGTATCTCTTCACAGCAATAGAAACCCTAACTAAGACACCAGGGAACTCATTTCACAGCCACAGAGGTACAGCAGGAACCATGGAGACTAGCTGGCTTGCAGTCTGGCTAATATTAGCTTTCTTACACAGTTCTGACCACCTGCTTTGGGTTGGTACCACCTTCAGTGAGTCGGCTCTCCTCCATCTATTAGCAATCATTGTGTGTCCCGGGCCTCCTCTCCCCAGACACAGACACAGGCTAATTTGATCTAGGCAGTTCCTTAACTCAAGCTCTTCTTTCAGATGATTCTAGGCTGTATCATATTGATAATTAAAACCAAGGAAGACAGCTTCATCCCTATGTTCTTAGGTAAATATCCCTGAAATACATTTAATCCTAGGAAGATTTAAAAAATAGCATTTTGGGGCAAGTGTAAAAAAACACCCCCACCCTGGCTAGCCATGTTCAGAGTGGGCTGCCCAGAAGTTGTAATGTATTTTCCCAAGGAAATGATGTTAGCACAACACAAACATGTTTACCCATAGTGTGCCAAAACCAGACATAACAGGCCTAAACCATTTTGGATCCTACTGTTTCCATGGAAAATTTCACTCAGATTTTCCCCTTAAATTGCTGTGGGCACATTTCTCCATCAAACAGGAGTAGGGGCCCTATGGATGACACTGTAGAATCGTGGGTCCAACTCCCAGCCTGTGGTGCTTGTGGACGGATGACAGGGGTGGGGGTGCTGGAGATCTTGGAAGAGGAACAGAAGAAAGCCTTTTAAAGGGGAAAGAGAGTGGGGAGTTCCAGAGAGGCTAAAAAGAAGGTTAAGAGACTTGGGGGACCCAGAAGTCACTGGGGCTAAACCTTCAGAATCTCCTATCTCTTTCTTCTAGAGAACCAATAAGTTTGTCCTCCCTTCTTAGTGTTCACCTACAGGCTTTAATGAAACCGAGTTCAACCCATGCCGCTCCCTACTCAGGTGATCTTAAAGCAAGCATAATAACTTCAGTGTCTGTTTGTTTACTTCTGTCAGGGAGATGGCCTTGTAAGAGAGGACCCTACTTCTTTCTCAGCAAGAATTACAAGAGCAAATATCCCCCTCTCCCTATCTGGTCCCCACATGTTCCCAGGACTGGCAGTATAAGCCTGTTTCTGGCTCAGAATTACTGAACAAGTTTATTTCATCATAAAATTTTTTTCCCTCCTCTCCACTCTGGGCCAACACCTATTTCTTAGAATGTCATGACTCAACTGAAAGAGGATTTCCTCAGAAAGGTCATCCTTGCCCTTCACCAGGGGACTCGGCTCCCTGCTCCCCTACAGTCGTCAGCGCTGCCCCTTTCTTTCATCACATGCTTACTTCCTCCGCGTTTGCTTTAATGCCGGCCGCACTAACCATCATGAAACGCAGGGCCTGCTGAGGATGTTTATGGGGACCAGTGAGTAGGACAGCCACGCTGGGGGAGGGGTTCCAAAGACTGTTGGATAAATGTTCAACAGTACAAAGCCAACCGAAGGAGCAAACTCTGCCCATAACCTCTCAGCTAGAACTGTTATATACCAACTGGAATCAAGGCAGATGGTCCCAGTAAGTAAATGTGTTTGTGGACATAATGGGTCAAATTTCTTCCAAAACTATGTATTAAATATCTGCTATAAGCAAAATGCCCCACGTGAACAAGACTGTTGATAGTCTCTGTCTTCATAGAGCTTGTGTGCCAGGCAAGATGACACATAGGCTCCATCTACATAAATTGGTAATTATAACCTTGAAACTTATAATTTTGATAAATGCAACAAAAAGTTAGAGAGCTGTAAGAGCCTTTAACAGGGAGATCTGGCATGGTCTGTAATTGACGTGTCAGAGTAGACTTTCTGAGACATGCCGGAAACCTATGCACCAAGACCCGTCATGCTCCGCCTCCCCAGGGCTGGCCTGACGGGAGACATCGTATAGCTTGCTCCTGAGGAGCCTCAGCCTAATCTAGGACATTTTGCACTAATTCTTGGGGATCCTGTCTGTGTGCTGCGGACTGATTGTTCAGTAGCGTTCCTGGCCCTTACTTGCTAGGTAACCCGCTGTATGAGAGCTACAGCTGTCTCAGTCTTGTTCGATGTCCAAGGCCAGGGAAGAATGATGGTGATCAAATCTGTCCCCCTCCCTTCCCCAAGAGCCGCTGCTCTACATGAAATGCAGTCTTTCAAACATGTTATTTCTCTAAGTCAGAACCACCAACTAAGTATTCATTCGCTAAATAACTACTTGTTGGATAGTGAGACACCACAGTGAGAAAAGAACCATGCAGTTGGGAATAAACAAAAGGTCAGTTTTGAAATACATAATATTTTTGGAGATGGCTGTATCTGTTGTTGAAAGAAGCCATCTGTGGGAACATGACATTTTAACAAAGGCTTAAAAGAAACAGGGGCTTGTGTAAATATGGAAGAAACTCCAAGACCAAAGGGAAGGCCATCAGAGATCTGTCTTGACCTTGCCTCTCCGTGAGAGTCTTCCTGCCTGCAGGTCTCACCGGCCTCCTTTGTGTTTCAGAGTCTCCGCTGCGGAAGGGCAGCTGAATGGACTTCAGAGCGGCCTTAACCCTGCGGCCTTTCTGCCCATCGCCAGCTCCACAGGTCAGTGGCCTTTCTCTGGGTGGGGCAGCAAGGAGGGTGGCACCTGGCAGTCCTCTCCTTTACCTCTGCCAGGAGTATCAGCTCAAAAGAACAAATGTCCTTTGAAAGCATTGGCAGATAGGTATTTTGATATTTTTCTTTAGAATAATAAGACAGCCTGTGGTAGCTGGATTTTTTTTCTTTTCTTTTATTGGAACCTGATGGGGGTAAATGCAACATCCTTGTCTAGCAGAATACTCTTGAGTTTTAATGTGAGCACACACTCCTTGCGTTTGACTGGTACTTCACTCTTCACATAGTGTTTCTGAATGTTGGATCTCTCAACCCTCATGACAGCTTCATGAGCTCCATCTGCTACCTCCCCTCCCATGAGGAAACTAAGACTCAGCATATTAGTTATCCATGCATCGAGTTAGATGTCTGGACTTTAATGTAAGTTTTGTATTGATGCTAACAGTCTGTCAACGGGGCCCATAGCCTCTCACTGTAAGTGTATATATGCAGTGAGGGAGCAGTGAGCCAGAGGTTTGTTTTGTATAATAATTCATAAGCCCACACTAATCAGAAAACTCAAAGAAAGTCACTTTGACTCAAGTCAACAAACATTGACCACGGAACACAGGCTCCTGAGTCCACACAGCACTGGACAAGCAAAATGGTCTCCACTCTATTTGGGGCACTGAAAGACTCAAGGAGATGGAAAAGGCATGAGAAGTGGCTACAGGAGATTCTGTGATTGATTCTGGTCCTGGGGACATGGGGAATGACAACAGACAACATTGACTAGGCCTTCACCATATGTCATGCTGCGTGTTGAGCACTTTCTAGCAACTCCATGGTCAAGTATACAGATATAAGATCTGAGAGCCCCTGTCTTATTTGCGTGTACAGGAATCGGCAGATTGGGAAGTATATCTAAAGCGTCATGGAGTACATACAATGAATGCAAAGGCCCTGTGCCATGCACATGTATGTACTTTGTCTGCAAACCCCATTTGTTAGTATGGCTGGGGAAATGGTTATGTGCAAAATAGGGCAAGAAGAAAGTGGTGAAGTATCAGGGCCAGTCAGAAGCCGTGGAGGGAGCATGTCGCCATCCTGAGCCAGTCAGAAGCCGTGGAGGGAGCCTGTCGCCATCCTGAGCCAGTCAGAAGCCGTGGAGAGAGCCTGTCGCCATCCTGAGCCAGTCAGAAGCCGTGGAGGGAGCCTGTCGCCATGCTGACAGCCCCACGAAGCCCTGGGGAGTTCAGGATTAGTACAGGGAATGTGATGAGAGGTGGCAGTGCCCCTGAAAGTGACAGCAGGTCACTGGGAAGCCTGACCGTGTCATGAGGACAGTTCTGTATATCTCACTGCCTTATTTTGAGGCTTAAATGAAGGCATATGCACAGAAGGACTCTTCCTGCATCCAGGTTATGGGGCCATGTTATCATTCTCATAAAAGCTCAGAAATTCATTCTCCTTCACAGCATCAGAGCCCGAATCAGGAGATACTTGATGGCCCTGTGTTTGTGATCCCCTTGTGAATACTAGAGCTCGGTGGTGTCTGCTGTTTCACACTAGGCATTGGCTGCAGCTCACATAAGCTAGGCGCTCTACCACTGAGGACGCCCCCAGCTCTTAGACTAGGGCAGAGAGGTTTAATGAAGTAAAACTTGCACCTGGAACTGTGATGGAGCAAAGTGAGAATCATGGGCAGGTTTGAAGTTGTTCCGGGTCACAGCAATAAGAGCCCCCTCCCTCCCCCACATGCCTTAAGCTGGAGACATTTGCAGGACCCAGGAACCCCGCCTGCCTCCTGTGCATTCCTAACTGAGCCATATGGAGCTGAACTCTGTGCTCTCTGGCTGAGGGAGTTACAACTGTGAGGGATCTGCTGGATCCTGACTGCAGCAGCTTGGTAGCCCTTGATGATGTCAGCTAGAAGATCTTGTCAAAGTCCTGGTCTATTTGTGTCAGCAAATATGACAGATCAAGCCGTTATATTCCCCTGCTTTCACCTTAAGGTACAAGCCAGCCAATTATTCCTGCCATGTTCACTCGCCAGGTATTTAGTGCTTTGTCACCCTGTGACTAGAGTGCTCTGTATGCTGTTGGATTCATTGGCTGAGACTTTCCTGATGCTAAGGACTGCTGCAGCGCGGGCTGGTACTCACTCAATTCCCGGCACACGTGGCATTGCAGCTGCTAGTGAGTAACTGCCCTGCGTGGCCGTGTGTCAGCAATGCAGCTTGTGATTTCTACGGCAGTGAGGTGTAAAGGCTGTTCTAGAGCTCCAGAAGGGTCTTCGTGCGACAGTCAGGGCTGCACTGTAAAGACTGTTCTAGAGCTCCAGAAGGGTCTTCGTGGGACAGTCAGGGCTGCACTGTAAAGACTGTTCTAGAGCTCCAGAAGGGTCTTCGTGGGACAGTCAGGGCTGCACTGTAAAGGCTGTTCTAGAGCTCCGGGAGGGTGTTCTGTGCGACAGTCAGGGCTGCACTGTAAAGACTGTTCTAGAGTTCCGGAAGGGTGTTCTGTGCGACGGTCAGGGCTGCACTGTAAAGGCTGTTCTAGAGTTCCGGAAAGGTGTTCTGTGCGATGGTCAGGGCTGCACTGTAAAAGCTGTTCTAGAGCTCCGGAAGGGTGTTCTGTGCGACGGTCAGGGCTGCACTGTAAAGGCTGTTCTAGAGCTCCGGAAAGGTGTTCTGTGCGATGGTCAGGGCTGCACTGTAAAGACTGTTCTAGAGCTCCGGAAAGGTGTTCTGTGCGATGGTCAGGGCTGCCACTTGCAGCAGTTTTCTTTAAACCCAGAAGAAGGAGGTGGCGGGGGAGAAGGAAGGAGACAGAAAAAGAGAAGGCAGCAATGCTATATTCCTCTCCTCAGCTGTCTTCCAAATACCTCGAGCCCCTATCTTGTACAGTAACAGGTCCATAAATATAGCTCCTGTCTGTTTCCTGGCCTTTAACCCTTCTCTTTCATCTGGCTGACTCCACTTTAAGATGTGTGGCTTTGCAGGTAGCTCGAGTTGTAAAACAGCTGAGCCCTTTCCTACTGATGGCTGGCTAATCGCATTGTCTTTCCATTCTGCACATTTGGTAAAGTAGAACTCTCCTAGCAGAGGGCTTGAAGGAATGCTGCCTGAATGTTATCTTTCTTAACTGCCCTACCTGGGGCCTTACATTCTAAGTTTGCAATGAAAGGAAGGAGAGTCAGCAGATTTGGAAACTTGAGAAGGAAGCCGGAGTGAGGGCCCTTGGCCTGAAGCCAACCTCACTGGCTCTCCTTTGTAACCATGGTGCTCCTCCTCGAGCTCTGAAGGGCTGATGGTGAACTAAAACAGCAAAGAAGGCAAATTAGACAACTGAGGTGCTAGGGTTACTGTGGGGATCCGCGGCCACACCCTTTGCCGCGGCGCAGCCTGCTCCCTCCCTTCTGTAAAGCATTCCAACTGGAGTGCAGCCATCTCTTCCCACACCCTGTTCTTAAGCTCCCGTTGGTCTGTAGCTATGGATAGGACCTTGCTGTCTTGAAAGTCAGTGTTGGATGCCATTTACAGGAAGAAAGAAGCAATGTCCCGTCTAAAGCTTTATTATCTGCAGCACTGGTGAAGTGTGCAGTAGCTCTGTGATCTTCATAGGGACAGCTCGGAAGCACGCAGTGTGACTGTGCTCACCCACTCCTCCGGTGTCTTGAAACAAGAGAAATGAACCTACTTCAGTGGAAAGTAAATCCAGGGGGGTCTTACCTAGAAGTCACTTTCACTTCCAGGTGACTTCCTTGCCTGGCTGCTGCGGTGATACGACCTGTTTCCGTTAGCAGACTATTCATCATACAGTATGTGGCTGCTGGGCTCCTCCGTGGGTCTGCACATGAGAAGTTAGGAATAAAACAAGCAATGCTCCTGGGGCAGTGGCACTAGTGTCTGATGCCCTCTTCTTTTCCTTCCATTTCCCATTATTAAAACCCCCTAAGCATTCTTCTGTGCAGGGGTTGAGGGTAAGATTTTGAGGTGATGCTCACCCCTGTGCTGTTGGGGAACATAAGAGAGACATAGAGTTCGTGTTTGGCCAGAGGTGGGGTGACAACATCTGAGAACAATGATTCTCTAAGCCTAGCTTGGGATTTTACCTCTTGTCCTTTGGGCCAAGATCAAATACAGTGTTAAGTGGGGATTTTTTTCTTCTTCATTTTTCCAGGATCTTTGGAAGCGCCCCAAGTTATTTTCGCCAGATCCAAACCCTTACCCACACATTCTGGAGCCCTTGCCACAGTTATAGGACAGAGAAAATCAAAGTCGATGAAGTCAGGGACAATTTAAGGTAATAGTAAGAATAATAGCGTATTTTTGTTGTTATCATTTTGTGACTTCATGGCACAGCAAAGAACTCAGTAACTATGAAGAAGAGCAATGCAGTGCAGGGTCGGGGGACGTAACTCACTGCTATAACATGCTTAACATGCAGGGTCTGGGGATGTACCTCACTGCTATAGCATGCTTAACATGCAGGGTCTGGGGACGTACCTCACTGCTATAACATGTACGAAGCCCTGGGTCAGCAACAGAAAAGGCAGTCAATTGGGACTTTATACAAACAACTTGTAAGGACTACTTCAAACCTGGGTCAAAGTTAAGCTGTGCACCGCTAGTTTCTATACTGTGCTGGCCCCCCAGAAGGTGGCGCTGTGGCAGTAAGAACCTTCTCTGCTGTTATTAAACGCTTTTGTTTAAAAATGCAGGGTCTTTGAGACAAATAGAAACATTAAAACCATAACCAAGGCTCACAGGTAAAGTAGAGCGGGGGATGGAAAGGTGACGCTGCCGAGACTCAGTTGCAGTCGTCTCATTATCAGGAGAGGCTTTTAGGCTAGAGGTAGGTAGTTTGTGGACTTTGAGATAATGAGGTGGAAAGGGAACAAAAATATTTTGTAAAGGCTTTGGTGACGTTGATAATTGTGGTTGTTACAAGTTTTAAATGAGCACACACCCGTTAATTGGCAGCAAAACAAGCTCTATCCCATCCCACACCACCTGTGGTAGCCTGTGCAATTAAGGAGCTGCCAGACTTGGTCTGTGAAGCTGTGTCCTCACTTTCCTAATGCTCCTCAGTGTCGTCTTCCAGCCTTAGCCTTCACAATTCACCAGAAAACTCTCTGAAACCTCAAGACTGCAATTATTCCTTTCTTCTTCGCTCAGTCCCACATACTCAGCATTAATGGCACACCTCCTATGAGCTTAATATTCTTCTTTCCTCTGGGGGAATATTTATAAACTCCTTTGAGAAGCATTGTTCATTAAAATAGCCCAGGAGAGCAAAGGAGAAAGGAAAGTTGTTTACCCACCACAGGGTTCATTTACATTGGATCAGAAAGCTTCAAATATCTTTCTCAACCCATTTAAACTCTCTCCAGAAAGGAATGAGGAGAGAGACAGGAACACCAAATCCATGACTTGATCATCTACCAAAATGTACGGGAGAAACCGAAAACACCCGGAATTCTCGTGCCACTAAGCCAATAGTACTTTAACCCTGACACTAAACAGCCTGTCCCATGATGAACAACTTGTAAAAAGTATAGAAAGCTGAGTGAAAAGATCAAGATGTCCTTCATATACTGGCATCCGGAAGGGTGAATGTGACAGCCAACTCCAAACCAAACTGATGGCCTGCCAAGGAGTACTGGCATCTCTGTTTCCAGGACTGTGAGCTTTGGACCGCCACGGTGTATCATTTTCCTTGAGCCTCTCTTCTGGTTCTCCCTCATCAGTGCTCAGCCATGTAGGCGTTTCAGCAGTGCAGCCTTGAAAAAGTTCATTTCCGTACCTGGAATTCTGCACAAAAGCGGTCCTGCTGAACTTGAGCTCACCATCTTCTGGAGACAGCATTGCCAAGGATGCACGGAAATGGGCCCAGAGTCAGTCACGGTCTCAGAAATCAGTGAGCAGTGTGGCTACAGAGAAGCATTACCCATCAGACCCACCAGGCTGTGTCTGCAGAAACTGTTAATTCGGTTCATATCGCCCATCTGCAGTGTGCTGCCTCCCTTGAACAGAGAAGTAGCTTCCCCGGTGAGGAGGCAGAACAATCTCTGAGGCCACAGCCCATTCCAGCAGCAGTCTGTGAATCGGTGGCTCACAGAAGTCTCTGCACCCACAGCAGTGATGAGCAGCATCCGCAGCTATGATAGCCCCAGAAGCTTTCCCTATGTAGGGTAGAGGGACAGATGTGCTAGACCAAGAAGATTGAGTATGTTTGCAAAGCATGTTATACGATGCTGAGAAAATTCCTGGTGTCCTCTTCAAGGTAACTGTGCTGAGGGTATCGGGAATGAAAGACCCCTTGGTCTAGGCAAGTGTTAAATTCTGACAGAGACGTTGCTGACTTGTCTTAGCTCCTGTCTATTTTCCTAATATAATAATATAAATATATATATATATATATATATATTGTGTTAACTGTATTTCCTGTGTTATTTTCTGTGTGCTCAGTATTCTGATATTTGAGGTCCCTACAGACTAGGAAAGTGTCGGCCTCCATCAGGGCTATTCAGTCCTGAATAGATCACCAAGTTGCCCCCGAAGAAGACTTTTCTTTGCAAGCCAGTCCCAGGTACCTATCCCCAACAACTCCCTTTATCAAACCCTCCTACACCAATCCAAAGTGTTCTCCCTGCCCAGTCATTCCTGAACCAGATCCTAAGCATCTAACGAACACCTCCAGAGTTCTGAAGCCACTGGAAATTAACCACGAGAGAAACTAGCCTGTGTCCTTGACAGGTCTTCTCTTTGTCCGGAGTTCCTCGCTCCTCTCTGTCTCCTGACCACCACGGCTTAGTTTTCTGACTCGTGATTGTAATGTAGACTCTCTAGGAACTGGAAGTGTGATTTGCTTCTTCCTCCCGAGCCTTTCCCTCTTCCTCCTGAGGCTACACTGACTTCTCATGCCGTGTCTACCATGCACATTCATAGAACAAACGCCAGTAAGGATTTCATTAATGTGCAGCACCAGGAATACAATGAAAGTTATTAATTCGGTTCATATGACCCAGCTCCAAACTGCTGTCTTGGCATTCTGTGATAGGCCTCACCACACAGTGGTACTTTAGCGATGTGTTTTGCTAGCCTGATCTGGCTGCATCCACACAAAAGGATGCAGCCTGTATGTGGCCGTCTGACCTGGCAGCCAGCCAATGAAACCCTGCACATCCCTGTCCTGAGGCCTCTCTCATTGCAGTTACTCTTTCTGTGTTGAGAAACAATGCTCAAGTATAGCTAGCTGAGTCACCCGGCTGGCAGTCGGAGGGGAGGCAGCCTGGCTTTCAGATGGGGAAGATGGGAGGGTACTTCTAAGAACCCGTCCGAAGCGGGTTGGTCTGCTTGAAAGAAAGCCAAAGAACTCTTTTTCTGAAGTGGATTAAGAAATAAGCTACTGGGAAAGATAACATCTGAAAAGTGATACTGTCTCTTGTGGAGCTGGCCAGATCCCAGGAGAAGAGTGATGCTTCCACTGTTAACAATTACTACCTTGTTAAAGAGACAGGGGCGGTCCAGTGGCCTCATTCTCGGGCTGTCTTACCAAAGCACACACTGCTCTTGGGAAAAAATCCCTGGCACCCTAAATCCTTAGACGTGTACCCATCATTGCATTTTGTAGCAAAGTCGTGTGGTCCTGGGCAGCCTCTGTTCAATTTGGCAAGAGAAGATCCAGTTCATTCTCTTTTTTTTTTTGTTGTTGTTGTTTTTGTTTTGTTTTTTTCGAGACAGGGTTTCTCTGTAGCTTTGGTGCCTGTCCCAGAACTAGCTCTTGTAGACCAGGCTGGCCTCGAACTCCCAGAGATCCGCCTGCCTCTGCCTCCCAAGTGCTGGGATTAAAGGCGTGCGCCACCACCGCCCAGCTCCAGTTCATTCTTGTAGCCCTGAACTGGGCAGCTAACCAGTTCCCTTCCCCTGGGAGTCACTCCACAGCTCACTCCCTGTTAGCAGTCCAGCCTCCAGTCACACAGCCAGTGAACCCACACACCTTGCCACCAGTCTTAATGGGATGCTTGTTACGGACACATACCTATGCTTTACCATCCGTGTGTCCTTAGGACATAATTGCTCCTAAAAGTTCTGCAGAAAGGACATGGCGTGTTAAGCCATGCCTGTCTTTGGGAAGAGCAATCTTTACTCACATAGAATATTTACAACTGTGCTTACCTCATCTGTGGAGTTGGAGCTGGGCTCCAGGGGGTGTAGGTATTTAACTGCAGGGCTCGGAGAATGATGAAGTAGATTGCCCTGTTGACATGACTGGTGTTGATATTTATCCTTTATTCTTTCAAATTAGGTTATAAAGACAAGACTCGGGTTCCCTCCAGTCCTCAGAGTGGAAAACATCACTAGTTAGACTAAAACACCCATCGCCTAGCCTTCTCTTCTCAGTTTCTGAGCATGGGCATCCCCGTCAGCGGAATAGCTGGCAAGGGCTCTCTGCTCTTAACCTAATCCAGGAAATCCAGGTACCTGATGCCAGAGAGAAGCGGCTCGAATGGGTAAAGTGTTCCTTTAGCTACATCATTAAGACATAACCTATGACCCCAGCACAAAATGGGGATATAAGTAGAAAAACCAACCAGGTTCTCAGATTATGAGAAAAGTCAGCTAGTTGTAAATCACTGTGGTGCTTTGACTGATTAGTCTCTTGTTAGTAAGTAGAAGGTTTGTGCTTTTGTATTTTGGCACTGGAATATTTGAGGGTGTTTTCCCCTCCCTCCTCTTATTCACATGTAATTTGCCATGGAAATTCAAATAGATGCCAAGGCCGAATGTAGATGTTTTGAAACTTGTTAAGTCTTTATTTTTTGTAGGAGAACTGAGGGCTATTGGATAATGAACTATTCATAGTTTTAAGCAAATGTCATAATATGAAATTTTCAAAACTGCTACTCTTAGAAGACTCTCCTCTGGTCTTTTGTGCCTGCTCATTCTTCTTTCTGTTGTGCATGTACGCAAACACCCATTCCTGATTCATGCAGAGGATCTGACTTGTCTATGCTAAGCTTTTGGTCATGGAGAAGGGAGACACTACAAGATCAAGGAAGGTAGCTCAGCGGGTCCAACACTTTCTGTGCGAGCGTGAGTACCTGAGTTCTAATCCCTAGAACCCATGGAAAGCCAGGCACAGTAATGTATGGCCGCAATCCTGTTGCTTCTACAGCAAAGGAGAAGGAGGGAACAGGGACCTCTCCAGAAGCTCAGAGAGCTAGCAAGCCTGGTGTGTGCATCAGCCCACAACAAAGAGAATCTTTCTCAAACAAAATGAAATGCTTGTACTCACATGTATGAATGCACACACACACACACAGAAGCCCCCTCTATGAAGGGAAATTGCTGTATATAAACATCGAAAAAAGTCAGTCTTCTTAGGAGCTAGACTCATTAAAACTGGCCACCCGACCAAACAGTGAAACAGTACGCTGTGAGCCTGTTCCTCTGACCAGATCATATGTTGGCTCCTCAGATATAGACATCTGCTGTTACCAGATCCTTTTCATAAAGAAGGGGTAAATATGTGCACATGTAGTTAGCAGTAAGAAGGGGTAAGTATGTGCACATGTAGTTAGCAGTAAGAAGGGGTAAGTATGTGCACGTGTGGTTAGCAGTAAGAAGGGGTAAGTATGTGCACATGTAGTTAGCAGTAAGAAGGGGTAAGTATGTGCACATGTAGTTAGCAGTAAGAAGGGGTAAGTATGTGCACATGTAGTTAGCAGTAAGAAGGGGTAAGTATGTGCACATGTGGTTAGCAGTAAGAAGGGGTAAGTATGTACACATGTAGTTAGCAGTAAGAAGGGGTAAGTATGTGCACGTGTAGTTAGCAGTAAGAAGGGGTAAGTATGTGCACATGTAGTTAGCAGTAAGAAGGGGTAAATAAGTGCACATGTAGTTAGCAGTAAGAAGGGGTAAATAAGTGCACATATAAATAGCAAGAAGAGATAATAAATGTAGCATAAGTTTTAATAGGTCTCAATAATAAAAGCCTAGAGTAAGATAAATGGGAAAATACTGAGAAATCAGAGAGACAAAGGAACAAAACCACAGCCACCCTAACCACTCAACTTCCTAGCCAAAAGGAGAGTGAGCTCCTATCTCCTCTCATGTTATCACTTCTTCTCTCCGCCCAGCCATATCACTTCCTGTCTGTCTGTATAGACCTCCAGACCTCTGTGGTTAGCTAGTGGCTAACTCTGCCCTCTGATCTTCAGGCAAGCTTTATTGTACAAACAATATATCACCACATTTCTCCTTTTTTGTTTTAAAATTCAAGTTATAACTAATATGAGAAAAACTATATAAAATAAGTATCATAACTATATACATATATATATCACAACTATATATACAGGCAATGAATATATCAACAATGTCTAATTCATTAACAATTGACAAATTCAGAAAAAAATATTCCATATTTATCCTATCTTGGTGAATCCAAAAGGTGGTACCTAATTCACTTTTTATTCTAACTTGCATTACCAAAACTGTCTTTTTGTGTCTCTTGACATTATACACTTTACATTTCTTTAGTGGAATTCTTTTCTGAATCTGGTAACAAGGAAAACTCCATCAGAGACCCAAGAAGGAAATATTACCTGAGTAAGCAGGAAGTGCAAGCAAGCAACTTCCAGACAATGTGAGAAATGACAGAAACAGCTAGCTGCCTGTACAGTCACCCAAGGTTCCTCTGCAATGTTGGGGCATCCATCTTTGGCCTACAGGCCTAGCATGACAGACTTTTCTGTGAAGCAGGATATTCTGAAGAGCTGTCCTACATTGTCTTGGCAAAGTTCAGCAGTTCTTTCTTTTGTGTCCTGCTTGTGCAATTTGTACAGCGTAGTGTAAGCAGTTGAGACAAGAGCACTTTCTTATCCAGTGACTAACCTCTGCCACAAAGAAAAGTAAACTCCATGTGGAGTTTCCCTGATGCCCATCATCTTCTCTGAAGTAGATTGGTACTGCCTGTAGCAGACATGTCTCATTGCCACTAAAAAAGAAAAAGAAAAAAAGAAAAGAACCTATGTTATAAAAAAAATCTTAAATGTTATATTCTATAGAACTCTGAAGTGTTTGAAGATGACCAATCTATTTAAAATATATCTCTGTTAGACCTTGAAAATATACCTAATATGACTGTAACTTTGATTGTAATAGGTGACTAATTGGTGACCTTTATTTCCTTATTATCGTAAATATTTGATAATAATAACTTTCAATGCATTACATTGTTAAATGAGTTTCATAGGTACAGTACCTTGAACAAGATTAGAAATGTATGTACAGTATGTTCTAACAAAAATAACCTTAAATTTTTATCGGTATACAAAAAATCCAATCCAATGTAAAATATTTAAAACTAATAGTCACCTTATTTCTATATCCCCTTATTTCTTTTCAGAGTAGATTCAATAATCTACCCTTATAGCCTTTCATCTAAATCCCCCCTTTTTTTTCAAAACAAGAACTCTAAGTCTGATCTCCTTTGTTCAGCTTTCTTCCTGATCATAATAACAACTTGTAACTAACGGCCCAAAACAATAACAAATATCCATAACTCACTGAATGACCAAAACCATCCACCCCACCTCTTGGGAATGTGGGTGTCATATTCTTAAATTTACTTCCTGCTCTCTGGGGATGACGGCAACTTTCCTGGGAGAGGTAGCCTTATCATTTGTTGTCCAGTCTCTGTGTAATGGGAAAGCACAAGGACTTATCTCAAGTTCTGGCTAGAGTACTCAGTATGGCTGGATCATCTCAGCTAGCCACTTCAAAATTGTCCTGAGCAGTTTGTAGTTCAAAGTCGATCTTTAAGTGTTGTTCTTCAGCTTAGTTGTGTTATCATAGTTCTGGAGGAACTGTCGCTGTGGGGCCCCATCCTCCTCATGAAGACTTCCTGAAGTCACTGTTAGGCGTGCTCATGGTTCACTGCAGAAAAGTGATAGAGACTCAAACCCCAAATCATGTACAGGAAGGTAGATGAAGCCTTTTTGTAGAATTAGTTAGTACTCTATATGGCCATTAATAGCATGATAAAAATTTTAAGTATATTTTTAATTTTGTAACTTTTACATAATATTTATACTCCAAGAAAAGTTTCAAAGACTCAAAATAGGACCAAAGGATTATGAGATTTATAATAAAATAGTCCTTTAATTTTTGTTTTTCTTCTCTTGTATATTAGGCATCTCTTCTAGCCTGAGACAGAGATTTGGGATTTTACTTTAACAAAGCATGCTTGGGTTTAGAGAAGGATAGAGCCACACTCCAACTCCAAAACCAACTTTAATTTTTATTTGGATTGGGGCTACAACAAAAACAATTTGCATTATATGTCAAACATTTGGGAAGATTTATGAAATTTTATTCTGTTGGAGGTGTGATATACTAATAGGCCAAATTTTTTTCTTGGAACATTTTTTGGGGGATGATTTGTCCTTTTTCTTCCCATGTCTCATTTGTCCAGTAGTCTTCAGATTCCTTAGATGAACACCTTAATTGTCCTGAAAAGACAAAAACAAAACCCTTCCCAGCCCTAATTTTGGGGAGGCAATTTATGCCTTAAGTTATATCTGATCAAAGGTAAAGCTCTTCTTGGTTTTAAAGTTAGTTTAGATTGAACAGTCATGATGTTTGATTAAATATTATCTCTCCTAATAAAGGAGTGTCTCTTGTTCAAATCTAATCTTTAACAATTTTGATGGTATCCATAGCTTTTCTTCTCCTGTGGAAACAAAAGCAAAACCCCTTCTCCAACATAACACATGTCCTGGTTTCCACTCTGATGTTAAGACATCTTTAAAGTATAACAGCTGATTTAATCCCATAGGGTATTTTTTTCCATTATCCTGTGTCTTTCTATAACTGTTGTTTCTTTCTCATTAGCATTTAGAAAATTCAAAGTTAATAAAGCATTATGCAGTCTATTTCTGGGGGGTTTCTGTTTATTTAACATATCCCTTTCTATTTATTTAACATATCCTTTGAGTTTAGTTTTATCTTTCTGTAACTGCCTGCCCTATAGGATTTGTGATATACATGTAATATGCTTTACATTATAATAAGCAAAAAGGTTTTATTTTCTTAGAGATATATGCTTGAGCATATGTCTTTTTTGTACGGGTATACCCATAATGGCCATAACTTATAGCAAGCATGGGATTACTGAATCAGCTTTTTCTGAACTCAAAGTACTTGCCCTGAGTAGGTATCAATGATGTGGCACACATATTTTAATTTTTCAAATTCTACAAAATGGAACACATCCATTTGCTATATTTTATTCCTATGAGTACTCTTTGGGTTACTTCCTGCAGGTAGTGGAGTTTATTTATATAAAAAAACAAGTAGGACATTTCCTTATAATTTCTTTGGATTGTTGCCATGTGATACAAATCTTTTTTTAAACCTTTGCTATTGACATGATTTTTTTATGAAATTCTGAGGCCTCTAGCACATTTCTAATCAATAGTTGATCATATCTTCATTACTTTGTGCGAGAGGGTCTGGCAGACCAATGTGGGATCGATGTGCGTTATATATAGGGGATGGTTCCTATTCCTGATTATTTCTTGTAAATGAATAAATAATAAGTTCAATTTTGTATCATCTGTTATAAATTCAGTGGTTTCAGTATGAAGAACAACTGTTTCTGCATATCTATGTTGAATCAGTATCTATGTTGAGATTCCATAAAATTCATTAGTATTATGAGAATAGCATATATTTCTTACTTTTGGACAGAATCATAAGAACTTTGATCCACTTAAATTTTCTGATTTATAAGCTGCTTTTCCTGATTTATTTGTACCACTATAGAATATAGGGGCTCCAGTTATTGGTGTTTCTCATATAATGTGAGGAAGGACCCAGTTAGTGCTCTTTATAAGTTGAATTCTCTTGCTGTTGGGATATTTGTGGTTAATCTCTCCCAAAAAAATTACTGTAAGCTCTTTGCCAGGGTTCACTTTCTGCCCATAATTTGTCAATTTCACCATTATTGAAGGTACTGCAATTTCTGCTGGGTCTATTCCTGCTAATTGACAAAGTCTCAAATTTCCTTTTAGAATTAACTCAGAGATCTTTTCCACATGTTTTTAATTTTTTCCTTGGTTTATGTGGTAAAAAGATCCATTCTAAGATTGTCTTCCTTCTGCATTGAACTTCCTGTAGGAGCTGCTTGGAAGGTAATATGACAAGAATGCAGTTAAGCTCTGAATCCACATGATCCACATGTGCCTTCTGTAATTCTTCCACCAAAGCCAATTCTCTTTCAGCTTCAGCTGATAATTTCCTGGAACTATTTAAGTCCTTGTCACACTCTAAGGTTTTGAATAAATTACTCAGTTTGTCACACATTCTATTCCAGTAGTGTGCCACAGATAGGATGTCTCCTAGCAATCTTTGAAAGTCATTAAGAGTCTGCAATTGATCTTTTCTAATTTGCACCTCTTGGGGTCTAATTTTCTGTAGACATATTTTATATACTAAATAATTAATAGACTCTCCTCTTTGTATTTTTTCAGGAGCAATTTGTAATCCCCAACAAGGCAACTTTTCTTTACTTCTTCAAACATTCTTTCTAAAGTATATGTATTTGAATCAGCTAAAAAGATGTTGTCCATAAAATGGTAAACTATATATTAAGGAATTGCTTACCTATCATTTCCAGTAGCTGATGTTTAAAATATTGGCATAGGGTGAGGCTACTTAGCATTCCCTGTGGGAAAACCTTCCATTGCTATCTCTTAGCAGGCTGAGAATTAAGTAGGCACTGTGAAGGCAAATTTTTCTGTCTTTTTCTTGTAAAGGTATAGTGAAGAAACAATATTTTGTATGAATAACTTTTTTTGGGGGGGTTGGTTTTTTGAGACAGGGTTTCTCTGTGGTTTTGGAGCCTGTCCTGGAACTAGCTCTTGTAGACCAGGTTGGTCTCGAACTCACAGAGATCCGCCTGCCTCTGCCTCCTGAGTGCTGGGATTAAAGGCGTGCACCACCACCATCCGGCTATATGAATAACTTTTATATCAATAACCATAAAGGGTCATCCTTTAGGCAATAGACAAAGCAAAGGAATTCCAGACTGTTGGGAGCCCATTGGTTGAATCACCTTATTAATGGCTCCTACATTTGTTAGCATTCTCCACGTTCCAGATTTCTTTTTAACAACAAATACGGGATAATTCCAAGGACTGGTTGATTCTTCAATATACTGAGCATCTAATTACTCTTGTACCCACTGTTCTAAAGCCTGCAGTTTCTCTGTTGTTAAAGGTCATTGTATAACCCATACAGGTTTGTCTGTGAACCATTATAAAGGTAGGGCTGTTGGTGCCTTTAAAATATCAGCAGCTGTTGTGTCCTGTTCTTGTATAACCTGAATGGTTGGTGACTGTTTTTAATACCTGCTAATATTTTTCCCAGAAATATATGTTAATTTATGCTTTGTTTCTGACATGGGAGGATTGTTAATCTGAGTATTCCATTGCTGTAACAAATCATGTCCCCATAAATTCATTGCTATGTTAGCAACATATGGCTTTAATTTTCCCCTCTGTCCTTCTGGCCCTATACATTCAACCCATCTTGCATTCTATTTTACCTGAGATAAAATTTCAATTCCTAGAAACTGAACATTTACCTCCTGAAGAGGTCAATGTGGATGCCTCAGCATTCTGGTGCAATTATTGTTACATCCATACCTATGTCTACCAGATGTTCAATGACAACACCACTTATTCATATTTTAATTTTGGTCTTTGTTCATTTATAGAAGTTGCAAAAAAATATTTGCTTTATGTTTTCTCTTGAGTTTTTTGTACTGTCCTCTGTAGCTTTTCTATCATCCACAGCTGTATGGTTTCTTATTGTAAGTATTAGGTTCTTTAGCTACTCTCGGAAGGAGTTTCCTCCATGGTTACAGGAAATGACTGAACCAAGTTTGGCATGGGTCCCTGTAAGAGGCCCCTCAAGGAGTTTCCCTGATGGCAAAGGGTTGCCTTGAATGATTCTTTGATCCAATGCCTGACTTTGCCATGCCTTCTACATAATCCAGAAGGAAGAGGTGTTTTGTTTGAATTATGCTTATAACAAACCATTGTTTCAAGGAACACCCTGTTTACAATCCCTTTTTAGGTGACCATGTCTGCCATGATTGAAACACTTGGCATTTTGATTTTTCTTCAAACCTCTGGAAATCACCTCTCCTATCCATGCATCCTGGTCATGAGATTCAATATTGATTGCATCTTGGATCCATTCCTCCTAGGGTGCTGATCTTACTTTTAGTGGCCTAATTACCCCTTGTGCATTAGCATTTTCAAAAGCCAGAGAGTTTTTTATGTCAATTATTTGTCTAGTTTCTGAATCTGGTATCATTCTGTTTATTGCTGAAATCAGTCTTTGTAAGAAATACATGAAGGTTTCCTTTGGGCCCTGTATAACTTTAGTAAATGACTTAACTTTCTTTCCTATTTCACCAGTTCTGTTCCAAGCATTCAAAGCTGCTGTGCAGCATAAACCAAGGGTATGTTCATCATATACAGATTGCCTTTGTACAGTAGCATAATCTCCCTCTCCAAGAATTTGGTCTTGGGAGATTTCCTTGCCTCTAGCCCTACTTTGTTGTTCAGTGGTCTTAGCCTCTTCTTTCCACCAGGTTTTCCATTGTAATTGAGGACCAGGTTCCAAGACCACTTTATCCAAGTCTCTACAGTCTCTAGGGATAATTCTAGTACAAGTTGACCCTGAGTTTAACATCTGCTTCACTAAAGGTGAATGGGTGCCATATGAGACTATCACTTCCTTGAATCTCCTTAAATTTAACATTTCCACAGGAGGCAATTAACTCTTGCACAACCTTGAGGGTATCTATCATTTGGCAGCTGTTCCTGTAAAGTGGCTGAATAAATAAAGTTGGTTATTTGAAAACCTTAGGCTATTCCTCTCTAACCTTATAATGCAGTGCTGAAATTGGTTCTCCAATTAAATTCTTCTGTCTGAATTGGAATATCTCTATGATCTGTTCTATTACGTTTTTCTAAAACTTGTATCTTGGCCCTCATATTAATCAACATTTTTAGTGTAAAAACAAAAGTGATAAAACTGATAATGTTTCTTATTGACATTACTTATGTTCCATCTAAATTAGATACCCTCTCATTTTTTGTTCCATTTTCAAACTTTCAAGCATATTATCATACAGAGGCCTAAATCCTCCCATAATAATAATGTTTCCCATGTTCTAATGTGGGAAATAAGCTCTCTATTTTAAGTAATTCCTCCATGTATGAATTCCCAGTTGTCTTACAAAATCTGCCGACAATGTCAGTGAACTGTGAGGCATAGACATCGGAGTGGTGAACCCAGGTGGTGAACAGCCTGGCTGAGGAGAGCTCCAGCTGCTAGCGTGAAGCCATGAGCTGAGAGAGTGGCAGCCATGAGGGGGGGTGTAGGGAAAGGCCACAACCCACAGTGGAGAGAGAGAGAGAGAGAGAGAGAGAGAGAGAGAGAGAGAGAGAGAGAGAGAGAGAGAGAGAGAGAGAGCGCCAATCTAGGGCAAGTAAGCCCTGTGGCATTTGGAGCCCAGGTGTCTGTGGAGTTTGAGAAGAACCTAGCCTGCTGTGCAGTGACTCCAGCAGGAGCCCTGCATGCAACTACAGCCTGTGCCAGTGACCGCAAAGCCACAGGCAAGCAGCTTTTTCATGAAGTTGTACCTTTAAGTTGGGCACTAATAATGTAGCGTGAGTTCTAATAGGTTTTAATAATAGAGGGGGAAATGCTAAGAAATCAGAAAGACAAAGAAGCAAAACCACAGCCACCCTAACTGCTCAATTTCCCGACTGAAAAAGAGAGTGAGCTCCTGTCTCCTCCCACCTTATCACTTCCTCTCTCTGCCCAGCCAAATCACTTCCTGTCTGTCTGTACAGAACTCCAGACCTCTATGGTTAGCTAGTGGCTAGCTCCACCCCCTATCTTTAGGCAAGCTTTATTTGTACAAACAGGATATCACCACAGGTAAATATGTGCACATGTAGTTAGTAATAAGAAGGATGAGCAAGGTTGAGGAAAGTCTTATTTCTAAGAACAACTATCTGAAAATTCCATATCATAATATCTGATTAAAAGCTATCAATGGAGGCCAGGTGGTGGTGGTGCATGCCTTTAATCCCAGTTCTCGGGAGGCAGAAGCACGTGGATCTCTGTGAGTTCAAGACCAGCCTGGTCTATAAGAGCCAGTTCCAGGACAGGCTACAAAGCTACAGAGAAACCCTGTCTCAGAAAACAAACAAACAAAACTACCAATGTTATTACCCAGTACAGTTTGCAGGATGACAGCACTGGGGGATTCATGACCCCACCTGGCATTGTCCACCGTTCTTGTATCCATTCGTCAGAAGACACAATCAGAGCTCTTCCAATTCATTCATCAGCAGACGCCCACTGGCGGCCTGCCTTCCAGTCTGATGCCAACCTAGTGTTAGTGTAGCGGAAGTGTAGAAGTCGAAGTTGCCACATCGTCCGTTGCTGGCAGCTTCTTTGAGGTGAGTTTCTGACTCAGCAGGTTCTACATAAACCTCACCTTCAGCAGAAAGTCTCAAAATACAATGTAAAACATCCATCAAAAAGCATGAAATATGAAGGGAAACTCATCCAAGAAATAAGAAAATTCAAAAATTCTTAAATCGGAGGTCAAACAAACTATAGTTAATGTAAAACTTGCTCCTGAGTGTTGTGTTAGCCAGGACAAAATGGAAACATGATATAAATTGGAGTTTTCATTACCTGAAAGGGGAGTGGTCAGCAGTAGAGGACTTGCCTATCATGCATGAGGCTCCGGGTTTGACTTCGCAGCAGGCAGCAGTATAAAAAATAAAAATAGAAAACCTTTGGGGAGGATCAAACGTTTTCCTGTTTTTTCCTATTCTTATTCCAAAGTAACTATTTAGCATGCTTTATGTAGAGTTCACTGAATGAAGTAATAGTACTCCGAGCCAGCTAGCCCAGAAATGTGTTTCATTTGGCAGCTTCCTGACATGATGTACGTGCAGGGAAAATTTTATGGTGCTTGTCAGTAAAGATGGCCCCAAGACAGGACAAAGCCAGGAGTGGTCTTTGCGGTCACCTGATCCAGGGAAGGATAATGGCTGCCCAGAGGGCTCTAGGGATTGCGTGTGTCTTAGACCATCCTGAGGAGGACTTCTCTTTGGGCTCAGATACCCGGTCTCTCCTCTGCTGTGCCCTCGTGATTGGGAAGCAGGTGACACAGTGCTCTGTCCACATAATATGGCCTTTGTGTGCTCTGGTCCGGAGTTCACATAGTTTCTGTTATTTTGATGCCATGTCTCTCTCTCCCTCCATCTCTCCCCGTGTCTGGCTTGTGCAGCTTCCCTTCTGCCCAGCCCTGCCCCGTTTCCATCCCTGATCTGACTCAGCTCTGGCAGAGCTCTGATGGCCATTCTCACACTCGGTCTTCATGGATTAACTTGAATGCTTTCCCAGCCTCCAGGAGGAGGAAACCGGGTCCAGTCCGAAGCCCCAGCACAGTGTCCAGGACACAGCAGGCGTTTGAGAAATCCTGCCGAGGACATGAATGAGTGCACGGCACAGTCCTTCCTTTGTTTACCTTGCTAATATCTGTGTGCTTGTGTCTATCTGCAAACCCTCCCCGGCCCTAGGGGACCCAGTTAAACTCTTCCTCCTCCCATAAGCCGTACTATAAATTTGCATTGATCTGGTCTGTTTCAGTCCCTCGAGACTCAGAAGTTTACATCATCAAGTTTAACAGTTCTTTATATTTTGTCATTTCTTGTCACTGCTTGGTTCTCGGGTGGATTGTCTCTTCGGGAAGACCATAACCGAAGGTAGAATTAGACTCCATATGTTTTTTGAATCCCTGTCAATACCCATAGTGCTTCAATGCCTTGAAATATGAGATTTAAAATAAATAATACATACTTATGTATATAAATTTGCTTGTGGAAAATAATTCTTTTTTTCTGGCTTGAAGTAAAATGAAAAATCTCAGAAGATAAAATCTAGTGGAAAATTCATAAACAATATGTTTTATTATTAAACTCCAAAATTAGATGTCCCACCGCCTGTAGCACTATAAAACTGTTTCCTATAAACGGATCTCTGCTATAGTTAATGACCTCTGACCTGTATTCCAGACACCACCATGAACCTGCTTGTTTCAGCACTACCTCCTCCTGAGAACTTCCCGCTGCAGGCCACACACACCAGCGACCTCGCTGGAAGGAGGCAGAGTCACAGTGCAGCTCAGTGTGTTTGAGACACGTTATCTTTCACCTTTTTCTTCTCTCTTGCACCCTTTAGAGCCTTTTCAAGTTTTATCACGGAGATGGGATTTTCTTTTGAACACCGAAGTGTGTGTGTGTGTGTGTGTGTGTGTGTGTGTGTGTGTGTGTGTGTTGAACTTTCCATGAGTTCCCCAGGTGTCTCTCACTTTGTATACTGCATACGCTGGAGGCTCTGCTCTCAGAGCTATGACTAGCATTGAGCGTTGTGTGAAATATATTAGCAAGGTCTCAACCTTCCTAATGCTGTGACTCTGTAATATAGTTCCTCTTGTTATAAACAAATTATAAAATTTGTTTTCATTGCTACTTCATAACTGTAATTTTGCTGCTGTTATGAATCATAATGTAAATATTTTTGGAGTTCGAGGCCAGCCTGGTCTACAGAGTGAGTTCCAGGACAACGAGGGCTACACAGAGAAACCCTGGCTCCAAAAAAACAAATAAACAAAACAATTCATAATCTAAAGAATGTTTCTCCAAAGGAGAGAATACAAATGGCCAGGACCCTAGGTGAAAGACCTTCCTGTCACTGTCCACAGGTGTAGCATGGTGACCGCCAAGGACTAGAGAAAGGGAACTGGGGAGTTAGTGGTTAATGGATACAGGTTATAGTTTCACAGAATACAGTTGTGATGCTTACATAAAGGTGTACACGGCTTCATGAGGCTGAAGTATGATTTGGATTGCCAACATGGGTAAGTTGTGTTTCGTGTACTCCGTTAAAATTTCCAACGTGAGTACAGACTGTGTGTAATGTTCCTAGTGCTGTAGAAATGGGCATGGTTACTGTCTCACTTCTGTCTCTGAGAAAAACATGGGGGTTGGGGGCGGGGGAATTAGGTAGCGTGCCCAAGTCATGCAGACAGTGGTGGGACTGAAATTCAGCTCTTATCCAGACCCTGCCCTCTGAGCGCTGGGCCCTTAAAGCGGTGTTTTATCAGCTTCCTTTCATAGTGAAGCTGCTGGTCAGTGTGTTCTGGGTCTCCCTGCAGAATCTGACTTTCATCACAGAAGGCTCACTCCAGGATTCCTGGCAGTGTGCAGATGTAATCTAACTGAAAAAAAAAGAAAATATGTGTGTGAGTATTTGCCACAGGAATCAGAAGATGCAGGAGGTGGTGGTGCAGTCCTTTAACCTCACAACTTGGAAGGCAGAGGCAGGTGGGTCTAAGTTTGAGGCCAGCCTGGTCTGCAGAGTGAGTTCTAATACAGCCAGGACTACACAGAGAAGTCCTGCCTCAAAAAACAGGGGGTGGATGGGGAGAGAGTCACTGGACACCTTGGGACTGGAGTTACAGATGGTTGTGAGCCACTGTGTAGATGCTAGAAGCTGAACTCCAGCCCTCTGCATGAGCAGGCAGTGCTCTTAACTGCCAAGCCATCTCTAATCCAAACATTTAACCTTCCCTCGTTTGGACAGAACCTGACTTTAGAAGTCTTGGAAGAGAAAGTTTTCCACATCCATGATCCTGAGCGCTTTGGCTGTGCCCCCACACCCTAAGGCGCCTATGAAGGAACAGCAGTTCTGATGGGCAGAAAGAACCCACCAGGGTGTTAGCTGAAGCCAGGAGCCTGACCCTCTGCTGTGGAGTGGGGGACAGAGGACAGGAAAGACATAGTCACTAGATCATCATTGTAGAGTATTACCTGGGGGGGACAGCTCAGGCAGTCTAAGACGGGGATTATTCTTTTTCTGCGGGGTTCAGAAGTCAGAGACAGAAGTCCAGAGTCACTGGCTCTTCCTGGCCATCACGGGAAGCAGCTAGCCCTAAGGGATGTCTCTCAGAGTTCTGGTAAGAGATGCTACCATTGTCACCAACACTGCCCGTGTTCCTGGGAAGAAGAAGGCTAGGGCAGAAGACAGATGCCAGCTCAGCCTGCCTGCCTGTAGGAAGCTTCCTCAGCAGTACCTGGCATTATTACCCACACCGTCCTGGCAGCAGAGACCAGAGAACAGTCATTTAGCTGGGCCCGCCACCTCCGTCAGCAAATCCAGATCTTTCCCTGAGAAAGTACGCGGGAATGGATACTGGCACACACCTGGCACACACCGGCACACACCTGGCACACCTCCGAAGGCCCCCCGTCACCAGCTTGTGACTGACACAAAGACAGACACATCTCTTGGCCCTTCTTTGCCACTATCCTGGCCAACACATGGAATTAGGGTCCCTGGTTCCTGGAGGTTTTAGAAATATTTGGGAGTCTCCATCTTCCTGGCAGAGTGAAGACGGAAAATGAGCCATAGAGGGTAAAACCCAACTGTCAGTGTTCTAGTTGGAATAATACCGTTTTCTTGGTTTATTACAACCAGTTCCATAGCTGTGTGCAGGTTGCTCGAGTGCCCTGCAGTGGACGAGTGGTGGTGCCATTGGAGTACACAGACTGTTATGTGCCCGGCAGCAGAGGGGTGGCTGTGCCCTGCAGCGGAGGTGGGGGGTGGTGCCCTCACAGTACTCAGACCTACATTATGAGCTTCATTTTGCCACCTTAGCAATAATTCTGTCCACAAGTGTCCTTGGGTCTGCTCACAGTGTGGCTGCCATAAGAACTGAAAGAGGTTCCTAGCGACCCCTGATTCAGATGAAGAAAAGCTTTCTTGTGCTCAGGTCCTCACTGAGATTCTCCAAAAAGAGTAGTAGTGGTCTTGATAACCAGTGATAATCCAAAACAGAAGCTTACCCAACGGTACTGCATTGGAATTTTAAACAGGACTTAAAAGTAATAAATACAGATGCTGTACAATAAGAAGTGTGACATAGAATAAGTTAGCAGACTAGGATTAAATATCCAGAAATGAACCCTCATATGATGATGCTATTGATTGTCGACCCAACTGCCAGAAGAGAGAGAATAGTCTCAGCAAATGGCCTTGCGGCAATGGGCTGTCCACTTGCAGACGAATAAAGTTGGATCCTAGTTTATACTGTACATATACTGGCAGAATACAAGAATTAAAGCTAAGCCAGGCAGTGGTGGCACATGCCTTTAATTACAGCACTTGGGAGGCAGAGGCAGGAGGATCTCTGTAAGTTGAAGGCCAGCCTGATCTACAGAGCGAGTTCCAGGACAGACTTCAAAGCTACAGAGAAACCTGTATCAAAAAAAAAAAACAAAAACCAAACAAAAAAACAGAGAAAGAATTAAAGCTAAAATTCCTATATATAGGAGTATGTTTTTTATGACTGACTAAGCAGCAGTTTCTTCTTATACATCCCCATAAAGCCCCATAAATGCAGTTAAAGTGGACCCCATAAAAAAGTTTGAATTGTGTGCTTCAGAAGATACCATCAAGAAAGGTACAGACCAGAAAAGGGATGTTAGGGAGATGAGTCAGTTCATAAGAGCATTTCCTGCACAAACACGAGGATCTGAGTTCAAATTCAGCATGGGTGAGGGAAGCAGCCAGAAACAGAAGGCTCACTGGGCCTTGCTGCACACTACTCTAGCTGCAGGTTCTGTGAGAGACCCTGTCTCAAGGGAACAAGGTGGCACGTGATAGAACAGGGCACCTCCTGTCCTCCTCTGGTCTCTGTGCACACAGGGACCACACGAACATGCATGCATGTGTACATGTACGACACCAAAGAAAGGTACAGAGCAGGAGAAAATAAATGCCAAGTATGTTTGGCAAAAGACTTTATCCAGAATATATTCAGAATTCTTACTCAACATGAAAGGACAGGCAGTTTAGAAATAAAGGATTTCAAAGACATCCCTTTAAAGAACATGCACAAGTGGCCAATAACAGCCTAGAAAAGATGTGTCATTAAGGAAAACGCAGATCAAAACAGAGCTAGGGGCTAACAAGTCTGGATGAAGATGGAAAGGAACTGGAATTTTTACACAGTGCCGATGAGCCTGTAAAGTGCTGTTGCTGGTTGGGAAAGAGTTGGCGGTCCCTCGGGGTTAAATATGCCGTTACCAATTAACCCAGCCACCCATAAGTGATGGTATATTTGAGTGCAAGGGTGTGTGATAGCATAACTCCTAAGAGCCAACATGTGGAAGCAACCTGATGTCTGCCACATAATAAGAAATACAGTGTACACACAGCTGTGAAAGAAGGGTGAGCTGCCGACGCACACCACTACCCGGGCATGCCTTGAAAACGTGGAGTAAAGCCAGTCACAGAGCACCATGTATCACAACCCTGATGACGTAAAATGCACAGGCTGGGTGTGGTGGCACACGCCTGTCCTCCCAGCACTCGAGGGCTAAAGCAAAAGGATCCTGAGTTTTAGGCAGGCCGTGGCTATGTGGACCCTGACTCAGGCAAACAAACAAAATATACAGAAGAGGTGATCTCATAGACTTAAAGTACATCAGTGGTTTCCTAGGCTGCGGGGGGAGGGAGGAGGGTGAATTTCTGGAATAAGGAAAGCTTTCTAAAATTGGGTTTTCGTGTGGTAGTTACACCACTGTGTAATAGTAACTTGTGAATTGTGTACTCAGTGGGTAGATTCTATTCAGATGTGAAATGCAGCCAGAGCTACCAGCATGCACCTGTGACTCCAGCAGGGAAACCGGGAACTCAAAGTCCCCCTCCTCTATGTAGGCTGAGTCCCAGGTAATCATGGGCAACCTGAGGGGCGCCCTGTCTCCAAAATGCAAGCAAAAAAGACATAGTATCTATCCAAAAATTTAATATTTTAAAGATCAAGAATAGAGCAAGCTGGTGTGGTGAGCCTATCATCTCAGCATCTGGGAGTATGAGGCAGGAGGATTACCATGAGTTTGAGCCCAGCCTAGGCTACGTACACAGTAAGTTCCAGGCCAGCCTGACCTACAGGGCGATACCCTTCTTTCGAAACAGAACAGAAGGCCTTCGGTGTCAGCAATAAGTTTTTACTTCTCCCCACCACCACCACCACTCTGTAACAAGGTTTATTTAGGCCTGGGGCTGTGGCTCAGAGGTTAAAAGCACACACTGCTCTTCCAGAGGTCCAGAGTACAGTTCCTAACACCCAGTCAGAGCATCTGATGCCTCTGCCAACCTGGGCAGCAGCACACATGTGCACACACTTCTCCATAATTGAAAGCAATAAAATGTATATTTAAAAAAACAATTTCTGATAGACTTTTAAAGGTTTGTTTGAAGATGCTTATTTAGTGTGCCCTGCTCATGACACATAACATCGGCTTATCCAACAGTGTTTATCTGTTTTGCTTTAGAGGTGCTATAAGATCTTGAGAGGAAAGGCGTGGGTCCCCCTGTTACCCACAGTGTTTTACATTGCCAAACAACTTCTGCGTTTGGCACGTGGCAGCTGTCACTGGGCCTGGCCTCACTTGTATGTCCCTGTTTGGAAAGGTGTCAGGCTCCAGGGGACTTCTATGGCTTTAGTCCACCGAGAGCTCAGGGGACCCTGACTATAGTTTCAGGACCTTAAGCTTCACCGCATGCTCCAAATCCAGGAGGGAGCAGCTGAGAATGGGGCTGGCTGGCCCTGCTTGCTTCCCTGCCCTTGGTAATCCCTCCAGTGCTGCTCCCAGCCACCCCTCCTCCAACACAGCCCTGCTGCTGACCATAAAGACAATGGGCCTCAACAAGTGGCTTGGTCTTTGAAAGGTGACTCCTGGAGATACCTTAAGTGACCCTGGGCTGGCCAGGCCGCTCCTGGTACTTCCTTCTGCTGAGCGCCAAGACATTTTCCTGGCTAACCCTCTGCAATCATGCCTGATCCGAAAAAGCAGGGGCCTGCTGCTGACTCCCCCAGGGATCCAGGCCTTACTGTTCCTGTCATTAGGGAGCCGTGCACCTTCCATGTTAACCAAAGGAGCAGCAGACTCCAGTCAGCCTGGTTCATAGGAACGAGCCTCCGAGCCTCCGTTCTGACACATGAGTTCTGAGGCACAAGCAGCTGTGATGAATGGAGAAGCTGTATGCACTGTGTACGTGTGTGTACATGTATGTTTCTGTACTGTAGTGTTAGAACCTAGCCAAGACGGTACCATTTTCCTTAATTCATCTGTCTCTTTCACAAGCCTGGCTTCGTAGGAAGACAAACAAAATCCCCCACCATTCATTAGTAGCCTGGCGTTTACTGTGTGCAGGCCTGTCGTGGGGGGCACTTGAGATTAAACTAATTCTCATTTCTCCCTAGCCCCAGATTGATGAGTTATCAGGATTCCAAATCACATTTACAAGCAACTGCTTCCTCATGGCCCAGGGCAGGAAAGCAGCTGGTCCCTGGGTGAAGGAGGTCTGGAGCCTGCCACAAGTCCCCGCCTCTGAGGGTGTCAGGTGGGAGAAAGGGCAGGCCGCCTCCTTTTCTGACCAGCCCCAGCTCTCCCCTTAGCTGTGTAGGAAAGGGCTTGTGCCCTGGTCATGGGAGTGCGGGAAGCCTGGAGTGATCAAGAGTAGGTTAGCCCAGCTCTTCTCATTTCCCTTCCAGAAAGAGCACGGGCAGGAATGGGCTTCGAAGTATTCAGTTTCACATCTGTTCCAGGAATTAACCTCGCATAAATCCGCTTTTCTTTTAAGCATCCTGAAGCATCCCAGAACTCCCCCATGCTCCCCATTGACTTCCCCCACCTAGGAGCAGCTGAAGGGCTCCCAGAGAGATCATTCATTGATCTTTGTCCTTGCTACTCAAAGAGAGAATCTGAGTCTTAGAAGAGAGTGGAGTTGGGCTCTCCATGGAGGATTTAGAACAGAATATGAGGTTCATACCAGCAGTGTGGTGTGCCAAAAAGAAGGCCTGATTTAGAAGGGGGAAGCTGCTTCTCACCTCAGCTTGCGGTTTGCGTGAGCTTGGGCTGGTCACCCACCCTCTCTCAGCTAGTAAAATCAAGGCCATGTTTCCCAAAGTATTCAAAATATACAGGCTGCCACCTCCAACTGGTCTGAGGAATGCTGCCTTCCACTGCCAGTTCTGAGAGGCTCTAGTAAGGACTCTGAAGAGCCTGCCCTCCGTGAGGCTTTAAAGCGGGAGGGGGGGGTCTCAAATTTGTATGCCCTGGGGCCATTTGTTCTCCAATCCGAATAATAGCTTGACATTTTGAGAATCGAGGTTGCACTCCAAAATGCTGCAAAGTTATAACCCGTCACGGGACGTGTTTGCTGTGTTCAGTTTAAAGTCACTTTCTGACTTCCCTGTCTCATTCAAGGAAAAAAGGAAAAAGAAATTTCCGACATGACAAGGTGACTTCTGGTGTTAAAATTCAACAGAGTCATCGATAGACTTACGAAAAAGGGCCACATCTTTAATCCAGGTACTCAGGAAGCAGAAGCGGACAGATCTCAGAGTTTGAGGTCAGCCTGATCGACACAGTGAGTTACAAGCCAGCCGGAGCTACAACGTTGAGACTTTAGATAAAACGTTCAGGGGTCTGGAACATCCGCTTTCCCTCCGCCTTTCATTTCATTGTTTGTTGTTCTCATGTGCTTTGGGGGTGCGTGGCCCTGTTACTAATGTGAATTAATTGTGCTCCCATGGTGTAGTCGGCCAGTGCCCATTACGCGCATGCTCAGCCTAAAATTTGGCACACATGGAAACTAACACAAAGACTAGATCAAAGGGTCCCTAAGATACATTCAGTGTGTAAGTGTACATATAAGAAAAAAATTAAATTGCCATTTTATAAGGCCAAGAATGACTGTAAATTCTCCTTAAATTAGCATATGTTACTTAATTAAATTTCTAGTGAAAAAATAACATAGAACAAGGAGTTAAGGAGCAACCAGATCAAGGGCTACATGGGAAATGCACGAGGGGAATCTAGATCCTCTTGCCTTGAGAAATAGCAGTGTTTTATTACTGGACAATTCCATACATATATATGATGTATTTTCATCATCTTCACGGTCCTTCCGCCCCTCCCCCTACTCCTCCTGAATTCCTTCTTGCCAACAAATCCCCCTCCCAACTTTCACATGTTTTTGTGTGTCCATGGCCTGTACAGTGTGGTCAGAGGTGCTTTCATGAATAGAGGAGGGTGGGAAAGGATCCCCTCTCTTGGTAGCCCCATTAATGGTGTTAAGCATGTGTTTATAGTCTTGAGTTTGGTAATCTCTCTCTCTCTCTCTCTCTCTCTCTCTCCCATGCACGCATGCACACATGCGCACGTGCACACATCCCATCTGTCTGTTCCTTCTCGTCTCTTACAGTGCTGTTCATGCTGTGCTGACTTGTTCTTCAGGATCTTGCCTTCGTCCTTTTCCTTATCTTTAGCCAACTCCACATAGTTCAATTTCAAATCTAGACATCCAGCGTCCGCCACCACACATAGCATCACAGGTCAGGATACACTGCATTCAGGAGGCAGAGGCAAGAGCATGGCTTTGAGTTCAAGGCTATATGGCTTAATTCTATGCCAGTCTGAGACACAGAGTAAGACCCTCTGAGACCCTGTCTTAAATGTGGAAGAAAAAGAAACAAGGTTGGGTATGACTTGGCCCCACGTAAAGGTGCTTGTCTCCTGTGCTTGTCTCCAAGCCTGGCAGCTGTTTCGAGTCTCTGGGACCCACGGGTAGGAGGCAAGAACTGATTTTGATAACTTGCCTTTTACTTCTACACCCCTGGCACACAAGCTTAAAAATTAATTAGTTAAGATAATAAATTAATAAATACTATAAAGTATAAGTAAATAAGTCATTTCTAAGGCCAGATGTGGTGGTTCATGTCTTCGGTTCTATACTTGGGAGTCAGAGGCCTGCGAGACTGAGTTCAGGGCCATCCTGATCTACATACAGAGAGAATTCTAGGGCAGCCAGGGCAATAGAGTAAGACCATGTCTCAAAACAGAAACCAGCAATAAAGCCAGTGCAGAGTTGTGGTGCCTGACATGCTGGTGTTCCCAGTGTTCAGGAGTTCAAAACCAGCTTGGACTACATAGTGAATCGCTGTCTCCAATCCCAAGGTTTGCCCTGTAGATGAATGGTGGAGCTTTGCCTGGAGGCGGAAGGCCCTGGGCAGCCCAGGGGTTTGTCCCCTGCCCTGGTGACGGCCGTTGTCACCATTGGCCCAGCACACCCATCCACATCCCACATCTGGACGACTCGCCCTGCTGCCGCACACGGAACTTCTCTTTCTAGAACCATCTCTTACCATCAGCTCTCCCACCACCCCACTGTCCTCTTGTAAAATTTGCTGAGATGTTATATTTTGCTCTTCCTCTGCCACTGCCTTGTTAGTTTCTAAAGGATCTAGGAATTATGTCCTTCATCCATTACACACATTGTCATATGTGCACATATGCTACATCGTCATATGTGTATAGTGGACGGAAGTAAACATGAGATAAATGAGCACCATCTCCATACTCGGTCCCTTGAACTCCTAAGAAGAAACATAAATGCCATTCATGTTTGTAATCTTGTTTTCCCTGAGATTCAAAGGCTTTCTGTGAAGGTGTACCGTGTGGACGGTGGAGGGCCTGTCTTTCGTAATCTGAGAAGGTTAAGTCCACTGACTATCAAATGCAAAGATGATGCTCAGATGCTCTGACTGCTCTACCAGAGGACCCGTTCCCAGAACCCACATGGCAGCTCACAACTGGCTGTAACTGCAGCCCCAGGGGATCCAGCACCCTCTTCTGGCTTCTGAGGACACCAGGCATGCACGTGGTGCACAGACATACATAAATGCAGACAAAATATCTTCTTCACAGAATGGCTGTAGAGGCCAGCTGGGATACCTATAAAAATTATTTTTTTCTTCATTTTTTTCTTCTTATTATTAAAAAATAAGAAGTCTGTGATGTGTATGCAGCTGTCTTCCCAGCACTCAGGATGCTGAGGCAGGGGGACCACAGCGCAGGGCCAACCCCAGCAATGCATCAAGATCCTGCCTCAGAGGGGGGCAATATTTAGGTCCAGATGGTACAAATCTTCCCGAATCAGCTCCGGAATGTGGGGGTATGTGTGCCCACATTGATGGATCGGCCATTGGCAGAACGAATTGTTGGCTTCTGTCTATTTTCCATTCCTTTCAGCATAGCCTTTGGAGGGAAAGCAAAAAGTAAAATGTCACTTAGCACAGCATTATTTTACTTTTTAAATTATTTTTATTCATAATTTTGGAGATGAAAAATGCAAATAGAAAATACATGAGACAGTTCAGTGGGGAAAAAAACCCTGGACTTGGCTTCTGTACCTTCCCTAGCCACACACTAGCTGTGCTGTCCTCCATGGACAGCCGGCCTTTCTGGACTCTGTTTTGCCATAGGACTTTGGAAACAGTTCCACTTAGAAATATTTTTAGTGTCTGCCACGTGTCAGATATTTTGCACCTGAATTAAAATGGCTGCCATGTCTTCTTCATGGGGTGACTTTAGAGGCCAGATGGGATACTGGGGAGGCCAGTAAACTTTCTAGATTCCTGATTCTGTTCTTTATTCTCTTGTGACATCTCAGTCTTAATCCGCAGACAGCAAATACCCGCCACTAAAAACGGAGCATTGATTTTACTTGTAGCCAAGTTTGAAACAGAGAAGTATTTGGCCTCTCCCCACTTCACAGTGAAGCCCCCAGCCACACTATTTTTGCATAAATATTCAGTTAACACGATTTCTTTGTTGGTAGGTATTGAGAATTGTGTAATAAATTTATCCTCAAATATGGTTCTACAAGCCTTTATTGCCTCAGTTCCTATGGCTTGGGCTTCCTGGTTCAGCCGCCATCTTTGGCTGAGGTTTCGCCTACAGTTGTAAGCGAGCTAGCAGTAGGGACTCTGACCTCATTGTGAGATGAACTGGAGAACAGCTTCTAGAATCTCATTTTTGCTCTTGCTGGCCAGCCCCTCGTGTGCCCTTTCCCAGGGGTATCTGTCTGTCTGTCTGTGCTTGGCCAGATCTCAGGTGGGGAAGCTCTCCCTTCCCCTGGTCCTCTCAGAATGAGGCTGCACTTGGAGACACGCCTTTAAAGACGTGATTAAATTAAAATGAAGCTGTCACTCTGGGGCCTCATCCCTTCTGACCCCCTAGAAGAGAACACTCCAGGCACAAGAGTTCCCTGAGAAAAGACCGTGTGAAGACACAGAGTAGAGAAGCCAAACCTACCAGCACCCCCAGAGCTGAGAGAACAGTGAGATTGTGTTACCTACTTCCGTCCCGGTGTGTATTTTGTATGGTAGCCCTAACAGGCCAGTAGAGCGCTCGTGGGTCAGTGGGATGGCGAGAAAACCCCTAGGGGGGATCCTCCAGACTGCTCAGAACTTTATCTTGGATGCCCCATCCTGTAACTTACCATATTGTCTGTCTGAGAAGTGAGCCATTAGTCCCATCCACACTGGACATGAATATCACAGACCATCTTGCAGGCTGCCAATCAACAGTGGTTTTGTTTTCATGTGTGTGCTACTTAACAAATAAAGAACATTAAAGAGCTGGCCAGTTTGGAGGTGATTTTACATGGCAGATCTATTTACCAAACACTTGGGCACCCTCATAGCGGTAGGTTAATACAGACTGCAGAACCATTCTGTGAAACGAAGGTTGTGGTAGAGATCTAAAACCCTGGCTTGTAGGATAAGGTTCTCTGAGGGTAGAGAAGAGCACTTACGAGGTAGGATAAAGATAAACAATACGATGAACCCTCAGCCCAAGTGTCACGTGGTGCCCTGCGTGCCTGCCGGCTCTGGGGTGAGGGAGAGATGCAGGGGAAGCAGTACTGTTGATTAGAAGAGCTAGGCAAACTCATACAGAACATCCTCCGTGGAGAGTGAGAAGACAGTGTACAGACAGTGAAGCCGCACAGGACTCCAGCTTTAAGAGCTCGCGTCCTCACGAGTTAGGGAAACTGCCCTGACTGTACTCAGGTTGGTGGCCGTAGAGGGGCGTAAATGAGAGGAGGTTAGAGACGGGCGTGCAGTGCACCATAATCCTCAGCAGGATGAGGCTGTGTGAGACAGCCAGTGAAGAGCAATAAAGATGACTAAGGGGCTGGGTGGATTAGCTTGGGTGATAAACATGAAATAGCAGACACATCCCAGAACCTTGATGAATTTACAGGAAGAGGTTTGCAGGGGAAGGGTTGGCGATTGTTGAAGCCCAGCTTTAGTTGGAGGATCTGGAGCACATCTGCCTGATGATAGCAAGCTGGCATCTGATGCCCCAGCAAAGACACAGGTTCCCATTGGCTGTATAGCCTCTAATGACCTCTGACGCCCCAACGAAGACCCAGGTTCCCATTGGCTGTAGCTCTAATATTAATAGCATCATTGTCAGTGTGACTGCTCATGCTGGTCTAAGCGCCAGCGTCCATGTGACAGAGCTGTCACTGTTCCCAATGGAGGTTAAACTTCATTTCCCACAACCTTAAGGAACCCTGATATGGGGGTGCCGGCATCCTCCCCTTCTCTTTCAGAGTGTCCTAAGAAACAGCACCTCCCTTGTTGCACTGGCCATGGCCTCTCTTGGGTGGGCCTCGGTTGTCAGGGAGGGAGAGGCTGTTTCCTGTTAGCTCTTGGTTGCAGGATGACAGACTAACAGACAGATCCTAGGGCCCATCTTTCTTTTCCTTACAAAGACATCTTGAGGTTTGCATATTTGCATACAGACTACCTGAGGAGTGCTCTTAACCTAGATGTCTCTGTGGTGCCGCTTTCCGAAATGTATTGCTACGTAACAAATGGAAGAAGAGCTGAAAGCAAAGCAAAGTCATGCTCCTGTCTGTGTGTCGGCTGTCATGAGAAAGGCACATGAGCGGCAGGACCAGACAGCTGGAAGCCCCAGAGCAGAGGGTGGGAGAGACGCTTGAACTTTGAATCTCTTTGTTGTTGTTGTTGTTGTTTTAAATCACGTTTACTTATTTTGTGTGTACACATGCACGCACACATGCATCTCTGTGTGGTTTGTGGGAGTCAGTTTTCTCCTCCTACCATATAAAAGCCAAAGATAGCACTCAGGTCACCAGGCTTGCTGGCAAAGCTCCTTTCCCACTGAGGACCCCTGCTTTATTCCAGTTTGGTTGTTTAGTTTGAGCCATACATGGCTCGGTTTTAAATACTTCTTTTGTTTTTTTAAAGAAAAGGTCTGGAGGCCAGGGCTATGACTCATGGGTAAGATCACTTGCTGTGAAAGCACGAGGCCTGCTTTTGAACCCGCAGTGGGTACCATAACCAAATCAGGCTTGGCTGCACATGCCTGCAACCCCACTGTTGGGTAAGCAGAGATAGGCAGATCCCAGCCTAGCCGCAACAGCAAGCTCCGGGTTTAGTGAGAGACCTGCACCCCCCCCCCTCCGCCAATAAGGTGAGCAGTGATAGCAGACAGCATCTGCTGCCCACTTCTGATATGAGTGTGTGCATCCGTGGAAATACACCTGCACACATACATGACACTTGCCATGCACGCACGCACACACAAAACGGAAAAACCCTGGGTGAATGAAAGTCAAGTTACCGTCATAGCCTTTGAACCCAGATTGTTCTCGTGAATTAAGTTCATGTTGAACATGAATTCAGAGGCTGTGACAGTAACATGACTTTAAAATTTGTCCACCCAAATTTTTAAATATTTTATTTTGTTTGTATATATGTATGTGCACCACACACATGCCTGGTGCCACGGCACTTAGAAGTGGGCATCCGATCCCCTATAACTGCAGTTTTGATGATTGTGAAATGCAGCCTGACTGCTGGGAACCAAACCTGGGTCCTCTGCGAGAGCAGCAAGTTCTCTTAACCCTTATACCATCTCTCCAGCCCCAAAATAATTTTAGAAAATTAAATTGGTGATCTAGCGAAGGTTGGAATGGCCATTTCCTGGCAGTTCTTCCTCAGCTCTTTCTCTCTGTGGTCTCGTTGTCTTCATTACGCTTCTCCTGAATTTTGGCTTTTGCCTTCACTCATACAATCCTGGTGTCTGGATCTCCACTGGTGGTATCTAGAAGATATTTTTGTTGGAAGCAGCTGGACCTGACTCCGAATACCCATGCAGGGAGTTTGGTTCACGCTGCTGGTGAGTTCCTATACTGTCTGTATTAGTTGCTCTTCTCGTTGCTGCTACTTATTACCTGACCGAAGCAGGGCGAGGGACCGGGGTTTGTTTTGGTTCAAGGTTGGGAGGGCACAGTCCTTCATGTGGGGAAGGTGCGGTGGAGCTCATGCCAGCAGGAGTGTGGCTGGAGACTCCTCACATCCCCATAGGCCAGAAGCAGGGTCAGCTTATAAAATGCAAGGCCCACCTGCCCTTTACCCATGACCTACTTCCTCAGTAAGGCTACACTTGCTAACGGTTCCAGACCCTCCTGTAACAGCACCATGAGCTAGGGACCAAGTGTCCAAACGGGAGCCTGTGGGGGACATTCCCCTGTCTCCATTCCTCTCTGCCTCCTGCTCTTTCTCCCACCTTCATCCATTTTGATTCCTGTCATGGCTTCGTTGACCTCATTGTCTCTTACTTTCTGTGGCTTCATCTGTGTGGAAACATCATGGAATGCGGGGAGTGAACAGCTCCAGCTTTGCTCTTGACAGTCGAGGGGCCAAGTCCAGGAGTTGTGCTCTTTCTACTGAAGTAGAAGCATCCCTCAAGACAATAGTGGAGGACTTGGCTTACATGGCAAGGTCACCTCTTGAAGGAGTTGCTGTGGTCAAGGGGATGTGGACTTGGGCCAAGTGTTGGCCACCTGCCAGCTTTTGTGATCCAGGGAATATGGAACTATTTCCAGTCTGGCCAGAATAACCTAGTTGACATCAAGGGAAGGGGGTAGGACACTTTCCCAAAGGGGCTAAAACCATAAGCAAACGAGGAGTGCCATGGACCAGACCAAATAGTCAAGTCCCCTACATTCCACTTTGACTTCTGTACAAATGCAGGCTTTGAGTACGATAAAGGAGCAATAAGCATTTCGTGTCATGCCTGGAACCAGATATGTTTGCCTGTGTTCAGTACACAGCGGCATCAAGCACACTCATGTTGTGAAGCTGGCACCACCGTCCATGTGCAGACTTCATCTCGCAACGCTGCCGCTCTGCACCTATTAAATGACTGCCCTGAGCCACCGTTCTCCTTCCCTTCCCTACAGGTTTTACCACCTGATGCCTCACGTTAGTGAGAATGTGCATTATTTGACCTTTTGTGACTGGCTTGTTTCACTTAGTGTAATGTTCTTAAGGTTCATCTGGGTTGTAACATGCGTCTGAGTTTCCCTCCCATTTAAAGCTGAATAAGACTCTATCGTGTGAACGTGCCAAGTTTTGTCTGTCTGTTCAGCCAGCAGTGGCCCTTGGGCTGCTTGCTGCCGCCTTTGAGCTAGGTGTTAAATGTGGAGCCATACGGTTAACTTCAATCCTGTGTTTGTTTCTTCTGTACATATACAGAGGAATGGAATTACTGGATCGCATGGTAATTCTATTTCTACGGTTTTTGAGGACCTGTTCATACGGTTGTCCTTAGAGACACTACCATTTTACATTCCCACCACCAGTACCCAAGAATACTGTTTCTCCCACCTGCAGCGACACTTTTGTCTCGGGGGCCCCTTGTCCATACTGCTGGGTTTCATTCCGGCATTTTCATATGTGCACATAATGTGTTTTGATCGAATCCACTCCCCTTTAATTCTTACACCATCTTGTGTTCCCAGTGATCCCCTTCCTCTCAACTAGTGTACCCTCTATTTTCATGTCCTGTTTTTGGAGGGGGGCAGTGAGTTTAATTAAGGTGGCTTACAGGAGTGTGAGTGAGGGGTTGCTTCCAGCCCCCTCCGATGACTGTGGTTCCCTTACAGTGCGTTAACTGAAGCCGTGACACGTTCCGTTGGCAGCAACAGCCTTGTGACGGATGAGACAGGCCTGGCCTGTGGTGCTGCTCAGCGTCACCTTACAGGGATTAAAGCTATAGGTGAATAAACTCCCAAGGAAAGAGTGTGATGAAGAGCAGCTCAGAGCCCCGGGCTAAGAAAGCCCTGAGGAGGCCCAGCAGCTGGCCCCTGTAGACATCTGGGTATTTTAGACCCCAGAGACGCATGGCATGGGGATGACTGTTGGGCTTAGATGATGAGACAGGTGCCTTTTTTTGATTGTCTGGGAATGGATTTTTGTTTAGATTCTTTCCTTGTGACTCATCCTCCATAGAAGCCTTCTGAACGTGTAGAGCACTGTCATGTAGCAACCTCTGACCTTTGTCCAGCTCCTTCCACATTGCCGAGGAGGGACGTAAGCACAGGGACTGTGGTTTGTCTACGTTTATTTGTGCGCATCTCAGCTGCTCGGGGTGATGGCCTGGGGTTGCTGGAGGCCAGGTCTTTGGAGATCCTCGCATCACGAGTCCTGCCCCACTGATGCCTGGGAACTTAGTCTCCTCAGCGCGTGCCATCTTCCTCAGCAGCTTCGGAATAGAATACGCCGTCCCTCTCGGCTTCCTCTAAACTATTAAAGAATTCGGTGATTCCCTCATGGGAACAGTGGTTTGTTTTTGATTTTGTATTTTGGTTTGGTTGGTTGTTTTCTTCTTGTTGTTGTTTGAGACAGTTTCACTATGTAGTTAAGGCTCACCTTGAACTCTCTATATAGCCCAGGCTGATATAGAGCCTAGGGTGATCCTGGCATCTTAGCCTCCCAAGTCCTGGGATTACAGGCATGGGTTGCCATGCCCGAGTTCACAGCAGGGACTTTTAAACTATGAGCTGTGACCTAGCAGTAATGGGTCACTGAATCAATTAGCGGGTCACATTTAGGTTCGTGAGAACTAGCCAGTGGCATCATGGTGGTTATTTGAATCCAGTTGTGGTATAAATCCACCACCAACACAAAGTTGGAGCTTTTGTTTGCTTTATCAGGGAGAGATGGCCTAACAGTTGGTAGTGCACTCGGGGTCACACCTGTCAGCAGCCCTCCAACCCCAGCGGAAGGAAATGCAATATAGAGAGAAAAGTACCAGGGACCATGTATAGCAAAGTACTGAGGCTTCTGTTGAAGTCATGGCATGTATGTTCCATTTTTGTAACTGTACACCTCAGTCCTAAAGCAGTTTAAAGGCCACCCAGGTCTCTTTGTTTACCCAGGTCTCTACATCTGCCCAGGTCTCTACGTTTGCCCGGGTCTCTATGTTTGCCCGGGTCTCTACATCTGCCCAGGTCTCTACGTTTGCCCGGGTCTCTATGTTTGCCCGGGTCTCTACATCTGCCCAGGTCTCTACGTTTGCCCGGGTCTCTACGTTTGCCCGGGTCTCTATGTTACGTTTGCCCGGTCTCTACGTTTTCCTGGGTCTCTACGTTTGCCCAGGTCTCTACGTTTGCCCAGGTCTCTACGTTTCCTTCCGACCTTTCTTGGGCAGCTGAAGCCCTGCTTTTCTGATTCAGGCACAGGGCTGTGCCCAGGCCCTCTCTAACCCAACAGTGCTATGTCTACTACAGGAGGGTGGAGCTGGGTTTTTACAGACTGGAAGTCACTGTTCTAGAGTAGACAGAAGAATCCCTGCTGATGGGGTCTGTCTGTCCTTTTGGAATCAAAGCTGTGTAAACTCCATTCTTAAAGCCCATGAAAGATTTACTACCATAAACTGAAAACACATTAAGAATCATTAAAGCCCAAAGTTGAGTCATAAATAGCAAAATGGGATAATAGGCTCACTTTTCAAGTGGGTCAGTGGATAAAGACACTTGTCACCAAGCTTGACGACCTGAGTTCAGTCACCAGGTCCCACAGGATAGAAGGAGGCAGCTGCCCCCCTCAGTCTGACCTCTGACCTCCACATGGCTGTGACATATAAATATGTCCAAGAGTAAACGTGAGAAGAAGTTGTAGTCAGATTAGAGTCGTGGTTCTGCTTCCTCTCTCCATCTCCAGGACGGCCTCCAAGGGGACCAGAAGTTTTTCATAAAGCAATTATTCTTACAGTGATTATTTTACAGTTTTTTAACACAGGGTTTCATTGTTCAGCCCTGGCTCGCCTGTAACTCAGAGATCCACCCGCCTCTGCCTCCCAAGTGTTGAAATTAAAGGCGTGCACTGCCACACCCAGCTACAAATCTAAATTTGTATATACAGACAGAAATAATCGGATCTACTTAGGTAGACTGTGCTTCCAAATGGGCGCAATAGTCACAGCACGGAATTAGAACCCAAGAAGTTTCATTTAGATCAGCTATGCAATTTTTAAATTTTCATAAAAGGGTAGCTATTAAATATACTCATGCCAAAAATAAAAACAAAAAATAAGAGGCCGTTGCACATGTAAAGTGACCTTCCCTCTGAATATCACTGTCTACGTGCAGGGACAGGAAGAAATGTTCCACTGAGACGCATTGGAAAGTTGTCTAGAGACACCTGTTTCTGTTCCATGATGTTATTTTACCAGTACATTTATCTGGTACTGTCCTATTAAGAAAATGAATCACAGTAAGAAAACTATAATTAGAGGTTAGTAAGAGTCAAATATGATTTTAAAATGTATACGTTTTCCTAGACGAAGAGTTAGCCTGGTGCAGTGGTGCACATCTGTAATAGTAACACTTAGAAGGGGTTGAAACAGGGTCAAGAGTTCAAGGCCAGCCTGGGCAGACTTTGTCTCAAAATAAAAAGGCTTATTGTATAAAAACGATAACAGAATTCCTTTAAATAGATTTATACTAAAAATCATTTGCTAATTCGCAAATAGAACATCTCGGAACTAACATTGGCGCTGACATCATGGCTTCGACCAAGTGCCTTCATCACAACTAAAAGGGGTTCTGGGAGCATTTGGTGTGAGAGCCAACTCACTGCTATGCTGGTCGGGCTTAGCTCTGACGACCATGCCCCAAGGCTGCCTTCTCGTTACCCCAGCTGACTTAGCTTTGAAGACTATGCCCCATGGCTGCCTTCTCGTTACCCCCGGCTGACTTGAGAAAACCCTTGCAGCTGTGTCTGCCAGGCAGGGTTTCACGAAACAGATCCGACACTCTTGTGCCTGTGTTGTTCATTCCGCCACGCTGGATCAGTGCCCGGGAAGGTGAGGGGCAGAGCATGGCTCTTGTTCCAGCTGTCCCTGTCTGCTAATGTCACTCAGGATATAAATAAATGGATTAATTCACTTCCCTTTTCATCAGACTAGAATGATGCCAGAAGAGACTACCAAGGCCTCTTTGACCATTTGGAAAGGCCTTAGGGACTATCCTAAGAGAGAAAGGTCTTTGCATTTAGATAATTAAAAACAAACACAAAAACCCCAGCACCTCATAAAATAGGCATGGTGGTGTGTGCCTATATTCTCATTATAGGCAGGAAGGTCAAAACTGTAAGGTCATTCCTCTGCTTGGCTATATAACAAGTTCTAGCCAGCCTGGGATACATACGACAGTGCTCAGCATGGTGTAAACCATGGTATAAAACACAGCCTCTGCACTTCCAAGAGAATAACGGGTGCTAGACGTGGTGGCTCATCCCAGAAGTCCCAACCGTCTGTGAGGGCATCCAGGTGGAGGCCAGAAGCAAAAGAAGCCACTGGGATGGATTTCCACGACCCTCCAGCCCTGCCTGCCATCCAGGCACTGCCTCCTGGAGAGCAAGAACCAGAGCCTGGTCCCGCCTTGGCAGTGCTCTGTCGGGAGTCCTCCTAGTGCTCCGTGGCGGATCATTCTGTGTGGTCATAAACACAAGCCGGGCGCAAATGGAAAAGCGGGCTGAAGGAAAGCTGGGTCTGTGGAAGTCTGCTCTCTGTGGACCGGTATAATGTAGTTTCCAGGGGCATGCAGGGGTAGTTGGGGGTCAACCCCAAGTGTGCCTTGTGATTATGCTGCTTGTTGCTTAGGAAACAGCATGGTAAGATGTCACTACGTGTGCCAACAAGCACCAAGTCCTCACGTATGAGCTGCGTCATCCCAAATACATGGGTTAGCAAAATACAAGAAAGAATGTTGAGGCCAGGACGTCAAACAAAAGCAGAAGAGGATGAGAGTGACAACCTAATGGGTGACTTCAAAGGACAGCTCGCAAGAGTTGGTTCTCTCCTTCCACCGCATGGATCCCCGCGATCCAGCTCGGGTGATCAGGCTTGGCCGCAAGCACCTTTACTCACTGAGCCATCTTGCTGACCCTAGAGGAATCCTCCTTTAACCCAAACCTCAAATGATTCCCACAGGTAAAACCCTACGAAATGAAAGGTCACAGTTAAAATAATAGAATGGATCAGTAACCAGCAGTATGAGCAAAAGCCGACAAGGCAGCCGATGCTAGATCTGCAGGGACCAAGACACTGAAATCACCACTCTTCATGGCTATAGAAATTAGGGGAAGAAAAAAAAATGAGCAAAAACAGTAGATTAGAATTGTGATAAGCACATGTTCAAAAGAACCATATGTCACGTTCAGATTTGAAAATATGATGGAATTTAACAATCAGTGGATCAAGCTAGGTAGTGGTAGCACACGCCTTTAATCCCAACATTCAGGAGACAGAGGCAGGCAGATCTCTGTGAGTTTGAGGCCAGCCTGGTCTACAAGAGCTAGTTCCAGGACAGGCTCCAAAGCTACAGAGAAACCACGCTGTCTCAAAAAAACCAAAATAAATAAATAAATCAGTAGTTGGCAGATTAGACCCAGCTGACAGGGACTTAATGAACTCAGAGGTGTGTCTAGACAAATTATCTGGAATACAAAATCAAAGAAGGAAAGAGAGAGATGGAAAGTCAATTGAGAAGGCCCAATGGATGTGTAAGTGGAATTCTGGAAAGAAAACACGGGAAAGGACTGATGTCTGAGAAGGTAATGACTGAAGATGCCTCAGAAGTGATGGAAAGTGCACATGCTGTGGACTTCAGAGAGAGCAGGGTCACTGTCTCCAAAAGCAAGACAGAGAGCCGAGGAGGAAGCCAGCTAGCGATGACCATTGACCTTCACCATGTGCACCTCAACACACACACATACACATACAGGAAAACATACACTTGAGAAGAATGAGTCTCAGCAGCCTCCCTTGCCCTGGGAATTGAGCAAATGATGGGAAGATAACCACGAAGAACTTCCTGCTGATCATTTCATTCATTTATTCACGCGTTCATTCTTACAGCACCAGGGCTCAACCTTGGGCTCCCACGGCTCATGTCGGGTGGCTTACAACCGTCTATAACGCCGGCTCCAGGGGTTTTCTCATGGTTCTGGGCATATACTCATAGCTCCCTCCCACAAACATAATGATAGATCTTTGAAATAGAAATGACTATTTATTAACCCAATTTTAAATTAAAAGCAGTCAAGGAAATGATAGAATTCAGAGCATTGCAACCGAGGAAGGACTGTGGCTGGCTGGTGGGTTACCTGATGCACGCTTGTCCTGAAGCCCAGTGTATGTATGGGGGTGAGGTGGGATGGGGGTAGGCACAAGGCAGGACATTATCTGACAACCTGACACTCAAGATTGAGATCTCAAGAGCACATTAAAAAATACTGTGGCTGACCCTGAGCTCTGGCAGGGAGAACGCTTTTAGTATCCTCTGTTTAGAAACATGAGGGTGTTTGTTTTGAACAAGGGAGTTTTACTCTACTGTTGCCTAGGCTGTCTTTGAACTCCTGGGCTGAGGTGATCCTCCTGCCTCGGATTCCTGTGTAACAGAAACTACCAGAAGGTGTCTAGGCATAGTGAGGAGGAATGAAGATGTTTTCATACTTGTGGGCATGGCGGCTTCATTGTGGTTCCAGCTCTGCGGAGACCACAGCAGCGGAATGGCTTGAAGCTAGGAGTGTAGAGTCAGCCTGGGCTACACAGCAAGAATAATAGGTAAACGAGAATAAATGGTTTTGCCCAAGAAAAAAAGCAGAGACACCCAGGATGCAGCAGCACCAGAACACAGGTCGTTTAGGATGCCTTGAGGAGAGGATTAGAGGGTTGTGTGCTCCAGAGTGAGCGTCCTTTGCCAGAGACCCTGCTATGCGTTAGGAACTATCCTCGGCCACTGAGCGCTTGACATTCTCTTTTCCAGATCCCACTCACTGACCGATGACCCGGAGATGGGGAAGAAGAACCTGTTGCGCACTCCTGGGAGCGGGATGGGGACTACGCCTCCACGGTGCTGCCAGGGGTCCATAGTATTTTTTTGCTGCCTCAGAGTCCCCAAGGCCTTCAAGCAGAAGTGGCAGTATATGGTTGCCATCAGCCCAACCAGGGCAACAGGGAAGCAAATCCCCTGGGTTTGGTGGAACTTGGCAGTGGGGACTCTGGCCTGATGTGTCATGTCCCCTTCAGAGCGCGAGTGTGCCTCCCCTGCCTTCCCCTCCCCACCCCGCTAGGTCCTCTCTGTCCCTCCTGCTGCTGCTCCCAGATGATATAAAAGAGGCTCTTTGGCTATTTGCATCTGGCTTTTGCTTCTTTTCCAGATTGAAGTATTAAGTTTATTTTATTTTGTACGAGCTTCAGATCCCAACACCATCCACCAAACTTGATCTTCCCTTGGGGTAGAGGAGCCAACAGCACCAGTTCCCCAGAGTGGGGAAGCAAGCAGGCGACTGCCATGGGACAGGCGCCTTTTGGAATTACTGACTTCTAAGATTAATAAAGTAATTCAATTTTTCTTTCCTTTTTTTCCATTCACTAATTTCCCAACAATCAATATTCACAGTCAGGGCTAAAATGGAACCAACATTTCATTTTGTTTCATATCTCACTGTTGCACAGTTTTTCAGTTTTCGTTTTAGAATGGGAGCTATCAAGAAACTTAGCAGATGGGAGCACCAGGCTAGTTCCCAGAGCCATGGAACTGGTGTGTGCCACCACTCCCGGCGTGTCCTCCAGCAGCCTTATTCACTGTGGTCCTGAGTGGGGTGTGGATGTGCCCACTTGCACCCAGCCTCTCCACGCAGTTGCTCCCGGTGACTGCAGCACACATTAGATCTTCCCTCCAACGTCTGCTGAGAGTCGGACTTTCAAGAAACCCCCCATCAACCGTGTTGAAATCCAGACAGAAAAAAAATGACACCTAAGAAGACAGATGGGTCCTGTGTGGTGGCTCATGCCTCTCATCCCATCATGAGGAAGGCAGGGGGATTACCACGAGTTAGACACCAGGCTGGGCTGGACTTTGTAGTGAGTTCAGTACTAGTGTGGAAGTCAGAGTCCCAAGACCTTGTCTCAACAAACGGAAGAAGAGCAGGGGGTGAAGACAGAGAAGGGGGACTTTGCTTTCTGTTTAGTGCATGAACTGGGTTCAGGCACAGTGGAAGATTAGGGCTCTCAAGAGCAGGATAGAGAAAGGTTTCCATGTAGTCTAGGACCATCTTAACTGCTCACTTGATCTGAGCTGGCTAGACAACACATTCCTCTCCGGTTCCTGCCGCTCTCCTCAAAACAAGTGTGTGCCATTGAAGATAGTGGTTCAAATGGCCCCAGTGCTTGTGAGTGGCCCAGGAAAGGGAAGACTAGACTGCAGACCTTCCCGTGTGCTTGTACATGTTATTTGACATGAGTAGTGTCTAGCGTGAGAACACCTGTAATCATGGTGTGTTCTTTAAGATAGCATCAGGAAGCATATCCAGTTGCCTTGGTTCAGACTTGTAGCAGGACCCTGGGAGACAGGGTGAAAGGGACAGAAAGATTATTTCTTGCATCCTTATTGATGCTGGAAAGGACCTGTATCTGATGCACTGTGCTTCTTCCCCAAAGGCAATTTATGGAGGCAGCCTGGACCCTGCCCCAGTGGAAGCAGACCTCTAGGTCTGTAGCCTAAAACTGTATGTTACTTCTGTTTGTATTCGGTTTTGTTAAACCTTGTTTGTAAGTCTTTTGTCTGCATGTATGTCTGTGAACCATGTACCTGTAGAAGCCGGAAGAGGATGTCAGACCATCTGGAACATGAGTTACAGTTGAGTGGGTTCTGGGCATTGAACCCCAGTCCTCCAGAAAAGCAGCCAGTTCTCTTAACATTTCTTAAGCCCCATATTGTACATCTCTTCTGAACATGAGAGACTTTCCTACTGAAGTTTGAGGATAACTGTCACAATTAATAGAATGTAGTACTTGGACCAGGCATGGCGGTGCATACCTTTAATCCCAACATTCAGGAGTCATTTGAAACCAGCCTGATCTTCCTAGGTGTTCCAGGGCAGCCAGAGCTACAGTGTAAAAACCTGTCTCAAAACTAAACTGGCTGACATGTTGGCATATTGCTCCCACCACACACACGCACGCATGCACTCACACACATAAGACAGAGTACTTCCACAACCAGGGACGGGGGCCACTGTATAAATGAGTTGGGCCTGAACAAAGCACAGAGATAGTCTTAGTGGCTGTGGTAGTTTGATTGTAATTGGCCCCCATAATATAGGGGTGGTACTATTAGGGGGTGTGGCTTGGTTGGAGTGGGTATGGTCATGGTGGGGGTGGGCTTTGAGGTTTCCTGTGCTCAGGATACTGCCCAGTGTCTCAGTCTACTTCCTTTTGCCTGCAAGATGTAGGACTCTCAGCTACTCCGCCAGCACCACATCTGCCTGCATGTTGCCATGCTCTCCGCCATCATGACAATGGATTAAACTTCTAAAACTGTAAGCCAGCCACCCCAATTAAACGTTTTCCTTATAAGACTTGCCGTGGTCATGGTGTTTCTTCACAGCAACAGAAGCCCTAACTAAGGCAGTGGCCAACCTCAGGAGTTGGGTCTTGAACTCAGAACAAGGTTTGCACACGCTCATATGTCCTTCCACCTGCAGGCTTCAGCTTTAGTAAGATCAGTGGTTGTGCCTCGGTGGCTGTGCCCATGTTGGTAGCTTTCTATAGCTGCTAAGACCAGAGGGTTCCTTGCTCTGCTGGCTCAGAGACGACCGTAGATGAATGCTAAGCCACAGTGGAATTCTGCATTGCCCTGGGAGCTCTTGCCTCTAAAGAGGCCCACTGTCTGAAAAGGAGTTCCTGGTTGCCTCTGCTAACAGCATCTGTCTCATTTGGAACCATCTGCCACATGTGGCTTCTCCAAGGCTCGACGTGGTTTCCAAAACTATTGGCGTGTATCATCTAGATTGAATCTAATGGCATATTTCTACACACAAGGGTACACACCATACAGTTATCCAGAGGGGTTGTGTGTGTGTGTGTGTTCCTCGCCACCTTATTTCTTGAGACAGGCTCTCTCATTGACCTGGACTTTGTAATTTCAGCCAGACTGGCTAGCCAGAGAGCCTCCAGGCCACTTTCCCCGTCCCCAGGACTGAGATTACAGATGGCCATGGCTATGCCTGACTTTTGCATGGGTTCCAGAGAGCCAGACTTGGGTACCATTTGTACAGACACCTACCCCACTGGCCCATCTCTCCCCGGCCACAAGATTGCTATAAATTTTTACACATCTAAGCCACTGTCTCTATGTTTGAGAATAGTGTACCCTGCAAGAGGGAAGTGTGCCTAGACATGGTGCAGTCTTCTCAGGTGCTAGAGGCAGAACAGTGGGCCCAGTGTATTCATGCCAAACAATGAGGGATGCTCTGCCTGGACTGTTGTCTCTGGTAGGTAGATGCCAATGTGAAATTAAGCAAAGGACATTTATGGAGTCTGACATACATCTACCTTAGAACAGGGTTTTTACTGTTTCTAGAAGCAACCTTCCAGAAGATGAAATCATCCATGATTCCCCAAAAATATTTATTTATACAAAGATTTTGAGAGTAATATTTGTGTTTGTCTTTATACCTCAGTCTGTGCATCTGGGGCCAAGTCGTCACGTCAGACATGCGCAGCCTCCCCAGACACTATTGCATGTAGCACCTGCTTCCAGGAAGCCCAGGGGAGCATGGAGTCTAAGAGGGTAAGAGGGAAATGATCCCTGATGCCCCAGGCTGTGTGGACCCACAATCCAGAGAGCCAACCCTGACCTACCTGGAAGGTGTCTAGCCAGATGTTCATGGGGAAATACGACCAAGGAGAAGGCAAAAGGAGGGGCCCCGAGGGAAGACTCGAGAACAAATTCTGACCTTGGCTTTTGAGTTCGGCATCTCCAGAGGACTCGAGATAGCTAGTTGCTAGCCCAGAAACTAATTGCATTATCTGTCATGATTCATGATACTGGTGAGAGGGCAGTATGCGAAAAGAACGGATTGTCCTTAGTCCCAGGCAGTGCAAGATCTGACTCTGGGGGGGACTTTGTCTTGGTAACCTGTCTGAAGAAAAATGCCGGCCGCCTCTAATGTCATCCTGATCCCTTAGAGCAGATGTGATACTTCAATGAGCAGAGCTGACCTCAGATCTGAAGAGCCTTCCAGTCTGACCCTCACTGACCCTCACTCTACCCAACCTCCTCCCTAGGGTAGCCCCGTCCTACTACCACACACCGTGGTGCCTCGGCATCCTTTCTCCTCCACCCCACCACCTCTGTCTGTACCACAGAAATGCCATGTTCTCAAGAGTTTGCCTTTCCCTAACCAACCCACACTTTCTTTACCACAGTGATTCTCAGAGCTAGCAGAAAGAAATGTTCCAGAAGGAAGCCTCCCTCTCGGCCATTCGCCGGGAGCCAGGGCTTGCGGGCTCCAGGCCTCTAGAGTGAGGTCTGTCGCTTTGGTTTCCCAAGGAGCAGCAGTCAGTGGTGGCAGTTTTTCCTCCTCCGTTGCAGGCTGGCCTCAGCTGCACTTGCACGACTTCACCACCATGTTGGACAGCTGCTCCACCTTGGGGGTCCTGCCGACATAGTACAGGATGGTGAGGGGCTCCAGGTCCTGCGGCACACAGCATGGTGAGGCTGACGCCTCCGGGTTCAGGGTGTTGTACAGTCCCAGCACCTGTGGGTAGGGTCACATATTTAGCAGGACCCTCCTATGTCTGTGACCCAGACGCTATGTAATTTCTAGGGCCCATTCCGAGTGAGCATGTAGCAGCGTGGCCACAGAGGCTGTTTAAGAGGGATTGTGGGAAGAGTTTGGATGAGAGACTAGCTGCAGCCATTCAGCGTGACAGAAGGCCGACTCCATGGACTTGGGTTACTGACTGAAGCATGTGACCACTGCTGGGGATTTACAATTGATAAGAAACTCCTCCAAAAGGCCTTCCACGTTAGTGGAAAACATTCTCGCTCACCACTACCTTGGCACATTTAGTAATTGCCAGAGTGCATGCCCCAGACAGGATGCAGCAGTGTTGTGCTGTGTGGAGATGCGCTTCACAGATGACTGCCCTGCTCTCTGTCCCCCTTGAGAAAGGCGGGTAGCAGGGGGCATGGACGCCTCTACTCTTTCTATTGGTAAAACAATATAACATGCTTTATGTGGTCTTAACAGAGATAGAAACGTCTCTGGACCCCACATCCTGCCAACCAGGTGCACACATCTATGACACAGGGTGACATGTGACAGTTGAATAACTTCCATGGTACGAAGAAAATAAAAAGGATGCTTGAAACTCTTAGTAGGAACCCTGCGCGTGTGTCCATATGTGCCTGTGTGCGTGTTCATTTAAGCATGTGTGCTAGAGACTGAACCCAGAGCATCGTGCATGCTAAGCATCCTGTTTACCCATGTGCTAGCCCCTGTGGTGGGAATTTAAATTTCAGGGTGTGAATCAGTAGAATTGGGCCAACCTGCCAAGATCAGAATGTTATTACAGGGGTTTTGCTCATTTAAGATCCAATCTTTTCATTCACTCTTTCTGACAAGTAGGCTCGTCAGTGGAGCGCCCAGGTCCCAGAGAGCATGCACCCTGCCCCATACCGTGCTATGGGTCGTGTCTGCACTGCGGAGGTACGGGCAAGGTCCCGAGCAGAAGTTGGCATAGTAACCCTTAGGCTCGTGGACCCATTTCCAGCCCAGATCCTGCCGGAAGTCGATGTAGAGGGGGCGGACACAGCAGTTCTCCTCCAGGTTGCTGTGGTAAAAACGTACAGGAAATCAGCAAAAAGGGAGACTGACTACAAAAGAAGCTTCCTGCTTCCCCTTGGAGTACTTCTGCCATCACAGGAGGTAAGCCTAGTCCTTCGAATCCCAGGTTCAAGTGCACTTGATTACAGCTGTGACTCCCAGGGAACCTGAGTGGGGCCATCAGGCCCCTCCAATCCTGCTGACTGCAGAAATTCATTCGGCAACCCTTCCTGTGGCCATATGCCCTTGGCTCAACAGATCTCTGAAGACACCAAGAAGTCACCACTTCCAATTGTAGGTTTTAAGATGGAACCATGGGCAGGCAGTGGTGGTGCATGCCTTTCGTCCCAGCACTCAGAAGGCAGAGGCAGGTGATCTCTGTGAGTTTGAGGCCAGCCTGGTCTACAAAGTGAGTTTCAGGACAGCCAGGACTATTACACAGAGAAACTCTGTCTCAAATAACAAAAATAAAATAAAATAAAAGAAAGAAAGAGAAAAGAAATTAAGAAAGGAAGGAAGACAAAGAAAAAAGGAAAAAGAAAAGGCCGACCCATGATAGACTCCATTGTTTCTTCCTAACCCCATCCTTCTTTGACTCCTCCCACTCCAGGGATACTCATTTTCCTGGCCACCCTTGCAGGCGGGTGGTCATGGGACCTGACTAATGGCCAGGCAGAACTAGAGAAGTTGGCAGGGAGTAGGACAAGCTCTGGCAGAGACGCTTGATTATTTAGAGAAGTAACAGCTGGGAGCGGAAGGCTGTTGGCTCTTCCCTTCTTGTTTCTTAAGCACGGACAAGTCACCTGGTGCTCCAGAAACCCCCGGGACCACAGGCAAAAAGCTGAAGAGCTGGCACATTAAGCAACCCAGGTGAGATCAGAACGTCTCTCTCTTCAAGGGCAAAATCAAGCAGCCAGACCAAGGAGCCACAAGACATCCCCTAGGGCTGAAGTCACTGTTGTCCACAGATAAGAGCATTCATCCCGGTTGACAAATAGATACACAGAACAGATGTCTGTGCCAGCCTTGGTGTGGGTGGTGGCAACCACACCACCTCCCCTCTGTTTCCTGAGCTGGCCATCTCTTAACAGGGTGTTTAGTTGTCCCACCCCAACTCCATCCGGGCATTTTCTCTGGCCAATTAACCCTTCCTGCTCCTTTCCCTGGAAGCACCCCTGCACTCCTGCTCTTGGATCCCTACATATCCACACCTCACCCATCCCTGAAGGAAGGCTTTGTTCAAACCCCAGCTTTCCTGTGTCTACGGATGCACTCCCAGCTCACAGTGTGCAAGAATGTCATCCTTCAGACCCCTCCCGATGTCATTTTCTTCCTGTTAGCCCTAGGTGTGTAGGCTTCCTCACCCCTCCCACATCTGTGAGCAGTCCAGCTGTTCACAAAGAAGAGAAGCTGCAGGCCAGGTGGTGGTGGCACATGCCTTTAATTACAGCACTTGGGAGGTAGAGGCGGGTGGATCTCTGTGAGCTCAAGGCCAGCCTGGTCTACAGAGGGCGTTCTGTGACAGCCAGGGCTACACAGAGAAACCCCGCCTGGGGGGGGGGGGGAGAGAAACAGCCTCTGAAGGTAGTCATTGCTATTTTCTCTAGCTCAAGAGACACGAATGGCGATCATCCTATGTTCCCCATCCATTCCCTCCTCCAACCGCATAGATGTGATGGATCCTGTTCATTGTCAGCTTGAAAGAGTCCAGAATCACCTGTGAGAAGGCCTCTGGGGGCGTGCCTGGGGGTTATCCTGATTTCAAGAATGGAGGTGGGGAAACCCACCCATGTGGATAGCACCATTCCCTAGGCGGGAGAGTGGGAGAAAGTGAGCCGAACGCTAGCATGCATTCATTTTTCTCTTCTGACTATGAATATAATGTGAGTGGCTGCTTCCAGCTCCTCACGCCCTCTCTGCGGTGGGCCGAATCTGGAGCAGTGAGGTAAAATGAGCCCTTTCTCCCTCATGCTGTTTTGTCATGTTTTGTTGATGCAGTGGGAAAGAAAGTAAGACAGTAGGGAATGGAGCAAACACTTCCTCAATGGGCTCCTGCACTAATCTCCCCTACACAAACACACCTTGCTAGTACACAGGCAGGAAGACCGTAAGGAGGCTTTCCCCAAGCATCCCCAGTACCAACATCCCAGTTGGTTCTCCTTCTCACTCTATCCAGACTGGATGGAGCCAGGCTACAGAAGATACTGGGATCTCAGAAAAACAAGAGGTTTGGAAGAGATCTCCAGTCTTCTTGTCAGCCAGGATGAACGCTCTTATCTGATGTGAAAAGCATCAGGGACCCTTGGCTGATTGAGGCTCAGATCTCAAGTCAGTGCCACAAGAGGGAAGGTTGACCTCACTCCCTATGGGGCCGAGGCTCACCGGAAGCAGTAATTGGTGTCCAGCGCCCGCTTCTTCCTCTGCCCACCCTGGCCCGGACTGTCGAGTCGGTGTGGAGGAATCATCATGAGGATCAGGTGAGGGTTGTGGTGATCCTTCTGCTTCTTGAGGCGTCCCAGGTCTCCCCGGCCATGGTCGTCTTCATTGTCCACCCCTGCAAAGGGGAGCAAGGCCACAACCTCGTGTCTAAGATAAGCAGTGTCCTTGCAGGCTGCTTCCACTGCCCAGTCAGGGTGAGGGATAGCACAGTCTGTGAGGGAGGAAGGTACAGGGCAAGTCCCTCCCCTCACCCTGTGAGAAGGCACAGCCTGAGGGGGGCCACCAGTATCAGAAGTACTCGGTGACCATGGTTACCCTTCCAGACACTAATCAGATGCCCTCACAACTCCCTGCGTAAGAGCGCCTTGCCCTTCCTGAGATGGATGTATCCTGGGTTCCCTCATGAAGCCATGAAGTATCCCCATGATAGGAGGGTACCTATCACGCACTTTGGGGCTGCCACTTTAGATTCTGAGACTTATTCTGTGACTTTGGGTTTCCTGCTAGAGTCTGAATTAGTCAAGATACCGCAGAAGACCCACTGGCAGTTTAAAGTGTCACTGTTTGAAATAGTCTATGTGGGGGCCAAAGAAACAAGACTTAGGAACCATTGCCATCCATATTGGACTCAGGAGTTCAGAGGTGTTTTCACTGTGAAATTCAGAGGAGGAAACAGAGCTTTAAAGCAAGCTTAGAAAGAGAGCTCAAATTCAGCTGAAAAGGAGAAGCCTAACTTAGAAACATTTGTTCTCCTGGGGATCTCATTTGGGAAGGACAGCCGCTGACTGCTGAATGTCTTTACCAGGGCAGAAACTCTGGAAGTCTGATTTCCATGAGGAACTTGAATCTTAGGAAGGGGCTTTTGGGTATATAAGATAAATAGGAGCCCTAGGTGTGTGGTTCCCTTTTTTTTAGTCTTTCTGCACAAGGGACAATATTGTGATGGTGGGAAGGTGACACCTTAGCCTGGCCTGTATGTGAGGACCCAAAAGGCACTGTAGTTAGGATGTCAAACTCTTAGCTTTAAAAAAATCAATAAAATGTTTGAGGTTGAGCCCATGCAGGGTAAGGGATTGCTGAGGCCCAAGATCTGTGCTAGGCCAAGAGCAACCTTCGCCTCCTACAAGATGGCCTTCTGCCCTCTGCACTTCTCAGTGGCCCAACATGGAGATAGAAAAGGAAACTTTCCCTGAACCCCAGAAAACTGCGCTTATTTTAGACACTGAGACTACAAAGCCTCTCAGCACTTGCACCAACTCTATACTAACCCCCATGGTCAAATGCTGGAACCGGGAAGCAACCACATTAACTCAAACAATCCCTGGGCAAGGCTCGTGAAGGTCCAGCAATATCTGAAAGCTGGGAAGTCAGGGCACTTGTGTTCAGGCCCACTGGAGTTCATTTCCTTGGGGAGAGGGGAGGACAGCTCGTTCGCTGAGCGTGTCAGCTTGGTGGTATACATTTATTGCCTCGGTTGGCGCGCCTAGCTTATGAAAGAGGCACTCTTGTCCCAGTTCCCTGGACAGCTGGCCTGGTGATTTCGTCACTCCTGAGACGCCTGCTGCCTCGTTGATGCTAATGTATTCTGTCCAAGTGGAACACTGTGCTCAGGGCTTTGGGGGCCAAAATGACCCAAGAGCAAAACAGCCATCTTTATGGGGGAGCTGGAGAGGTGGCTCAGTGGTTAGGAGCACTGGCTGCTCTTCTAGATGGACCCAGGTTCAATTCCTAGCATCCACATGGCAGCTCACAACTGTCTGTAACTCCAAGATCTGACACCTTCACACAGACATTCAGGGAAAACACCAGTGCACGTAAAATAAAAATAAATAATTTTTTTTTAAAAAAACAGCCAGCCAGGCGGTGGTGGCGCACGCCTTTAATCCCAGCACTCGGGAGGCAGAGGCAGGCGGATCTCTGGGAGTTCGAGGCCAGCCTGGTCTACAAGAGCTAGTTCCATGCCAGGCACCAAAGCTACAGAGAAACCCTGTCTCGAAAAACCAATAAATAAATAAATAAATAAATAAATAAAATAAAAAAACAGCCATATTTATGAAGGATGCTGGTCCTTTCCTGGCTTTCCCAAGGGGCCTCCTACTGAGTTATCCACCCCCTCATCCCATCACACCTCAGCATCAGTACCTTTGAATTTGATTTCCATCACCTCGTGAACATTTTCCAGGATGTCTCCATTGGGCTGAAAGGTGTGGCATGGGCAGTGAATGCTGATTTCCAGACCCAAGTTGGACTCTGTAAAATAAGACCCAGAGTCAGGGGGAGAATCACTGAGGGACAGGGCAGCACACCCACATCCGGGCACAGGTGACAAAAAGCGATTCCAAAGCTCAGAGTAAGCTGCCCGCACTGGGTGCCGCAGTCCACGGATTCCAAACAATTAGTCGGGCGTGTAAATAGTGGGCATTTTGGAGGCAGATGGAAAGAGTCATCCGTTTTCAAAGGATGCTATAAAGAGACTGTTGCCTACATACACGGGGCAAAAGTGCAAGGGTACATAGCGCGGTGGTGCACGCACGTCTTTAATCCCAGCATGCGGGAGGTAGAGGCAGGCGGATCTCTGCGTTTGAGGCCAGCCTGGTTTACAGAGTGAGTTTCAGGACAGCCAGGACTACACAGAGAAACCCCGTCTCAAAAAAAAAAAAAAAAAACAAAAAAAACCACCAAAGTGAAAGGACACAAGAATGAAAGAAAAAGCTCACGTCCCTCAGTGTCTTCCGGGAGAACAGTTACTTGAGTCAGTTACTCAATAGCATAGATGAGGCAGGGATTGGGGGTGGGGGCCGAAGGGGAGTAACTGAGGAACTTATGAAAGCTGAATGGTGGGGTGGGGGTGGGGAGTGACTGGAGGTAGGGTGACGGTGACGGTGACGGTGATGGGCAGGGCGGGGTGGGGGGTGACGAGGGAGGAAGTAAAGGAGTCAGAAATCCATGCTAGAAGTCACACTACGGTGACTCAGGTCATTGTAAATAATGTCAACGTTTCTACCATCACCGTGGAGATTATCCCAGAGGTTCTAAGAGGCAAACTGTGGTTATATTTTCTCTAAGGAACAAGACGTGATGAGGTAAAAAATGTCTTAGAAGTTTCTTGAAAAGCCTGACACCGTGGTGGGAGGTTGGGACTGTGGATAGCTCTCCAGATGAGCAGCGTGGGAACACAGAATGGTCCGCTTATCAGCAGCGCCTCTCGGGAGCTACACCCGAGGGTCCAGATAGCATGGGTTGGAGGGAATGAGCTTGAGGAAACCCAGAGGTGCTTTGTTGACAGACATTGAGTGCAAAAGGGCCAGCTAGGGCCTTTTCTCTTAGCTGTGGGCTGATGTTTTGGTAAACAGAATTAAAGAAGTACAGACATTGGCAAAAGGGGCCCGAGTGAAGTAAAGAGAAAAGGAAAAACAAGTGGAAATGAAGGCTTGGGTAATAATAGTTCAGTCTTTAAAGGGCCTGCTACACAAGCATGAGTTCAATTCTCAGAGCCCATGTAAAAAAACCAGGCGTGGGTAACACATGCTTGTAATCCCAGAACTGGGGAGCCACAGATAAGAGCACCCCCGAGGCTCTCTGGCCTAATTTTTAGCCAACCCAGTGTGCCCCAGATCCCAATGAGAAGCTATATTGAAACAAACAAAGCAAAGCAAAGCAAAGCGGCTGACTATTCTAAGAACACCAGTGGGGCTGACCTATGGCCTCTACATGCGCACTCACAGGTACACACACGCACATGCACACAAAGTAACTAAAAAGTTTGACTGATTCCAATAGTCACAGAGAAAACCAGGCTGGCTCTGGTATAGTGCCAGTTCTGGCTGGTGTGGGAGAGGTCACAAGAGAAGGCTCTTTCCAGGTGAACATCTCCGTGAGACGATGGGTATACTTTTCCCTGAGGTCACCTGAATAGTCATGTGGCCTCAGGACCAACCTGATATCTTCCTAAGATCTCCTGTCATCAGAGAACACCTCCAAATCCACCTGGCTCAGCACCTCCTCCAAGGCAAACTGGTACGGGCATGGTGATTCAGTCACCGTGGTGTGAGCCTGGCATCCCAAGGGTCCAGACAACATGAATTCCGACAGAATGGTTAAGAACTAAGTCACTTCCTCGATAACCCCAAAGTCCACCCATATCCGTCCTGTCCCAAGGGAAACGTCAAAGGCACCTTTTGAAGGTCTCTGTTCTAGAAACAAGTTAATATAGCCAGGCTGCTGGGGGGCAGCGAGAGGAGCCATGACCAGGGGTGAAGTCTGCTCTCTCCTTGGTGTTAGGGAGTTGGAAGGAGCCATAGTAGCTGCAATGAGCAACACACAGTGCTTCCTGTTCAAGGATGTCCAAGGTGGGTAGGAGAGACCTGGAGTGAGCAAGTTCTCATCCTGTGTTAGAGAGTGAAAGTGTGCACACGGATGTACTGGGAAAGGAGAGGTCTGTGTGCATGTGACCAGCATAGGACGGTGGCCTAACTCGGCCTATGGTTCTCCCTAGGAGAGGGCTCATGGGTGGTGACAATTACCCACATTTGCTGACATTACTTTCTATCAAACTGCTCCAAGATTTTACCAGCAATAGTTCATTTAGTCTCTATAAACTGCCGAGTGGTGGGGCATGCCTCTTAATCCCAGCACTCAAGAGGCAGAGGCAGGCAGATCTCTGTGAGTCCGAGCCTGGTCTACAGAAGGAGTTCCAGGACAGCCAGGGCTACACAGAGAAACCCTGTGTCAAAAACCAAAACAAAATTGTATAAACTAAAACCATCATCGGCCCACTGTACAGAGGAGGTCACTGAGGTTTGGAATATTAGGTAGTTTGCCCAAGATACCCAATCCATGAGTCCTCCTTTTAAGATCAAGACAGAGAGTTGTGGGTTCTGATGAGAGACCCCACACTATACTTTGTATTTGTTTTAAACAAGGACTCACTATACGGTTCCAGACTAGCCTGGAACTGGCAGTCTCCTGCCTCAGCTCAGTGCTGGAATCACTGGTGTGTGCCACCCTTCCCAGCTGAGGTACTACACACCTAATTGTCATGGACAAGGAACAGGCTACACAAGGCACCATGGAGTCACTGTTCTCCCATTCACCAAGGTACAAAATGCCTGTTTTTTCTGACCATGTCACCATGACCCCTGGGCACATCCTCCCAGCCTGGCTCTATACTGAGAAACTGGGCTGCGTGAGTAACAGCATTAACGGTGGAAGGACCTGGGTGCTCCATGCAGCTCTGGGCCTTGGCGTGCAGCCTGGGTACCTGGGGCACACAGGCTTGCAGATGCTTCTGAGTGATTCCCAGGCCACAGGTGTGACTCAGTCCCCATCAATCTGCACCATCAGCTGCTCCAACTTGGAGCCTGTTTGCAGCCTGGTTTGGGACCATGAACTCTTGAGGAGATTCGTGAACAAAGGCCTCAGCTACTTCCCCCGAGGGAAGGGAGGGGTGGGCAGAATTTGCCTGCCTGTGAACTGAGGGTTCCAATGGAAAACCAACCTCAGGGTTGGCAGTGGCAGGGTGGTGGGTGGAGGACCCACGGGTTTTATTATGAAATGATCTCTTCTTTTGTCTCAAGGAGGATGGAAAGCATATCCTACGCAAACTTCTCATTGAGCTCTGCAGCTGGGGACGGGAGCATTCCAAGTGCCCAGGGCTTCAGAGAGATCCAGGTGGAGCTGATCAAAATCAGACAGGGAAACCAAGATGAACTGCCCCAGCCCCTTCTTCATGGCCGGTGGTAAGCTCTGAGCAGAGAGCTGCCTGAATCAGGAGCAGAGTTGCCGCGGTTGACTGAGTCCTGTTGTTTGTCACAGGCCTTGTCTTCCTCAAGGGCGGGGTCTCCAGCCTACCGCGCATCAACTCCGTTATCTCCCAAGGCCCTGTAGGTGGGAGTTTGAAGACTTGGACGCCTACAGAGTCCAATAGATCGTGGACGCGAGAGAGTCCCCTTGGAGCCTCACCCGCAGGGAGCACGGCGGCTGGGGACATTTCGAAGGGTGGCTACTGCTCAGCTCCGATACATGGGCAGGGGCCAGGCTTCCAACTAGTCTTGAAAAGTCAGGAACCTTGGTTTTGTTGGGGTTTTGTTGTTGTTGTTGTTTTTGGTTTTGCTTATGTGTTTTTGCTTTTTTCTACCTACACAGCGCTAGCTGTCTTGAAACTCACATGTAGACCAGGCTGGCCTCGAACTCAGAGACCCCCCCCTGCTTCTGCCTCCAGAGTGCTGGGATTAAAGGTGTGTACCTCCACACCTTCCCCAGCTTTATGTGAAGTCTCCCAACTGTTGAAACAACAAAAAGCCCTGCTGACTAAGAGCTAAATGTAAAAGCAGGCAGCTTGTGACTGCCTTCAACCCCACTTTCCTCAAACATTAAGGACACTGAAGGATTCTCCTGCCTGGGGACTCTGGCCACCAGTATGTAAATGGGCTGACATTATCACAGCTGTTGATGGTAGAGGTCAGGAGGAACAGATGGACCCTATATGTAACCTTTCATTACCACCTCCATCACCACCTCCATCACCTCCACCACCACCTCCATCACCACCTCCATCACCACCTCCATCACCACCTCCACCACCTCCACCACCTCCACCACCTCCACCACCTCCATCACCACCTCCACCACCTCCACCACCACCTCCACCACCACCTCCACCACCACCTCCATCACCACCTCCACCACCTCCACCACCACCTCCACCACCACCTCCACCACCACCTCCACCACCTCCACCACCACCTCCATCACCACCTCCACCACCACCTCCATCACCACCTCCACCACCTCCACCACCTCCACCACCTCCACCACCACCTCCACCACCTCCACCACCTCCACCACCACCTCCACCACCTCCACCACCACCTCCACCACCTCCATCACCACCTCTACCACCTCCACCACCTCCATCACCACCTCCACCACCTCTACCACCTCCACCACCTCCACCACCTCCATCACCACCATCACCACCTCTACCACCTCCACCACCTCCATTACCACCTCCATCACCTCCATCCACCTCCATCACCTCCATCACCACCTCTACCACCTCTACCACCTCCACCACCTCCACCACCTCCACCACCTCTACCACCTCCACCACCTCCATCACCACCTCCACCACCTCCATCACCACCTCTACCACCTCTACCACCTCCATCACCACCTCCACCACCTCCATCACCACCTCCATCACCACCTCTACCACATCCATCACCACCTCTATCACCTCCACCACCACCACCTGTCACCTCCACCACCTCCACCACCTCCATCACCACCTCCACCACCTCCTCTATCACCTCCACCACCTCCATCACCACCTCTATCACCTCCACCACCTCCATCACCACCTCTGTCACCTCCACCACCTCCATCACCACCTCTATCACCTCCACCACCTCCATCACCACTTCTATCACCTCCACGACCTCCATCACCACCTCTATCACCTCCATCACCTCCATCACCACCTCTGTCACCTCCACCACATCCACCATCTCCACCACCACCTCCACCACCACCTCTGTCACCTCCACCACCTCCACCATCTCCACCACCACCTCTATCACCACCTCCATCACCATCTCCACCACCACTAAGCTGTCAGAGCAGGAAGTACCAACATGGCGTTGGGAGACATCAGACTATTATTACTCGAGGGGAAACAAAAATTCTACTCCAGGCTGGATTAGCTCAGTGGAAGAATTTGCTCACTCTGAACCTTGGCTTCTTTGTCCAGCACAGCGAAAGCTCACTCTTACAAAGTACATCGAAACCACAAAACTCTAATACATGTGGCCCTGACAGCAGCTCTGGGAAGCCTGCAGGCTGGAAGCGTACTCCATTTTCCAGATGAGACACAGTGAGCTGGGTTGGTATTGGACATGTGACATTTGACATACGTGTTGTAGAGTTCAGTGACACTGGGTCTTTGAAACTCAATTGGCCTACACAGAACCTGCCCCAAGTCTACTCTTCTAGTCTTCCTTCTTCCAACAGCTGATGATACCGCCTGGACATTCTGTCTAAAATCTTAGACGTCATCAGACGTTGTTCTTGTGCCTTCAAACAGCATACCTAATACTAGCCTATTGTCTCAACCTCCAAGTTACAGATGAATCCGTGTCATTTCTGTATCCACTGTACTACCTCTGTCCAAGCCCCTGCCACCCTCGTCCAGGCTGCTACAAGGCTCCCTAAGTGTTTGCCTTGCCTTTTCCCTTCACTTCCCAGTAACCAGAGGGCCTTTGTTTAAAGGGGTAAGTCACACCATTGCACCCACATGCACACCTTGCTTATAGCATTCAACACACTTGGAGGAAGCCCCAAACCTTCCAGTGGTCTGACAGGAAGCCAGATGTCCTCGGCTCACAATGTTCCAGTCTGTTCTCTGCTGCTACAACAAATCAAGCCGGGTTCCATCCAGGGGCCTAGGCCTTAACTGTTTCTTTTGCTTAGATCTCCCTTTAGCCTGGCCTCCTGACCTTAAAGGGCTAGCTTGAGGTGGGATTTCCCTCTATGTTCTGTGATTACCATTAATGAATAAAGAAACAGCTTTGGACCTATAGCAGGGCAGAACTTAGCTAGGAGGGGAAAGCTAAACTGAATGTTGGGAGAAAGAAGGGTGGAGTCAGAGAGAGGCCATGTAGCCCATCAGAGACAGACACTAGGAAATTTACCTAGTAAGCCACAGCCACGTGGCAATACACAGATTAATGGAGATGGGTTAAATTAAGACAGAAGAGTTAACCAATAAGGAGTTAGAGCTAATGGGCCAAGCAGTGTTTTATATAATACAGTTTCTGTGTGATTATTTTGGGAGTCTGAGAAGCCGGGAAACAAACAAGCGGCCTGCTGCTACACAACTCGGATTGCAATGTCAGACTCCCCTCCTCAGGAGACCTCCTCCAAGCCATCAGTGTGGAGCACCCAACCGTTATCATCTCGATTCTTTAGTTTTCAGTGCATTGTCATGGACTGGCACTCCATCTTATCAGTATGCTCACTGGCTTACCATGTGTCTCTGCCACCACAACGAAAGCCCCATGAAAGCCCCATGAAATCTGAGCTCTCGCTGTCTTGCTCGCTGCTGAGTCCCTAGGGCCAGACTCAGTGCTAGCATTTAACAATGAAGGAGAGAACAGAGTCTGGAGAAAGCTAGACTTTGAACCAGATATCTGGCTCCCATAGTTCTCTCCTCTCCCCTTCAAGAGGCAGAAGCCACCTGAGGTTGATTCTGAAAGGTTCCTGCTAAGAGTTTACCCACCTCTCCGCAACAGCCACTCACGCACGGTGTCAGTGACGTCAAACGACAGCCACTCAGCAGTGCCCCTTGTGGGCAGATTCTTGCCACCGATATAGCGCTGCTTGGCGATGTGCTCATCGGGTCGTAGGATCTAAGGAGGCAGAGGAAAGAGTGAGTATCTGAGGCCAGGACCAAGTAGCAGGGATAGGTTACAGTGCCCAGTGCCCAGGACTGGCGAGCCAAGCCCGGGGTGACTAAAGGCTTCTGAACACCGCGCCCTTTGTGCACCTCTGGTAACTGAGCCCTCTGTCAGCTCCAGACCAGGTCTGTCAACCCCATGCTCAGCAGAGGCCAGACATGGAAGAGGCTGACTTCTAGTGTGTGGATTCCAGCTGGAACAGGTACCTGGAAGAGCTCGATTCTCTGCTCGTTGCGCTTGGAGCTGGGGTTGGGCACCCGCAAGACCCGGAACTCGGCCCGGAACAGATTGGTTCCGTTTTTCTCCACTGAGGACACGTTGAAGCGAAAAACCTTAGAGGTAATCCCTTTGGGGCAGACACCCAGCTCATCTAGAGGAGAAAGCAAGGGGGAGAGGCACAGTGAGTGAGGGCCCGGTATGTTGCCAGCAGACACACGCCAAGTGGCCACAGTCCTGTTAATGAGCTCCCTAGAGGCTTGAGGCCTCAGGGAAGATTTCTGGTGACCCTAGAGTCATACAGAGTCCTGAGTAAGGAGACCTTGGAGCTATAGAACATGTACCTGAGACTGGGTAGTCAAGTGCAACTGTCCCCTTTGCCCACAGTCTTTAAAAAAAGATCTATTTATTTTATGTGTATGAGTATGGAGCGAAGTGTATGTATATGCACCACATGTCTGCAGTGCCCACAGAGGCCATAAGAGGGCGTTGTATCCTCTGGAACTGGAGCTACAGACAATTATGAACTACCCCACACAGATGATAGGAACTGAACCTGGTCTTCAGTATCAGTGACCTTAGCTGCTGAGCCACCTCTCCAGCTCTGCTCTCTGTCTTGCTATCTCCAAACTGCTAAGCTCTCCAAACTAATTTTCTTAATCTTTCAAAAATACAGATTCTCAGCCAGGCCTGGCAGCCCAGCCCATAATATCAGCACTTAGGGGCCTGAGGCAGGAGGATCTTGAGTTTAAGACCAGCCTGGGCTATGAAGCAAATTCCCAGCCCTGGCTAAGTTTCAGAAACAAAATAATCAATAAATCACTTCAAAACAGATTCTGGGAAGATAGAAGTTAGTCATTTAGTTATCTTAGAGCTAGCTGATTCATTCACCTTCTTGTTCACTAGGTAGTCAGTCATTCATTTCTTAAGCTGGAGAGAGGGTTCAGTGTTTAAGAGCACCTGCTGCTCTTCCACAGTACCCAAGTTCAATTCCCAGCACCCATGTTGGGCAACTTGCAACCAGTTGGTTGTAACTCTGGCTGCAATGGATCTGATACCCTCTTCTGGCCTCCTCAGGCATACAGACAGCCAGACCCAGACCAAGACACACACACACACACACACACACACACACAAACACAAATCTTTTAAAAATAAAACATCCAAAATAAATGCTATGAGCCAGGTGTGATGCTGATGACAGAAGCCACAGTCCCTGCCTTCGAGTGACACGGACCCACATCACAGGACCTTTGGTGATGCAGAGGAATGGCAGGAAGAAATGAGGAAGGATCAAATAGGAACACGTAATTAGTACAGCAATCTATACCCTACGAGAGGACAGTGCAGGAGGACAAAGGGGTTTTACACAGAGGGACAACTGAAGGCAGAGTCAGGCCAGAGTGGCTGAGCGACCTGCAACTGCAAGCTGAAGCAAAGAGAAAGAAGGTTGAGACATCAGGCTGTAGGGACACCCATGTGTCAAACTGAGAGCCTAAACTTCATCCTACTGGTAATAGGGAGTTACAGAAAGTGTTTGAATCAATGCTGTGGCTTAGACTTAAACAAAGATCAGTTTCTATGGTAAAGAAGCCATATCTCAAGTCTGGGCGGGGGGGAGGGGATATATTTCAAATCAAAAGAGCTATCTGTCTCAACTATTTTCTCTTCTCCTTATGGGTTAATATTTCTGTGATGAAACACCATGACCGAAAGCAGTTTGGGGAGAAAAGATTTTGTTTGGCTTATGCTTCCACATCCATAGTCCATCACTGAAGGACAGGAACTCACACAGGGCAGGAACATACAGGAAGGAGCTGATGCAGAGGCCATGGAGGGGTGCTGCTCACTGGCTTGCTTCCCATGACTTGCTCTGCTTGCTTTCTTATGGAACCCAGGACCAGTCCAGGGATGGCACCGCCCATAGTGGGCTGGGCCCTTCTTCACTGATCACTAATTATGAAAATTCCCTACGGACGTGCCAACAGCTGAAAATATGAAGGTATTTTCTCGGTTAATGTTCCCTCCTCTCTGATGACTCTAGTTTGTGTCAAGCTGGCATAAAATTACCCAGCACAGAGGGTCTCTGTCACCCCTGCTAGCATGTGCTACACCAGCCCGTGTCACCCCGTTTTCTTCATCTCTGTCCATCAGCCAGAAGGCAGCAGATGCTCTCCACAGTTCCAAGCCAGACAAAGAAGAGTGGAAGCCTCCATCTTCTCTCCGCCCCTGCGTCCTTTATAACATCAAGGTCTGAGAACATTGACACCAGAGAAATCCTTCTACACAAAGGGTGACAAAGGACTCGAAATTCGAGCTCCCAGACCCAGATTCCACACATAATGGACATGGCTGGAATGAGTGGGTAAGCACCCCCAGGGGTGGGTTAGGAGTCACGGGCAAGGCGGGGCAGATCTGAGGCCTGAAACCAGCAAGCACACTTCTGGGCTTTAGGAATGGATGAGTGGGTGTTTCTGGAAATTGCCATCTGGTGGGCCTGACATTCATGGTTAAAGGAAAATTAATGGAACAGATGTAGGAAAGAAATGTGTGAATACCAGCTAATGAAGCCCTGCTTAATAATTAGCCTTGAAGAAACAAAGACTGCCAATTATTCTCTAAGCCAGTCTAAATAGGACCAGAGAGAGAGGAATCGGTGATGGCAATTCTCATATGGGTATGTATAGAGGACAGCTAAAAGTGGAACCCAGAGCCTCTCACATGCAAAGCACACATTTAAAAAATATTTTATTTCAAGTTTTAATCATGTGTACTTATGTGTATCTGTGTGTGGGGTTTGTACACATGAGTGCAGTGCCCAAAGAGGCCAGAAGAGGGCACTGGGTCCCCTGGAATTAGAGTTAGAGGTGGTTGTAAGCCACCTGAGGTGGGTGCTGAGACCTGAACTAAGGCCCTCTGCAAGAGCAGCACACATTCCTAATTGCTTAAACATGTCATAATGGAGCTGTCTCCCTAGCAATTTCAAACCTAAGTTGGCAGGTTTGTAACTCTGGATGCGGACAAGCACTTGGGCGGGTAACCTGTTCAATGACCAAGAGTTGGTCTGGGAGAAGATGGCACCCATCTGGCCTCTGCAGTGACTGGTAGGAGAGCATAAGTCAGAGCAGAGTGCGCCCAGGTATAAAAGGAGGGAAGAAAGCAGGATGTGGTGGCTAAGGAGAAAGGGGTCAGAGTGGGGCGGAGGCAGTGGGCAGTCAGGGAACAGGGAAGGCAATGCCCTAACAGAGTCCTCAGGATGACTGTTCTCCTTGCTAGCGTCCACTCCATCACTCAAGGTCCTGTACCCTGTCACAAGCCCCTCTTAGTGAAAATTGTAAGGCAAATCAAGAAGCAATGGGAAGCACTTGGGGGTGAAGGCTGGGGAATCAAGATCCTGGGGTGAGAACTGGAAAGATGGTTCAGTGGTAATAGCACTGGCTGCACTTCCAGAGGACCTGGGTTCAATTCCCAGCACTTACATGGAGGCTCACAGCCATCTGTAACTCCAGTTTAGGGGATATGATGCCCCCTTCTGGCCTCTGAGGGTACCAGGTACACATATGCTATAGACATACATTTAGGGAAAACACCATGTATATAAAATAAAAAAAAAGTCAAAAAAAAAAATGCCTGGGACCACGGCCTGGCAAAATGGCTTTGTGAGTAAGGGTGCTTGCCGCTAAGTGTGATGACCTGAGTTTGATGCCCAGGACCCACACTGAAGGATAACAGACTGCAAAAAATTTTCATCTGGCCTCAACTCAAATGTAAGCAAACATGGGTACTCTCATACACACATTAATAAATCTAATAAGAAAGTTCTAAGAGTCCAGGGCTAATATATAGAAAGAGCTACTTAGTAAGACCCTATCTCAAAACAAACAAAAATCAGCTTAAAATAATTAGTGGATTGAATCATATAAGTAAATACGCAAAGGATGTAATATACCACCTTGCATTTTATGTAGCTTCTCTGACAGTACTTGAAAATAAAGAGAATATATAAAATGTATCATTCTACTCATGGGAAAATGGAACATCAGAAAAGCTAAGTGGTTTTTTATGGCCTCTCAGGCAGTAGGTGGCAGAGGCGAGAGCTGAACCCAGGTGGAATTTGGTGGCACTCCATTTATGGAATCTGAGACCCTGAAAGGGTGAGCCTGGGTGATTGCCCAATAGAAAGATAGTAGTAGCTTCAGCAACAGCTATGATGGGATTCCTCAAAATGGCCCTGGCACCATAGCATTGCCTTAGATTCGATGACCAGGACCCTTTAGTCCCCACCTCTGCCTTTGAAGGTCAAGAGGGCGCGAGTCACCTCCGTAAAGGACATTGTTTCCAACTGTTTCCATTTCTTGGAACACCGCATAGTGACAGACGCTCTTTTGTCTGCTTCGCGTTGGGAAGGAAGAATAGCACACAACCCAGGAAATGCATGCAGTGTCCATGGACAACCAGGAAATGTATGTGTAGTTAACGGCCTCTTAAAATGACTTCCGATAGGTGGGTATTGGCTCTGGTATCTCGTTTCTGGGAGCCAATGGAGGACTGATATGAGCAACGGGGTCACTTGGAGAGTGTTTAAACTAGTGAACCCCACTACCCAGAGACTGACTGCACTGAGTGAGTCCATAGCAGTTTCCCCAAGTTTTCTAGATGTTCCCAGTGTGGAGCTTGGATAGAGAAGCAAAGTTTATCCTTTTTCTGAGAAAGGTACCGTGGCTTCAAGGGCTCTGGGAGCTTGAGAAAGCCCTGCCTGGATGGTCTCAAACATTACATGGATTAACCTGGAAATGAATTCGATGTGTTGTTCAGCTAATGTTTAAATGTGTTGTGGTGGAAGCCATAAACATTTTAAGTCTGTATTACAAGTTGGGAGATTTCACAGAGATTTCCAGATTCTCTACTGTCCTGAGAAATGATAAGATATAAACAAGTTGGACTTACACTCCTGAATGCAAAAATCAGTAAGAGCCACACAGTGGCTTCCTCTTTTAGCAGGTCACTGGGGTTTCAGAGCCTCCTGCCCCAGCCACACCACAGACACCTACTTTCTCCATGACCTGAACTACTTTGCCATGGTGCCTGGGCCACAGCGTTCTTCTAGAACCATCTGCGCTCCCATCCTAGTCTCTGAAGGCATTTGTCTTTAAGCTTGTGAAAACACAAGTCCCCCAGGATATCTCCATGCTAGCCCTATTCTGTAAGGGAGAGATGGGACCCAGGTATTCTCTCTGGGCCCCCTTGGATAGCCAGAGCCCTACTGTGTGTCTGACATTGATACCTGTGGCATGTGAGTTCTTTCAACGCGGAACACCTTTGAAATTTCATGATGAACAAAATCTACAGGTGGCAACCAGAAAAGAAAGCCCAAATCACTGGGTATTCTTCCTGCTGGGGAAGTGTGCATTTGTCTTAGCACTTCCCTTGGCTGATAAAAACAAGCCACAGGCCGGGCGGTGGTGGTGCACACCTTTAATCCCAGCACTCCGGAGGCAGAGACAGGTAGATCTCTGTGAGTTGGAGGCCAGCCTGTTCTACAGAGCAAGTTCCAGGGACAGGCTCCAAAGCTACACAGAGAAACCCTATCTTGGAAAAAAAAAAGAAAAGATATAGGGCTGGAGAGACGGCTCAGAGGTTAAGAGCATTGCCTGCTCTTCCAAAGGTCCTGAGTTCAATTCCCAGCAACCACATGGTGGCTCACAACCATCTGTAATAAAGTCTGGTGCCCTCTTCTGGCCTTTGGCATACACACAGATAGACTATTGTATACATAATAAATAATAAATAAATTTAAAAAAAAAAAGAAAAGAAAAGATATAAATGCATCTAAGACAAAAGACAAAGATAATGCTTAGGCTGATGGTTGCATGAGTGATACAAAACTGAAAAGACAGCATCCTTCTCCACTGCATGAGTCAGAGAAAGCGTCTATTCATCTCCCATGGCAATATCTTAGAAAATCATAAGATTATAGAATCTTGCCTCTACCTCCCAGAAGGTATCCAGGCAAATCATCCCCAGACGTGACAAAATTCATTCAGAGTGAAACGGAGCCGAGAGATAACCTCACACAAGGAAACTGAGGCTCTGGGAAGAAACACCACATGGCTGAGCTTGCTTAACCTGCTTGAGATTGTCTAAAAGAGAAAGGAAACCCATTCATTGAAGCTGGGGGAGTATACATGGCGTATGAATCTCCAGCCCCACCTCCAACAGTCAGAGCTGGAAACAGATTCAGCTATTCCCAACCACCCGGGGTACCTGGGTTACAAAGGCTGTAACTGCTGTCCCTGCCACCCCCAGGTTAAAGATTAAAGGTGGCCTTGAGTTGTGCATTTTACACGCACACTTGTATTCAGCTTAGCATGTATTCAGCTTAACACATTTAGCATGTGTTTCGCACACATCCTTTCTAGTTTAGATCACTTAACAGATTAACCGTGACAGGGCAGGGCCACAAGACAGCTCTTCCTGCTCTCACTCTGGTGCCCCGCCTCCCACTGGAAATGAGTCCTACTTTTGCTTTTCCTCTCTATGGGCCCCTGTCACCTTGCTCCAGGTCCTATTGTCACTTCCCTCCAAATGTCTATCCTCTGGTAGTGACAAAATACGGAAGTGAACTTCATCTCATGAGCCAGCCCCTTCTCCCACAAAGCTCTGCCATGGAGCTCCTGGCAATGCAACAGCATAGACCCAGAGCTGGTCCCATGTACCCTCAGTCTGACAGTGATGGTGCACACCTTTAATCCTGGCACTCGGGAGGCAGAGGCAGGCGGATCTCTGAGTTCAAGACCAGCCTGGCATACCGAGCAAGTTCCAGGACAGCCACGTCTACACAGAAAAACTCTGTCTTGAGAACAACAGCGACAACAAAAGAAGTTCAGGACAGGCTTCTCCTCTGTTCAGCAGCTGCCACAGCCTCCTTTGTACTGAGTGTGCCTCGTGCAGCCGGGGTGAGGCACACCTGACTAGCCACAGGACAGGCCCAGGTTGGGGTCTGTTCAACCACCATATCGCCTATGCCAAGTGCAGAGAGCCTGGTACTGTGAGCCTCCGTGGCATTGCCTGTGTCCCAGTGAACACTGGCTCCGCCTCAGCATCTAGAAGACAATCTTGTTCACTGTGCCAAGCTGGCACAGGCTAGACCATGATTCTATAGCCCCCATGTCCTGCCCCCTGTCTTGAACTCCCTTGATGTTGATGCTACAGCTTGGGAACGCACATCTGTGGAGGGGGTCTTCCTTGCTTTGTCTGAGGCTGCCCATTTTGAGCCCTGGGCTTCTGCGCAGTAACCACAGATATTGCCTCGTTTCCTTGTAAAGTGCTCATTTTCAGCCCAGGGCTCCAGGTGAGGTGGGCCCTCATCACTCAATCCCTCCTTTAGACTTTCCTCCTGACCCAGGCTAGGAAGGTTCCAGGCCTACTCTCTTGTTCTCTGCTTTCCTCAGGCTTGTAACCTTCTCTGATATTTGTGGCTACTATGACTTGCTTTAGTAGGTGACCAAGGAGTCGAGAGCTCAGCCCATCTAGGCTGGAAAGACTGGAAACCATGGTCACCTGGAAGTCTCTGTACCAACACCAATGGGGGAACCCTCGGCAGGGAGTTCCAGGTCTGCCTTCTTTCCATCCTTAACTCCCCTAAGGAGCCAGATCCTAAGAAAGGACATTCCAGGTAGTCACAGGAAACTGCACTGAGAAACTCCACCCCACCTCCATAAACCACAGGTTTCTGCTTGGTGCAGGCCAGCTCCCTGCTGGCCTCTGCATCTTCCTTGAGAGCCACTCCACCCATTGGCGCTCATTCCCGTCCCTTCTCTGCAGCCAGGTTTCTCTAGCCTCCTGCTGTTTGCCCCGTGGCCACTCTGACTGTACCACCCTCCTGGCTCCAGCCCATCTTCCCACCCCACTCGGGCACTGCCCACCTCCCAGGTGGGCCTGGGCTGAAGTCACCAGGGCACGGAGGACACCTGCTGGCAGGGAAAGCAAACAGAGCTGCTCCCGGATTCAGGCCCGGAACAGCTCACATTCCTCTTTCCTGGGCTGTCAGTTTCTCAACATCTGCCAGTTTCTCTCTCTTGTATTGAGGCTTTTTAAATCCCCATTCAGTAAACACACATGACTTCCACACGTGTGCAAACACACACAGACGTCTCACCCAGAAGTTTCACGACTCCTCCGCAGACAGCAGCCTCCTGGGAAGAAACGCTCCCAGACACACATCCCCATGGCCCCCACAGCCATCCCTCCCACCCACACCTCCATGGCAGACAGATGCTTTGGGTTAGCCAGCGCCTCCATCCTGCACTCCTGTGTCCATTAGCCCAGGAGGCCCCACTTTACACATAGAAATCTGTCTACTGCGTAATGTAAGAGCCCACATCTTCCAAAAGTCCACGTATGTGGGAATATACATGCATTATCCTCCCACCCTCAGCTCACGTGGGTCGTGTGTGCCCCCCCCCGTGTATGTGTGTGTGTGTGTGTGTGTGTGTGTGTGTTAGACTGAAGGGCCCAAGCTGCAAGAAGTTAATATCTTGTTCGGGCTTCCAAAAACTTGACAATCAAATTTGGGGCAGGGACTGTGCTTCCTGAGAGCTGGAAAACCGACCCAGAGATGTGGCATACAGAGCTGGGAAAAGCTGGGAGAATAAGGGGAGACGGCCGGACTCAGAGAACCCTGAAGGATATGGTGGCCAACCAGCCCCCGCTTTGATGGACCCGTGTGCTCACAGTTAACCTCTATGGACACACGTGTGAGAACATGTTTCCTGAGGTGACACAATACCATCCCAAGTTAATATCCATCAGGCATGTGATAGGAGTTCGGAACGCCACTTGGCTCCGGGACTCCTGGCCTCTTGAAGTGCTTGTCTCTTAACCAGAATGTCTGTCTCCTTTTCCCTCCCACCCACCCAGCTGCAGCTGCAATGCCTGACCTCTGCAGTGAACCCTGGGCACTCTGCTGGGTAACCACCAACAGGCCCCCTTTGCGGAACACCGGTTTCCAGCTCATCCCCTCCAGAGTAGACGCCCGGCAAGCGTTTGGACTTACTGTGCTCCGCCAGCCCCTGGATCATGTCGAATTTATGGATCTCTTTGGCATAGTACTCCGACTCGGTGTTCTCCTGAGTGCAGCCTTCCTCCCTCTCCCCGCGCATCTCTTCCAACAACTCCCGGGTGCTGTTGTAAAGAGCCAGGACCTGATAGGGAACGTGGGTCATCACCGATGGCTCCGGGGGACTGGTGAGCCTGAGCTTGCTCAAGATCTGTCCCCTAATGGCTTCCACCCGCTTCTTCTTGATGTGGCCGAAGTCCAAGGTGGTGCAAGTGGACAGAGAGAAGCTGACCGTGGCCAAGTTCAGTAGGGCCAGGATCGCCAGAGCCCTTTGCAAGTACATCTTCAGGTGTGAGCCCAGGAGCGAGGCCAGGGGGCAGGGGAGGCCTGGCAAGGAGGAGACCCCAGTAGAAAGAGGGAGGAAAACCAGGCGTCCTCCCCAGATCCCAAAGACTGAGGCTTGGCAAGAGGGTGCATGAACTCACTGCACTGTGATGGCTTCAGGACTCCCAGGAAGCGCTGGCAGCCCCGGGAAGATAGCGGACTGTGTGTGCGATGTAGCGCTGGGATTCTTGTCCATATGTCTAAACAGGTTCTGCTGGGCTCTGGCTCCCAGCAGGCCAGGTGGAGGGCAAGCCGAGGGTTGGGAGGGGTGGCAAGGCAGCTGGGAGTGGGAAGAGAGTTGAAGTTTTTCCTTAGGTAAAAATAAATAGAGCGGATATCTGATATTGCCAACCGCTGTTTGGTGATGAGGAGAAAGTGGGTATTTTAAAGAAAGTGCAGAAGGGCCATGGCTGGGTCCCAAAAAAACAGAATCTCTGCCTTGCCCCGAAGAAGAATAAGAAAAGAGAATGTAAAAGAAAAGAAAAAAAAAAGTTGTTGTTTTTTGTTTTTTTTTTTTAAAAAAAAAATCACCAGTGGGTATGTGGGGAGAAGCAGGGCTGGGCAGCCGCAGGCCCAGCTAAAGGTGGGGGCAGTGCAGGACACACTTGTCTCTCGAGCACTCCATTCATGCTTCCCCTTTTGTTTACACTTCCTTGGGGCTCTCTAAATGACTCTGTTCACGCTGCCTCTCCTCTTCATTGGCTGGGATGAGAGCGATTATGTGCAATTGGCAAGCGGAGAGGGCAGGCCTCTTGGAGACAGCTCCGATAATCCACTTGGACCCACAGTCACCAGCATCTTAGCTTGTCTTCTCCCTCGGTCATGGCTTCTGTCCCTTGCTCCTCTTTAGGGGAAAAAAAAATCAGAAGGAAAAGAAAATAGAAGCCGATTCACAGCAGCTGACTCCGGAAAGCGGTATTCCTTGGTCGGCAAGCCTCTTCTCATTTGTGTCTCGCCTCGCTGTGGCTCAGTCCCCTACCCTCGGCCCTCTCCTTCCCTCCCTTTCTCGTTCCCCTTCTCTCTCTCCCTCTCTTCCCTCTCTCTCTCTCTCTCACACACACACATGCACACACACTGCTTTCTCTATTTCTCTCTGCTGAAATTTTATACCTCCCTCCCATGACGTCTCGGCCTGGGGTGGGGGAGGGAGGGAGGGAGGGACCAGCACACGCAGCCTCTCTCGCTACACGGTTTTAATGTTTTAAACAGGCACAGGAAAAGCCGAGCCCATTTGAAAAATACTTTGCGAGTCCTCTGCTTCGACGTGGTAACTGAACTTTTTTCCCCCACCTCTTGGAGTCATTCCTGCTACACGTTGGCTGTTTTTCTGGAAAGTTACTCCCGAGCCCCCTCCCTCCTGCTACCCCGGCCCCTCTGTGCCGGGGCCAGCTGTCAGTCCACGCTCCCCGCCCCGCTCTCTCGCCTCCCCCGCGTCCCCGATCGCCCCCTGGCCGGGCCGGGGACACACGCGAGGTCTGCTTGGGGAACGGGACCGGGCGGCTGGGCCACCCTCTTCAGGCCGGAGGGTGGGACCGGGCTCGGCCGCGATCCTGGCTGCGGTTCTTCATTGACCATCCGGGAGCCGGGAGGCTGCAGCTTGGGTAGATGGTGGCGTTTTCCGGAAGGCCGAGGGTGCCCTCTGGCGAGGCCGGGCTGCCAGTGACGGAGGCTCGGTGGCTCGGCCCCGCAGGACCACGAGTACAACCAGATCTCGCGGTCAAGTCCCCGGTCTCACGTGCGAGTGAGGGCTGCTCCCTTCCCGGCCGACTCAGCACCTGGCCCCAGCCCATTTCCCGACCGGGTCCCTAAGTCTTTTTTTTTTTTTTTTTTTTTTTTTTTTTTGTCCCCACGAGCAGCTTAAGTTAGGCCAGACCCAGACCGAGCTGCCCACTTTCTTCCCAGCCTCATCATTGCCTTCCTGGACCCTTTCAGACAGGCCCAGCTCTGAAGTCTCAATTGAAGGGGTGTTAATGTCTTACCTTACGAGGGAGGAAACCGAGGCACAGTTCACTTTTTTCAAGGTCACACTGCGTCTGGGTAACAGAGATGTCTATTCCAGGCTGTCCAATCTGGAGAGACAATTATTTTAATTAGGAAATTTAGGTGTACAGAGACCTTAAAAATGACTCCCTTAAGGTCACACAGATTTTAGGTATCGATACCACCATTTCAGCTCTGCCTTTTTATTGCCAGACTTTGCTATGTTTGTTTCTGCAATTTGAGAAATAGAATTTTTTATTTTGTTTTGTTTCAAGATGGGGTTTCTCTGTATAACCGTGGTTGTCCTGAAGCTCGCTCTGTAGGCCAGGCTGAGCTCCAACTCACAAAAAGATCTATCTGCCTCTGCCTCCCGAGTGCTGGGATTAAAGGTGTGCACCACCACCGCCGGTCTGAGAATTAGATTTAGATTTTTTAAAGAGGTTGTTTTTTTTTGTTTTTTTTTTTTTTTTTATTGTGTGTGTGTCCTTGTGAACTTGCACATGGGTATCTTTGGAAGCCAGATAAGGGCAGCCATTTATAGGAGGTTGTGAGCTGCCTAGCATAGATGCTAGGGATCCAGCCCTGGACTTCTGCAAGAGCAGTGTGTGCTCTTAATTGATGACCCACCTCCTCAACCCTGAAGGATAGCCTTTGTTTACTGCATGCCCTGCACTGTTCTAGGCACAGAGGATAAGTTAATAAACAAAACAGATCTCGCTTTTATGGAATTTGCATTTCCCAATGGGAGAGGATGTTAAACATTAAATAAATAAAATTATATGAGGGATGGAACAGAGAAGGGGAGGAGAGTACCCCGATTGTGGAATATTGAAATTTAAAATGGGGTGACCCCAGAGGCTGAGGTTCTTGGGCTAACTCTGTACAACACAGGAGGCAAAGTCATCAAGGGACTTCTCTTCCAGGCTATACTCTCTGCCTTGCTCACGCCCGTGTCTGGATAGCAGCTATATTTTTAAATTTACTTCTCAAATGATTCAAGTGCTAGGTAAGATTTGCCAGCCCCTGCTTGCTGGGGATTCTCTTTGCCCAGGGTGAGTACCATTCACCCTTTGTCTTCTCAAAGTTGGGGAAGAAGTGGGCGGGAGCTTACAAGAAATTGAAAAAGCCAAGCATTAATCCCTTCTTGCATAACCAGCACCACGGAAGAAGGAACAAGGGAATAGTTGGTGCCTATATCGAAGCTGTCTGAGATTCTTGGCAATGATTGTTGCATCAGATTAAAATCTAACAAAATATTCTTGCAAGTAAGGATCTCAGAGAAATCTCTAAAGGTCATCCCAAGGTCAAACAAAGCAATGATGAGAAATCACCTCCTCGGACTCCCAGATGATGGTGTCATGGGGCATGAAGATGTTTGGTCTTACTTAGTGAACACGGGAATGAATCCTTGTGCTGGAGGTCACTTGCTGGGTACTTCAGTAATGTTTGTCATTCAGCTTTAGGGACAGTCCTCCCAATTTCCTCGTTTTGAACTTGTAGCCGTCCACATTCCATTTCCTGTGGGTCCCAGTGACCAATACCAGGAATTGGCCAGAGATGTTGACTGTTATATGAGTCAATGAGAACTCAAGCTGACTACCCCCTAAGGCGGGAATCCGTGGGATATCTCCTTTTGCAGGCCTACGAGGACGGCTGGCAGTCATTATGTGCTGGAAAAAACATTGCAGAAAGACACAAGGGCTGGCCCAACACTTAGTCCGGGAGTTCTTTTCTTTTCTTTTTCTTTTTTTGGTTTTTCAAGACAGGGTTTCTCTGTAGCTTTGGAGCCTGTCCTGGCACTAGCTCTTGTAGACCAGGCTGGCCTCGAACTCACAGAGATCAGCCTGCTTCTGCTTCTGCCTCCCGAGTGTTGGGATTAAAGGCGTGCACCACCACTGCCTGGCTCGGAGTTATTTTCTTCAAGCTATCTGTCTGCTGCATAGAGGATCTAGTGCTGCTCTCTTTGTGGGATTGCTCAGAGTAAGTAAGACCCCTAACATTGCATCTTTTTTTCTCTTCTTTTGAAGGGCCTCACTCTGCTGCTAAGCCTAGACTCAAACTCCTGGGCGTATGATCCACCTGAGTAGCAGTGACAAGCAAGGCCTCTGTCCCCGCCCTTGCCTATAGTTATACCTTTCAAAGTGATTGGCACTTGAGCATTGAACATTTTAATCTGGCCTCTAAATAAACTTTGTTTTCAAACACAGAGTTTCATTGTAACCCAGTCCTACCTCCCAAACTCACTAAGTAGCTGAGAATGACCTTGAACTCCCGATTTTCCTGCCTCTAACTCCTGAGTGCTGGAATTACAGGCATGCATGAATGTGTGACTGCTTTCAATACACTTCTTGAAGGCAGAAGTCACATACTCCACATTTTTGCAAGTCATTGTAAACTTTGTAAGGTATTTATTACATTAGTGTGCATCTGTCAAATGGAAATAATACCCTGTGTCCTGCCCTCCATAGTGGTTGCTTCAACTTTTGCTTGAGGAGTAATTTGAAGGCCTTTGCACATTGTGAATGGGACGGGTCAAAATAATCACCAACAGCGGTGCTTGCACTCACTCACAAACGTATTTAATCAAATCTACACACGTAGGCAGTACCCAAGGCTAACCTTAGTGGATTTTGCTATCTGGAGATTTGTGTTTACCCGAAGTCAAACAAAGTTGGCTGAGGAAAGATCTGGTTTAAACTGGAAGGTGAACGCAGCACTCAGGAACTGTGAGGCGGACTCTTTAAATACTGGGGTGGAAGGGCGGGGTCGTTGTTAGGGACGCGGTGGGGGACGCCTGTTTCCAGGAAGTGACGTCAACGGCCGCGGAGATGGACGATTTACTGGACCTGGGCGAGGAGAGACGACGCAGCTCGACCACCTCCGTGAGGAGTGATGATGGGGGTTGGGGACTGGTTCATGGGTGGGACAAATAGCCGGACTCCCCGAGAAGCCCGAAGTCGGGCCAGACCCCGGCCCAGTCGCCCGAGTGCAAATCCCGTCATAACGGAGGGTCTGCGCCCCGAGCCGCGGCAGCCCTCGCCCTGGAGTCTAGTCCCCGGAAGTTCTACCAAAAGCTGCTAGGAAGAGAGGTGGCTAGGGGCAGGACTGGAAATCAATACCCCAGTTTATTACGTGGGGGGGGGGGTAACAACTGGGTAAAAACATAACAAAACCTGATGATGGACCAGAATGCTAGCTTCCTCGCTAAGTAGAACGGAGGAGGCGTTGCTGTGTAGGTGAAATTGGGAATTCGTGGAAAGCATTTACCGCCCCAGCTGACCTTCCCTGCTCTTCCCTCGCAGGCCACGACTAGCATATAGTCAGTAGATAATAGGACTTGATTGAAGACCTACATTCAGTGTTTTCTGACTGTCAAAGCCTCCACCAGGTCTCGATAGCCTTTAGAGTTAGCTGAGATCACTTTGAAGGATTGGGTCACCTGGAAAGTCCTTAGTGTCTCCTGTAAAATCGCAGGGGTTTTGAAGGGCCCTGGTAGCTTCCGACACCCTCCAAGGTGCTAGAGAGGCACCTGTTGGAGGGAGACGAGGGGCTGGAGCCAATTAGTTGAGGTTGGAGCAGGGTTTTTAAAAAGCTAAGAACCAGAGGCCACCAGGTCTTTGTGATACATGAATCTTTCTAGTACCTGGGATGTGAATGTTATGATTTAGTAATTCTAACACAAATATGGATTGAGCTCTAGCGTGCATCGGACTTTGTTCTTGCAGGGAACAGAACACCACTGACCTTTGCCCTGGGGGGTGGGGAAAGAAGGACAGTAAATAGACCACCCTTAAAATACAGGATTTCAAGCTATAAAGTGTTTTCCTGTCTTGTCAATTTATAGGGTCTTCAAATAGCCTCCAACAGTTGTTAGAGAAATCCCTTGTCAACAGCGTTTACAGACACACTTGGACAACAAAGCAGGGCACCTTCCTGGAGAGGGAAATGAGCTGTATTATCAGGAACACCATTCCCCTCATCCTTGAAAGATTGGCATCACAACTTGAAGGATTGATAATTGCAGTCTGGTGCCCAGATCAACTTTAGCGTTTTCGGTGCAACACTCCTTTTCTTCCTTCTTAGAGCACTTAGCGCTGAGTTTTCAGTGGGGTGTTATGTGATGAGCCCAGGATTCAAAGTCACAAGAAGACATTGCTGCTTAATCACTTCCTTGGGCCTCAGTTTCCTCTTTTATGAAATGGTGTCAGCCTCAGTCTTTGTCCATACTTTTTGTGAGACCCAGAGTCAGGGTAAAGGAGACCCAAAAATGCTGTGCTATGATGGTTTTCTATTTTGTTTTAAGTAAGTGATCACACACAGACACTCTTCAGCATCCATTAGTGTGCCTCGGAGTTTTGTTTCTGTCCTGGGGGATGCTGAAACAGAGCCCCTGCCCACACCTGCAAATGTTTCATCTGGTGACTCAGAGTCTTGAAGTGTTCTGCTTTCCAAAGATGATGTCTCGGCATTCCTGTGCTGGTTGTGATGGGGGTGGGGTTCGGTGATGCCGATCCAACTAGCAGGGCAAGACGTCCCTCTGAATTCCTTTGGTGTCAGCTGCCATGAAATTGAGGAATTCTCTCTGAAAGCCTGTCTGGTAGCTGTCACTGAAGCCCTGCCTAGGAGGTGGGAGCCTTTCCTATTAGTTCTTAGCTGTGGCTTGAGGCTTCTGCCCAGGCTAGCTGCCTGCCTGCCTGCCTGCCTGCCTGCCTGCCTGCCTGCCTGCCTGCCTTCCTTCCTTCCTTCCTTCCTTCCTTCCTTCCTTCCTTCCTTCCTTCCTTCTTTCCTTCTTTCCTTCTTTCCTTTCTCTCTCTCTCTCTCTTTTTGGAGACAAGGTTTCTCTGTGAAACAGTCCTAGCTGTCCTGGAACTAGTTCTTGTAGAACAGGCTAGTTTCAAACTCATGGAGAGCTGCCTGTTTCTGCCTCCCAAGTGCTGGGATTAGGGGCATGTGCTACCACCGCCTGGCACTTGCTGTGTTTCTGTGTGTCATGGGTGGAATAGTGACTTTGCTTTCTCTGTAACTGGCTTTTGAAAATCTCATGATCAGGAACCTGTCCGTTTCCTGTTTTGCCCAACAGAATGGACTTTTGGCTATTTTGTCTTAAGGATTTAGAGAAGCCTCTGTTAGTATAACCAAGTTACTCAAATCCCGTTCTCTACCGTGCCATCAAACCCGAGTCCTGGCTTCCCATTATGCCATACCCACAAGGCCTCAAATGGCATGCGATCATCTGTGCTCTGTCTCTCCTTGCAGGGAGCCAAGATGGGCCGCCGAGCTCAACAGGAGTCAATTCAGGCTGAGAATTTCTTCAGTAGCAAGAATTCTTCCCTGACTCAGACTGGAGAGGTGAGTGCTACAAAGACAGAAAGGAAACAAGAAGATGTAGAGAAATGTTCTCTAAGAATAAGTGAACTCTTAATGAGCAGGGCTGTGGTACTCGGTATTTGTTTGGAATACCAGCTTTTCTGCATGTCTTGATTTGGAAGTTCCTTTCTAGGACATTTGTCCTACTGGGAACATCTTTTCTTAGAGACCTACTAGATTCTGGACCATTTTTTGTTTTTGTTTTTCCAAATTCATAGTGTACAATTTTTACTTAATTTTGTTTGTTTGTTTTGGTTTTTGGTTTTTTGAGACAGGGATTTTCTGTGTTACAGCCCTGGCTGTTCTGGAACTCAGTTTGTAAACCAGGATGGATCGAACTCACAGAGATCCACCTGCCTCCACCTCCTGAAAGCTGGGATTACAAGCATGAACTGCCACACCCTGTTGTTGCAGATGCTAGGATCAGACTCAGGGCTTCATGCTAGCTGGGCTAGCGCTCTACCAACCGAGCACACCCTAGCCCTGGCGAGCTTCTCCTGCCGCCTGAAGTGAGGCACTGGGAAGCTTCAAAATGCAGAAGCTGTCCAGGTTTTTATCTCCACCGAATAAACACCAGGAAGGCGCACTGGTGCCATAACATTGGCTCACACAACTGGGGGTTTGCTGCCAGTAGCAACCACTGTCTCCTAGCGTCTCAGGCGGGAAGGAGATTGGGCTGCCTCTGCCTTCTGGCAACTTTTCCAGTTGGCCTTGACCCTTATAGAGTGATCCAGCTTCCTTGTAAAGGCCGGGAAATCCAGGGTTCAGTCAGCCCCCTTCATTTGGACAGCCTTCGTCTTCCCATCTCCCTGACCTCTGTAGGCTGTCTTCTTAGGACCGCCTCCTCCTGCTTTTACAGTCCCTGCCTTGGGACAGGCCCACTTCTTTCTGCTCTATCTCTGCTCCACTAGAGAATGAGCCACCAGATAGTAGGAAACCTGGCTTCTTGGCCATTAACAGTTTATGGTGGGTGGCTGAGGGGACCTGAGCTGAGAAGCCTGGCAGACGATAGGTGCGCACGACCCAGACACACTATACTTACAGATCACATAAGCGGAGATGTTTCCCCTGCATCAGAAATGATGTCACCAGTTTCTTAAACTTTTTATGTGGTCCTGTCTGCAGAGCTTTCATTTCCCCACTCACTGTAGAAGCATGAGTATGAGGAGTGATTATGGTAACCATGACGCCAACATGTAAAATCTGGCAGCTGACTCTTCTCCATCAGCAGAGGACCCTAGGGAGGATATTAGGTCCTGTAGGTCATATGACCAATCTAAACGGATAATTGGCACCTCATCAAAGCTGGCGGAGGCTGGCAGGATATAGATCAGCACTGCCTGATCTGCTAAGAAATGCTGGCAGTCTGTGTGTGTGTGTGTGTGTGTAGTGTACATCTGTTGCTGACTCAGGTCCTCTGCATCTTCCTTCGAAGTCGTTATGAAAAGTCATTCAGCTCCTTATCTCTCTGGTGCCCAGCAGGATTCCAGGATGCCTCCCTCCCCTCTCCTGAGGCCTGGTGTGAGCAGCCTCCCACTGGACCATATACTCCCTGGGCTGTGTGAGACTCCTTGGCCGTTTCTTTCTAAAATTAGACCAGGATTATGTGCCCATTCACACCCAGTTCTGAGCACACTACTTGGTATGTTTATTTTTAATCCCCTCGCTGACTTTATTTAGTGGAGGTATCCCTAAAAAATCCTAAGCGTGGTACCTGGGAACTGTCAGACAGACTGGTGGTACTTTAGAGTCAAGTAGGAATTAGTCTGAAATAAATAGTTATTTTAAAGTGAGCTGGATGAATTGGGCCGTGGAAGAAGGAAGCAGAGATGCCGGGCTTGCCACTGGCTCTTCTAATTGCTTGGCTCTTAAATCCGTTAATCTCTGGAATCCTTCATCTTGTCATTTGCCAAATGGTGATCACAGTGCCAGTAGCTGAATGTGGGGATCAAGTGAGCTATGCATTTAAGCACTTTGGCAAGCTGGAAGCGCTGTGCAAGCCCCCGTTCATTCAGCATTCCGCACGCTGGTGAGTGAATGAGCTACACTCTGCTGTTCCTGTTGAGGGAGGATGGTTAGGGCCGGGTGTGGTTCCCACGCTGGAATCCAGGCCCCAGGCATTCTGAGCTGGTTCTCTCCTTCCTCCACGGGTTCGGGGATTGAACTCAGGTCACCAAGCTCTTTATCTACCGAGCACAGCAAGCTCTTTATCTACCGAGGCTTCTTGACAGCGCTGCAGTCACCTTGTGTTCGACTTATACAATTAGACTTTAAAAAGAAAAAAACGTAAAAGGTTAGTAGTTATAAAATCGAGAAACCTGATGTAAAAACCCAGATCTGGGGTTTCCCTTGGAAATCAGAAGTTCTTCCCAATGAGACCCATGAACTGGCATTTCTGCATGGCAGCAATTGGCCAGGGCACTGGCGCCACTTCCTTATGGGTGACCAGGCCTCTCCAGTTTGCTGCTTTTCACCTGCCTGTCTTTATTTGTAATGCTAGGGATGAAACCCAAGGCCTTGTATGTGTTAGACAAGTGCCTTACCATTGAGCCATGTCCAGCTCTTTCTTTCTCTTCCTCCCTCCCTCCCTCCCTCCCTCCCTCCCTCCCTCCCTCCCTCCCTCCCTCCCTCTCTTCCTTCCTTCACTCCTTCCTTCCCTTTCTTCACTCCCTCCCTCCTTTCTTTTTATTTATTTATTTATTTTGGATAAAATGATCTCACTAAGTTGCCCTGGACGACCTTGAATTTGCCTTCCTCTTGCTTTAGCCTCTGAATAACTGGAATTACAGGCATGTGCTACTGTTTCCAGCTTGTATCACTGCTGCTACTATTGCTGCTAGTTTCTTCTTCTTCCTTTCGCCTCTTCTGCCTCTTCCTCCTTCCCCCTTCTCCCTTCTCTCCTCCCAAGTGCTGGGACTAAAGGGCCCAGGTGCCACCACCACCTGGTCATTTCTTAACTTTCCGTTTTCTTGCTTGTTTGTTCTGAGACAGTTTGCTTTGTAGCTCAGGTTGTCCTCACACATCAGATAAGGTCTTTCCGCTTCAGCCTCTTGAGTGCTGGGATTGCAAGCATGCACCTCCACGTCTGGCCACTTCTCACTTTAACATACCGCCAGACTTTACTCACTTGGTTTGCATGGCGCCCATACCTCCTGAGTTTCAAACCTGCACTGCTTGGGGATGGTTTCCAGGCATTCTTCTGCATCTGTTAGCGCTGAAATTGGCTACGTCCAGCAGACACTTTGCTCTGGTCTGGCTGAAACAGGATTGACTTTCGAGGAGTTCAGTGGAGGACAGAGGGGATGTGGTCACTGGGCCATATCCTGTGTCACCCTAACTCATCCCATTTCCTGCTGTGCATTTGGAAGCTTGTGGCTTTAGTTCTCAGGGTCCGTTGCAAGATGACTGATGATTGTCCAGGGGTTGGATCTGCATTCTAGGCAGGAACAATTCAGGGCGTATCCAGTTAAATGCTCCCCTTTGCTCAGGAAACAGTAGCCGGAGACCTCAGTGGCTCAGAGGGTATATGGGTAGCTGCATTTTATTGGTTAGCACACAGTTTTACAACTGCCCTTGCTTTTAAGAGAGCTTTTAATCCGGTCAGAATTGGGTCTTGTAACGACCACTCTGATTTTTGGTGGAGTTTTTACCTGGGGCATTGGTGTTCCTTGGTGACTGAGGAGTCGGCTGTGGAGGAGGCTTTCCCGAGTTGACCTGACAGGGCTGGGAGCTGACTCAGCCAGTAAAGGGCTCGCCATGTGTGTTAGCTACTTTGCTGATGCTGTGGTGAACTCCATGACCAAGGCAACTCATGGGGGAAGGGTTTACTTGGGGCCTACGGTTCCAGAGGGACAGGAAATTTATCGCCATCATAGTGGGGAGCCTGGCAGTAGGCAGGACAGACAGCTGGAGCAGCAGCTGAGAGCTCACATTAAAAAAATTATTTTGAGATTATAATTACATCACCCCCCCCTTCCTTTCCTTCCTTCAAATTCTCCCATGTGTGCCCTGCATCCTCCCCACCAAGAGCTCACATCCTGAGGGGGCTAAAACCACAATGAAAATGACTTGAGTCTTTTGAAGTCCCAAAGCCCACCCAGTGCGACACACCTCCTAATCCTTCCCCAACGGCCCCTGCAGCTGAGGACAGACGAAGGAGTTGAGTCTGTGGCGACCACTCTTGTTCAGACCAGCACACTGTGCCAACACAAGGAGGCCTGTGTTAGAGCCCTGGCACCTACCTAAAAACTGGGCTCAGCGGTGCTCACCTGTAACACCAGCTACTGGAAAGTGGAGACAGGAGAGTCCCTGGGGCTCCAGCACTGGCAATCAGTGAGCTCCAGGTTCAGTGAGAAACCCTACACCTGATGTCAACATTTGATCTCCATGAGCCTATAGAGACATAGACACGGATACACAGACAGACACACACACATACACAGGGGTTGATACAAACTAACTTGACATTAGAAATTAGAATTTATACAAAATTTTTAAATAGACTTGGATAAGGAAGGAAAGGATTCTATTTTTGGCTAACTCCCTTCCTCACATTCCTCTCCAATTCCTTCAAGTTGTGTGTGGCTCCATGAAAACGCTGTCTTGTGTCCCAGTGTGCCTAAGTGAGTTGCCCGGGAAGTCTCCTGTTAGTGGTCTTCTTCCAGCCACGCTGGTCACCATTTAGGGGCTTTCTGCCTGTGGAACACATGCGGTTCAACCCAAGTGATGGGACCCCGCCCATATGGAGAGATTTCAGAGAACGGAACCTCCTGGTTTTCCTGAATTAAGAAGGAGATGAGCTCCTTTGTCATTTTACTGGCTTGGAGTCCGTTGGAGTTGCGCCATATTCTTTCTGTCTGGGTATATGAGTATGTGCATGCGCGCATGTGTGTGTGTGTGTGGTGTATGGACTTTTTCATGTGAGCATATATATATCAGAGGTTGATGTTGGGTGTCTTTCTTGATCACTCTCCATTTTATTTTGGGGGACATGGTCTCTCGCTAAACCTGGAATTCATCCAGTCTGCTAGGCTGGCTGGCCAGAGAGCTCCAGGGATCTGTCTGTCCACCCCCCTCCCCCCCCCCGCCGACTTCCCTGCCATCCTATGCTTTACAGATGTGAACCACTGTACCTGGTTTCTACCTGGGTGTTGTGCTGGGCATTGCACACAGGTCCTCCTGCTTATGTGGCAGGCACTTCACCAACCTAGCCATTGTCCCAGTCCCCTGGTTCTTTAGGATTGTCATGGAGATCACACTGGGCAGTGTAAGCGTAGTAGGTAATATAGTATCTAGTCATGGAGCCTCCAAGAAATGTGGAGCAATGAAAAAGACTCACAACCATTGTGTGTGTGTGTGTGTGTCTGTGTCTGTCTGTCTGTCTGTCTCACTGGTCACAATTCAGGCTTGGATCAGGTGTGTAGCTGAGTTAGTAAATCAGCTTGGCAGTAATTTCAATTAGGAGAGGGCTTTGCTGGGAGCTAGCTCTATGGCCTGTCTGAGGAAGAGCAGCCATGGCAGTTGACAGTGGTTGTTCCTACCTGACAAGCCGTTCTGCTGACTCAAAGGAATCTTACATAACTCCTCTGAGAAAAGCCCTGGGCCATCCAGTTATGTTACGCTGAGTTTGGGCAAGAGTCATCTTTGGCAAAACGCTCCAAGGCTGGTTTTGCTATGGATGTGCGTTTCTGCCTTGCTTATATAAAGTGGCTTTTGGCCTGAGCTTTTAATTTGCAGATAGAAATCAGAGCCACCATTGAGACCGTTGCTGCCTGTGTGCTAAGCCCACGTGGCAACCCAGGAAAGCCTCAAGATGCCTGTTGCAGTAAGTGCCGTTACCTCACTCAGGAGAGGCTAGGTAACCCGTCCAGAGCCCTCAGCTCATCTCTGCCTGTAGCCAGCCACTTTGCCCTCTTCTACCTGCTGCCCTGCAGGTGGGTGTACAGACCACCTCTCCATCCCATGAAGAAGGGACTTTGGCAGAGAGCAGAGAGACCACGGGTGTGGAGGGTTATCCTGGAGTCCTCTGCAGAGGGAGTGAGTCCTCATTTGGTCGCCCTTATCCTTGTGGAGAGCAGCGTTGGAGACACAGCTGTTCCCTCCCCCCCCCCCCCCCCCACGATACCCTCAGTGTTCCTCCTGAGGACACAGAGCTCAAAGTTAGCCGGAATCTTGCCCAGGAATCTGAGAAATGTTGCTGGGCTCATGTTCCCAAATTAGGCCAATTTCCTCATCCCCCAGCCACCTCGCTCAGCCCACGCTCCCGCGGCCCTTTGCGTTACGTCCCTCGCCCTCGGCCTGTCCCCTGGCTGCTCTGCCAGCAGGGTGGTTATTTTCAGCCCAATAGGGTTATCTACTGACCCTTTTTGGTGACATTTTTCTCCTTTCTCACAAAAATAACTCTCATGATTGGTCACATTTTTCAGCCTTTTTCGTAGCCCCTTCTCCAATCGCCTGAGTTGAATGATGCCTCTGATAACGTTGCCAGAGAGGGATGCGGGGAATCTGATGTGGAGCTGTTCACAAGGAACGCGTTTTCCACACTTCATATTTATGTCATGATTCGAATGCCTCAGTTTGGGGCTCTCCCTCTGGGTGGGCAGATGTACATCACTGACCCATCCCCAGGCTCGGCTGCTGTGTGGGCAGGAATGTCGTATCAGTGGAGACTCACAGTTCAAATTCAGCATCTCAGAGTCTTGTCCAGCCCCAGCTTCAGCCTGTAAAGCTTTCTGGCTGTCTCAGGACAGCTTCATCCATGACCCATGAGGAAGGGTAGTTCTCACCAAGTCTTTAGACTCTCATCTGAAATATATACCAGGGGCTAGCCCAGTGTGTCAGTAAGTCATCTCTTGTCATTATCTGTCCAAAAAGGTGAGGGTTGTCTTTTTACCTTTAACCCCAGCTCTGCCATTGGCTGGGTGTCCCTCTTCATAGGTTACTTACCCTACTCAGCCTGTTTCAGCTGCTGAGTGGACATGGTGGCGACACTTACCTCACAGGGCTCCTGGGGGTTACCTGAGAGACTGTGTACGGTTCTAGAGCAGTGTCCAAGACATGCAGCCACTATTGACATTTATCTGTGCCGTGAAAATTAGAACCTGTTACCAATTTTTCCTAAATTTTCAGGTCTGGTCAAGAGTCAGCAGTGTTCATAATTCACAAAACTAACTGATCCTTAGGGCATCCCCCCAAAACCAACAAACAAAACATCCCAAAAAACAACATTTGGATGGGGATCTTCGGAGAGAATCCATGGAGACCCATTTTGTCTCCCCTGTGAGCATGCCTGCCTTTACTATTGGCCAGTTATTATCCGGTACTTGTCTGCCTTCCAAAGAATAATCCTTAGCAGTTGACACATTCCTCAGTTGTTCTGAGGGCCCGAGGAGGAGATGAGGACAGGAGTGACCTTGGTGATTTCAGTGGCCTTGAATAAGAGGTAACATTTATTCACTTATAAAGCTTGTCTGAAAGCCGCTGTGTACCAGGTCCTGCATATTCACGAACACAAGGTCTTCTAGAACCTTGGTCTGGGAGCCTGCAAAGAAGCTGTGAAACGTGGGAGCCGATCAGCGCGAGAAGTCACCAGCTGTGAGGCTCTTAAGCCCAGGGCACCCAGATCAACTCTCCAGGAAGAAGCCATGTTTGAGCTGAGACTCAGTTAAGGGCAGAAGAGGAAGCAGGTGTCTCCTGTAAAGGGAGGGACGATCTGGAGGCAGGGAGAGCGTGTGGCAAGTTGGGTTTGTGCTGAGTGTTGCCAGTGCCCCGTGGGTTTGAAACCGGCCCTCTTCCTGTCACATTTCCTCTCCATGTTCGTGTGGTCTGGTCAGGAAAACCTCTGAGCTGGGCCCGAGAACCTCAGTGCTGTGCTGTAGCATTCAAGTTGGTCTGACGCCCTGTGGAGTAAGTGGACTGCTGGCCCATGCTCAGCAGTCTTTCTTGGTAGGAGAATCTTAATGGTAACGAGGCTTGTGTTGTAATGAGAACTGACTTCTGTTTAGGCGAGGCTTCCAGAGCGGACTCCTCAGAAGCCCTGGCTTCGAATTGCACTCTGTGAAGGAAAACAAGATGGAATTAGAGAAATGGCTTGTGCCACTGCAGTGTCACGCAGGTCCCATGGGGGTGGCCTGGTGACTGGTCCTTCCCTTGTATGCCCAGCGTCCTGAGGCTCGGCTGGAGTCGTCCTGAACAAGCGTGCAGCAGCTCTCATTCCGAAGCCTGTAACGGGGCTCACGGAGCAGTTCCAAGTGTGCATCACTCCAGGTTCCTCCCATGATAGGCACCCATTATTCTCAGAAGTTTAAAAAAAATTCTGACTGCTGTAGCTCATGCCTGAAACCCCAGTACTCAGGAGGCTGAGGCAGGAGAAATACTGTAAGCTTGAAGTCAGCCTGTTCTACATAGTGAGTTCCAGGCCAGTCATAGCCAAACTCTCCGTATGTGTGTGTGCATGTGTATGTGTGTAAATGCTCGTTACTCCCACTTAGCCCTGGGAGATTCGTTCTTTGCACTTCTCCAGCCTCACTTCGGAGCGCTCCCCTGTCACGGTGGAGCTGAACTCTGTTCTTTGCTTCTGGAGTCTATGTGGACTCTATCCCATCCCCCAGCTGTGTCGTCCCACAGACCAGAATAATAACCCTACTTATGCCAGGGCCAGGGGAGGAGGTCAGGTGTCTCCCTTATTGCTCTGTGCCTTGTTCCCTTGAGATAAGGTCTCTCATTGAACCTGAAACTTACCATTTTGCTTAGGCTGACTTGCCAGTGAGCTCCCAGGATCTGCCTGTGTCCAATCCCAACACTGGGGTTGTAGTCATATATAGCCATGATTGGCTTTTATTCATACGTATGTGCTGGGGACTCAAACTCAGGCCCTCCTGCTTGCACAGCAGGCACTGAGCCGTCTCCTCAGCCCTACACCTCTGCTCGTATTCTCGGGTTCGAGTTGCGTGTTTCTCTTTTAAAAATAAATTTGTTTAAGCTGGTACCCTCGCCGCATTTTCATAATGTTCTTTGACTTTTTCCCTCTTCCGGTGGATAGCTGTAGTTTATGTAATTATTTAAGCCATCAATTGTAAACTCTAGGCGTTCCTACTTTGCTCCCTTTGGCCCTGGTCCTGGCGCCTGGAAAGTTCTCAGTTCTGGTTAAAGGAACAGAGAAGAAGCATAGGAGGGCTCTGTGTTCGATAGCGGTGCACCAGTTTGAGAAACCTGCAGGACTGCCAATGGGTGATGCCCAGGATGCTTTTCTGTGAGGTGCTTGAATATGCAAAGTTCAGGGCTGACATCACTAACATTCAGGTGGTGAGTAGAAGCTGTGCTCCCAATGAGAGAGTCTGTAGGCTCAAAAGAGAAGAGGCCCCATGAGAAGCTGAGGAACAGGCAGAAACTGAGACACACCCACAGTTAAAGAACACATAGGTAAGCCAGTCTATAAAAAGATGTTGAGTGACCAGAGAGGAGAGGAGAGTGGGGTGTGCATAAGCCAAGGTAAGTGAGAATGTCACAAAGGAGGAAGGGTCAGCAGTGCTAGACACCCCTTAGAGAATATCCAGGAAGGCAGTTTACTGAACCTAGTAATGGGGACATCTCTACAGATTCTGGGGCAGTCTGTCGGGCTATGTGTGCCTGCACAGAACCACACACGGACTAGGTTCAGTAAGAATGTGCTGGAAGAACCCAGCAAGTAGACTTTGACATGTCTATATTCCCCACCAAATGATAAGGGCTCCTTAGCTCCCTTGGCATCTCTCCCTCTCTTTTTGGCCTTCCCTTGTTTTCCTTCCATTTCCCTAGTTTCTCTTTCTTGTACCCCGTTCTGGTTTTTGTTTTAACCAGTGGTTATGGAGAATTCAATCTCCCATACAAGACATACTCTTCCCAACTCTCTCTGTCTCTCTCTCTGGTTCATTTACCTGTTCAGGCTCTGCCAACTTTATTATATATTACCTGGGCCCACCTGCCTAGGAATGGTGCCGCCCACAGAGGGCTAGGCCCTCCCACATCAGTCGTCAATCAAGGTACTCACAGGCATGGCGGCAGGCCAGTCTGATCTTGAGCAATTCCTCAGCTGAGGTTTCCCCCTTCCCATGTGACTCTAGGTTGTGTCAAACTGACAATAAAAACTGACCAGCACAATCATTGTTTACTTAGGCAATTTTTAGTGACCACGATGGAGAATAGAAGAGACTTGTGAACTGAATAGCAAGAGCTCAGAAAAAAAACAACAACAAAAAAAAAACCCAAGACATATTTTGTAATTGTTTAGAAGTCAAGGTCAGGAGGAGCTTGGGGGAGTGAGGTAGAGGCATTCTTTTGTGAGACTTGATGGAGCAGGCTCTACTTGAAAGAGCTGCAAGAAAAACAAAATAAATCTGTGGAAGAAAGCCAGGGTTTAGGAGAGGCCAGAGATGGAGAGAGCGCGTGGTGAATGCAGAGTATTGCGTTTGCTTAGGAACCAGGAGACGCTGCTGGTAAGCCTCAGGGAGACTGCGAGTGAGACCGGACCTCTTCTCATTGTCTGCATGCCAGTAATTCCTGTGGAGCCGGCTGATAGTAAAACACTCATTTAGCAATGATACCTCACATGAGAAGGCTCCTGAGGCTGTAATCAGTGCCAGACGGAAACATTTCTGGCCACATACTTTTGTCCAGTGTGATAGAGAGTTATGTCCCGTCTTCATTCTATCCTTGGCTTTTTGTGTGTAGTTTTTTATATCATTCTTGCAGTGGCTACTCTAGAAGCTAGACTACAAATTCCTAACCTACGTGTATATGATGTGGGGACCTTGCACTGCAGGGTGAGTTCCATTGTCCCCTTCTGTCTTCTGTGCTATCGACAACACATATTTTAAAAGCATGTGCATTATAACTTGCACTGAACACTTTGTAATCTCAGCTTAGAGTTTTTAGCATTTCCTCTCTGTAGCTTAGACAACATTCATCACCTGGCATTTTTCCCTTCTTTTCTTTCTTCCTTTCTTTCATTTTTAGATTTGTTTTTTCTTTTTTCTAAAGATTTATTTGTTTTTATATTTTATGTATGTGAGTACTCAATCTGCATGTATGCCTGCATGCCAGAAGAAGCATCAAATACCATTATAGGTGTTGTGAACCACTATGTGGGTGCTGGGAATTGAACTCAGGACCTCTGGAAGACCAGCTGGTGCTCTTAACCTCTGAGCCATCTCTCCAGCCCTCACCTGGCATTGTTTACCGGGGACTGTTCTGTTTGGTTTGTCTGAAAGTGTTCTCATTTCGTCTTTACTCTTCAAGGATATTCTCTTTGTATATAGAATCCTAGACTAACTTTTTTTCTTTTTCTTCAGAATTGCCAGAATCAGCTAGGGCAATTTAGGGGCACAATTCTCCTAACCCCAACAACGTGGGAGGCATGGCCAGGGCTATGTGGGAGACCCTGTCTCAAAACAGAACAAGATTGCTATTCCTTTGATCGCAGGCCTTCTTTGTAACTGGTGAAGGTGGTTTTATATGTAAATCTTGTTTCCAGCAGGCGGTTGCAGAGGCAGGGGATCAGTGTGCCTGGGTCATGTTGTTCAGCTTCACTGACTGACATCTGATTTTTAACAGTTTGCCAGTGATGCTCCCAGATGTGATTTTCTGTATATTTATTTTGTTGGGATTTGCTGGGTTTTTCATACCTGTATGTTTTTTTTTTTTTTTTCCAGAGTTAGAGATATGTAGGCCAGGTTTTCCTCAGATAGCTGCTCCCATCCGAGTACTAACCAGGCCGACCCTACTTAGCTTCCGGGATCAGGTGCATTCTGGGAGGTGTAGCAGTAGACCTAAATAGCATCTCATCCCCAGGTCTCTCTCCCTGTTCCTGGACACTCTATGTTAGATGGCTCACGCTTCTGTCAGATGAGCTATGCCGCTCTTCCCTGTGGAGCGTTGCTAGCTTTGTGTCCCCCTTTCTGTTTTTGTTCCTTCACATCGAGTCTTGTTTTGTTTTTAATTATTTTATTCAATGTACATTGCTGTGAGGATGTCAGATCCCCTGGAACTGAGTTACAGACAGCCGCGAGCTGCTGCGTGGGTGCTGGGGAATTGAACCTGGGCGCTTTCCTAGAGCAGTATATACTCTTAACCACCGAGCCATTTTTTTTTCCAGCCCCCTTGAATATATTTCTAATTGTTTCTTTAAAACCTTTGACTATTCCAACATCTGGGTCATGCAAAGTCTGTTTTTCCTAGGTTTTTTAATTTTGACCTTGGGTCATGAATTTCTTGGCTACACATGTCCAGTAGTTTTATTTCTATATGAAACACTGTACCGTGACGTTATAGAAACTTGGATTATATTGTTCTGTCTGGATTTTGTTTTAGCAAATAGGTATCCACAGGTCACTAAACTTGCATAACGCTTGAAAAGTTAATCTCTCCAAGAGTTGGAGAGATGAGGTGTGCTGTTCAAAGGCACGGGAGAGGGCCTTCCTACAGAGCCTCCTGCTAAGTGACAAAGTTGATCAGCCATGCCTTTGTGACTGTCCTTCATCACCCATGATCAGTGCCTTCAGCCTGCGTTGTTTGAGAAGAATGGGAAGGGGCTGGAGAGATGGTGGTTTAGGTGATTGCAGCTTGTCTAGAGGACTGGAGTTCAATTCCTAGCACCCACATTAGGCAGTGCATAACCACCTGCAACTTTAGCGCAGGGATCTGAGACACACGTGCACACGTATGCACACGCGCACATCACATAAGTAAAAGTGAATCAGAGAGGAGAGATTTGCTTGAGGCATTGGAGACAGCAGCATCTTCCAGCACTAGAATTTGAGTATATTTTTAACAAGTGATAAAAACCCAAAAACCAAAGTTTTAAGTTTTCATAAGTAAATTTTTTTTTTTTTTTTTTTTTTTTTTTTTTTTTGGTTTTTCTAGACAGGGTTTCTCTGTGGTTTTGGAGCCTGTCCTGGAACTAGCTCTTGTAGACCAGGCTGGTCTCGAACTCACAGAGATCCGCCTGCCTCTGCCTCCCAAGTGCTGGGATTAAAGGCGTGCGCCACCACCGCCCAGTCTTTCATAAGTAAATTAATTCAGTGTAAAAGAACAGTTTATCATCTTGGTTTGTGTCTTTATAATTTTGGTAGATTATATAGTTTCATTCTTTAATACAATGAAGGTCAGAGAAAATGGTGGGTTTTTAATACACATATATATATATATATATATTCTTATTGATTTTTATTGAGCTCTACATTTTTCTCTGCTCCCCTCCTTACCCCTTCCCTCTCCTTCAACCCTCTCCCAAGGTACCCATGCTCCCAATTTACTCAGGAGATCTTGTCTTTTCCTACTTTCCATGTAGATTAGATCCATGTATGTCTCTCTTAGTGTCCTCATTTGTTGTCTAGGTTCTCTGGGATTGTGGTTTGTAGGCCGGCTTTCTTTGCTTTATGTTTAAAAACCACCTATGAGTGAGTATATGTGATAATTGTCTTTCTGTGCCTGGGTTACCTCACTCAAAATGATGTTTTCTAGCTCCATCCATTTGCCTGAAAGTTTCAAGATGTTATTTTTTTCTGCTGTGTAGTACTCCATTGTGTAAATGTACCACATTTTCCTTATCCATTCTTTAGTCTAGGGGCATTTAGGTTGTTTCCAGGTTCTGGCTATGACAAACAAAGCTGCTATGAACATAGTTGAGCACATGTCCTTGTGGCACGATTGAGCATCCTTTGGATATATACCCAAAAGTGGTATTCCTGGGTCTTGAGGAAGGTTGTTTCCTAATTTTCTGAGAAATTGCCACACTGACATCCAAAGGGGCTGTACCAGCTTGCACTCCCACTAGCAATGGAGGAGTGTTCCCTTTATCTCACAACCTCTCCAGCATAAGTTATTATCGGTATTTTTTATCTTGGCCATTCTTACAGGTGTAAGATGGAATCTCAGAGTTATTTTGATTTGCATTTCTCTGATGACTAAGGATGTTGAACATTTCCTTAAGTGTCTTTCAGTCATTTTATATTCCTCTGTTAAGAGTTCTCTGTTTAGGTCTGTACTCCATTTTTTTTTTTTAAATTGGATTATTTGTTCTTTTGGTGATCAATTTCTTGAATTCTTTGTATATTTTGGAGATCAGACCTCTGTCTGATGTAGGGTTGGTGAAGATCTTCTCCCATTCTGTAGGCTGTCGTTTTGTCTTGTTGACCGTGTCCTTTGCTTTACAGAAGCTTTTCAGTTTCAGGAGGTCCCATTTATTGTTTCTCTCAGTGTCTACTGGGGTTATATTTAGGAAGTGGATCCTGTGCCAATGCGTTCAAGTGTACTTCCCACTTTGTCTTCTATGAGGTTCAGTGTGGCTGGCTTTATGTTGAGGTCTTTGATCCATTTGAACTTGAGTTCTGTGCATGGTGATAGATACGGGTCTATTTTCATTCTTCTACATGTTGATATCAAATGGTGGGTTTTTTAAGGTTAAAAAATCAATCCTATCTCAGAGTGGTGGCCACACCCTTAATTCCAGCGCTCAGGATGTAGAGGCAGGAGAATCTCTGTGAGTTTGAGGCCAGCCTGGTCTATAAAAGACAGCCAGGGCGACACAGAGAAACCCTGTCTCAAAAAATAAAACAACAACAGCTAAAATAATCTAGTACTTTTAACCATGCCCCCAAAACCCATAGAAAATCTTGCTGTTTGAAATATTGAGGGACCATGAAATTTGGGGATTCAGGAGTCAGGGAACACTCCTAAAGGAATCTAAAGTCTGGGAGGATCACAGGGGCCACTTCTGAAATGATGGGGAGGGGCCAGACTGAAGCGTTAGCCGTGCCCTTGCTGTGCACTGGCAGTTCCTACTGAATTCTTAGGGCTGAAACAAGATAAAGGACTGCAGTGTGGAACCTGATGTCCCTGAGTCATCACTGGGCCACAGAGTGGGGGATGGGGGGGATGGAGCTTGGCAGTCCGCTCTGGGTCTCACACAGTGAGCAGGTAGCTCAGGAATCGCTGGCTTCTTCCAACCACCCCTACTTCTTTTCCGTGGTCACCCCTGAGGAACCACACAAGAGCTCAGGTTTCTCCCGGCATGCTTCTGCCCTCAGCTTGCTCCAAGTTATTCTTCTCTGGATTTGGTTGGGGTGGCAAGTCTCAACTGATTATACAGAGCCACGGAGTCACAGGTGCCAGGAGGGGTAGCTTTTTTGAGGCCAGGAATTCACACCCCTCCATGCCGCGCGCGTCTTGCTACACACATGCTGGATTAATTTGAACAAATGGGAAAGAGTAAAGAGAATGGCAAAAATGTATAGGCTTTGATTTATGATGAAAGCTGAGGAGAATGTTTATGTTGGCCAAGTAGCCAAGTGTGTGGGGAACCGGGCATGTCTTCGTTAGCGCCTGGAAGGTATGTGGACCCAAGAAGAGGAGTGGAGAGCGCTGGTTTTAGTATGACCCAAGGGGATATAATTCAGAGATACTGTCCAAGATGGGCAGATCCAGGGTGAATTTTAAGCATGATTTTCAGGGCTGAAAAGTGTTCCTTTTAGATCTTCAGCAACTCTTGGCAGCCATGTCCCAGGAGCGACTCAGAGTGGAGAGTCTGATGACTCTCAGACAACATGGCTTCCTGAGCATCACAGTGACGGTCCAGTGAGAGAAGAGCTTGGGTTTCTCATCTTGGTTTCTCTCTTATGAAGTGAGGTAGGATAATTATTAGATTCTGGAACTAAGCATGCCCAGGGCAGGCCCTGCAGTGATTGCCTGTATGATGCTACCAAAACCTTTGCACTGTCTTTGCCCTCGCCATGAAGAATATTTCCTCTAAAGCCTGCATTTGATCATGGTCGCTGTTCTTGACAGTATACGCTCACGACATGAGGTGGCAGTAACTTACCAAGGTTTTTACGGTAGACCTGCCAGGGACTTGTGACCTTCCTCATCTTACACAAGAAAGCAGGCTCAGTGAAGATGTGACCAGCCCAAGTCAGAGAGCTATCAAAGGGCAGTTCTAACCTTTGAACCCAGACCCTTCCCTTCCTTCTTCCTCTGCATCTTTTCAAACTACAGCTTCCCCATTACTTCTTTCTGGTGAGCTCAATCCTCTCTCCTCTGTTCGTTCCCTCATTCCTCAGAGCCGGTCCACGTGATATAAGGAGGCTGTCCTGGGCTCACGGCAGTTCACAGCTGCCTTTGAAATGTGTACCTTTACACCACACAAGCTGACACTGTTTGCCCTGGTGTCCAAGTTATCGTGGCTTATTTTGGGCCTCGCTTTCTAATCCTCCCCTCAGTGTAAGCCAAGTGTAAGCAGAGTAGAGGTTAGCCCAGACCGCTCGCTTGTTCTCCAGTATTATAGGTTGTTTACGTCATTATTGCGTACCTCTCACTCTTGGTGTAGAAAATGAGGTTTCAGTTTGGCTTCTCAGGTCTTCTCCTTAATGTCAGGACAGATGCATTGATCAAGTTGTTTGGAGGCTTCTTGAGTCTATCCTTAAGTGACCTTGTCTGTGACCGTTACATTCAGCACCACATCCCAGCTGTGCACATAGCCATCAGGGAGTCCCAGCTGGTTCAGGGCAAGTTCTGATGCCTACTGGCCTGGCTTTCGGTCCTTGTTCTGCCTCTTACAGATGATATGGTTTTAGGTAAGTTAGCTTCAGCTTTACTTTCTCATCTGCGAACTTGGTATTATCGGAGGGTCTTCGGTGAGTTGAGATGCAGCAAAAGCAGTCTTCCCTCACATCCTGGCCATCATTCTTACTGACCCTTAATCAGCATGTTCTTTTGCCGTGCCCAGAGTGGCTCTTTCAATCAAGCCTTTTTTTTGGGGGGGGGGCGATTGTTGAGACAGGGTTTCTCTGTAGCTTTGGAGCCTGCTCAGAACAAGTCATTTTGGTCCAACAATCAATCACTGCTTAGAAGTGAAACAGATGAGAGGGCAGGACCGGGCCTTCCAGGCACACGCCAGGTATGTGGAGGCCTGGTTATGCCATGTGTGTTTAGAATGAGCTGCCGTGGGGCCTGTAACCCAGGGATATCCCAGGGGAGCAAAAGAGCCTGGAGCTGCAGGCTTGAATTCGTCTTTCAAGGATTAGGAACCAAATGGACTGTTGACTGGTGTGTGACCAGTGAGTGGTACAAGGGACACGCTATGTCACAACACTTCTGAAGACCTTTTGTTTGTATTTTGTTTTTTCAAGACAGGGTTTCTCTGGGTAGCCTTAGCTGTCCTGGAACTCAGTCTGTAGACCAGGTTGGCCTTGAACTCACAGAGATCCTCTGCCTCCATCTCCTGAGTGCCGCCCGACTCTGATCAAGTCTTCTTGCTTATGTCTCCTATTTGTTTCCTGTAGCCTGGTCTTCTCTGCTCTTGACCTATCTCCTTCATATCCACTCATGGGCGATAAATGTTCCATTTCACGTATTTTTTTTTTTTTGGCCAAAGTACCTGCTCCAAGAAATTCGAAATACTATAACTCATAGCCCCACAGAGACACGGGATTGTACAACAGAAGGGATTCTTCTAACTCAAGGAAACATCCAGGATCGTGCGATTGGTTAGTAGCTGTGTTACATGGTGTTCTTTGTACCACCTGTTTTTTTTACCCTAATTTCATAGTGCATATGTTCACAAGAGAGCATATTCCACCATAAAGTGTGATGACTCTCTCTAGGGACAGAGAGGTGCTTTTATCTAAAGGCACAGTGGGGGCGCGGGCATTTTAGGTCAGTGGTAGGGCTTTTGTCTAGTGTGTTTGAAGCTCTGGGTCAGTCTCCAGCCAACAAGACCAAATAAGCAACGAAGGCGCCTTTCCCCATCGCTTCCGCTCATGTCAGGGATCACAAGACCTGATGTGTCTGGTGGAAAGTTATTTTCTGGCTGTGGCATTAGGAATTCCTGGCCATTAAGTGGAGAATGTCTGTGCTGCTGTTACACTCGTCTTTTTATTTTTTATTTTTTTATTGAGCCGGCACATCCGTGGACAGTGTGCACAATGTGCCCGCCTCCACACCAGCCCCGCTCTTTGTTAGCCTGAACTTTATACTGTGGCTTCCTCCTTGGCTGGGTCATCTCTTCATTACAAACAGAAACATCTGGAAAAGTAGGGGGACAATGCTACAAGGTACAGCCTGTACTCCTCACGAGACCAAACTGTAGCTAACACTTACCCTGTTTGCTTATAATTTGGAAAATATTTTAGATATAACAGTTATGCTTTGGGTATAGTCTCTGTTGGGTTACAGCGTCTCACCATTTATCTAAAGTGACATATTCCTAAGAAACTAGGTGTCACTCTCGATGTCCCCACCTCAGCGTCATCTGTCACTCGGGGAACCTCATTTCCTATCTCTAAAATTATTGCTTGTTCTTCTGTTTTTGTTTTGTTTTTCAAGACAGGATTTCTCTGTGTAACAGAAGCTTTGCTGTTTCAGAACTTCCTTTGTAGACCTGGCTGGTCTTACCTGATTTCCAGCTTACTGGAAATGAGATCGGAAGGCTTGATTAGATTCCAGAGGAACATTCTTGGCAGGGATCTTTCCGGGGTGGTGCTGTGCCCTTCAAGAGATGGCACGCCACGTCCATTGTTACCGCTGTGAAGTGTGCTGGCTGAGCTGGGGTGGCAACAGACACGGCCTTCCTTAAGAAGCACTTGCTTCCTCGCAGCTAGTACTTAATCTATAAGGCAGATTTTCTTTTTGGAACCATGAAAACCAATTCTTCCCGGTCAGTCTTCCACCCATGGCTTTGGCGGCCATTAACGCCCAGATTTCTTTCTTTCTTGTTTGTAGAATAATTGTGTTCTAGGTCCATTTCAGTTTGTTCTTTCACAGAGAGAGTTGTGTTTATTCTCACAAGGGTTCATTTGTAAGCTCAGATGATCCATGGCCCTCCTTGACCTTAAATCCACTGTGGGAAAACTCCGCTCTATGATGTCTTAGCGTGAGACTCAGGGTTTAGGCAGGAGACAGGAAGTCCTTGGTGATGTACTAGCGTAGGAGTACTGAGTGGCAGAATGGATACCGACCCCTGCCGAGTGTAAGCACCTGTATTGCTGGAGCAAGGAAGGAAGTTCGTTTTCAGCCAGTGACCAAAGTTCAAACTGAAGAAGGCTGGTGTAAACTTTGCACTAGACCCTCACTTAACTACGTGTCTGTGCATTGGGCATTTCTGTGTGCTTGCACACTGGGCATTTCTGTGTGCTTGCACACTGGGCGTTTCTGTGTGCTTGCACACTGGGCGTTTCTGTGTGCTTGCACACTGGGCGTTTCTGTGTGCTTGCTCTGGCATTTTGAAACAGATCACCCTCGGAATTGAGAACCCTGATGATCCTGACTCATTTGTGGGGGGAAGTTGGGAGTGGGCTTTCTCCAGAGCTCCCGAGAGCACGTGCTCAGGCTCCAAACCCAAAAGGCTCCTTTTTTGGCACGGCGGCATCTTTGTGTGTCGGCATCTTAGGAATCTGGGGGAACCATATAAAGATCAGAAATGAGTCTGGCCTGAGAGGCTCCCTCTGACTTGGTAATTCCAGTTCGTTGAATCCTGGCCCACTCGGATGAGACCATATAAAGAGGCTGCTTCCTGAGTTTCCCGCGCTCTGCCTCTCCCGGGTTTCTTTTTGTAGCATGCTGGTATTTCAGGACTGCAGCCGTGGTCACGTGCTCGCAACCCTCTACTCGCAGTCATTCCTGCCCTGGGTTTATTTTTGGAGACAGTACATTTTTGCTTCTCTATGCGGAGCTATGCGGGGTCCTGCCCCCTCCGCCCGGCAGCGGCAGCCCCAGCAGGCTATGATTAGTTCCCACACTCGAGATGTGGCTTGGTTTTCCAGAGAGAACAGAGGGATGCTGCTGTCACCAGGCCTCATTTCTGCCCTTCTTGGGGTTACATAATCCAAGAATCCTCTTTACAAAAAAGTGTGTGTGTGTGTGTGTGTGTGTGTGTGTGTGTGTGTGTGTGTGATGTCATCTGGCAGAAAGTCAGCCAAAGTTGGAAATGGCTTTTCTGACTGATGTCTTGGGGTCTTACCTCTGGATCTCAGAGCAGAGTCGTTTGAAGGATAAGCTGGGACTTTGGAATTTGAGGGTCAGTCCTCTCTTCTGGCGTTGAAAATCATTGGAGCTGTATATTCTTTCCTCCCCAACACAGGAATAACATCACTGTCTCGTTCAGAGCACCTGTAGGAACAGAGCGTGCTAGCCTCCCAGGTGCTCCCAGGCAAGTTCTGCACTTGATGGACTCCAGGGAAGCAGGGTGGTAACTGTCTTCTTAGCCTGCCTGAAGCCTGGGGGTCTCCTTCCAAGGAGGGACCCCCGCAAACTCTTTCCCCTTTAAATGAATGGGTCATTATGGAGAGAACTCAGGCATGTACGAGCTAAGAAAAAAAAATGAGTCACACATTCATGTCTCTTCTGGTCCTATCCAGACCTGAAGGGCAGGATGGAGAGGGATCTGTGGCCCCCGCGGGAGAGGAATGACTGCAGCTGGGGCTCAGAGCACCGAGCTGGGTAGGACCTTCAGGACTGCAGGACTCCTGCCTCTGAGCTGTGACCTTCAGGAAGGAAAGGCATGTGGGTCTCAAAAGGAACGTTAGGAGTGGCCTAGCCTCAGGTTGTCCTGTGTTTCAGCTTGTTCCTAGAAGGTCTTGGGACTCTTAGAGATGGAGATTCTTGGGTGCCTAGATGTCACCAGAGCTTCCAGGAAGGGCATCAAGGCAACCAGAGGATGGACAGTCCATGTAGAAGAAACTTTCTGAAACTGCACTGTCTGAAGCCAGTCATCTACTTCCATGTCAAGTAGACCATCTGCACTTAGTTTAAGAAGCGGCAGTGCCAGCAGGGTGCACCTGACATCACTTGGCTTGCATTGTCAATGCTCAGGATGCGTCCCCAGGATATTCCCAGAATCCCTGACCATGACATTGATGGAGCTACAGCATTTGCTCTTGCTGGTATCACTATCACGTCACTATCCCTGCTGTCACATACACACACCCTTGGGTTGTGTGTCTATCTGTCTGCCTGCCTGCCTTTTCCAGTGCTGGGAATCAGATTCAGTTAGGCAAGTGCTCTTCTCGTGAGCTGCACTGAAGCCCTTCTCACGCATTTCTCAATCCAGGGCAAGACTCACTTTCTCCATATTGCTTCCCTGACTTGGCCTTCCTTTGCGTGTCCTGGGTTGGCACCATTCTCTTTGCCCTTCAGCTGTGTGCCGAGTCCTGGGAACATGCTTGTCAAAGCAGTTTTTAAGATGCCCCAGGACAAAGTGGCTTCATGAGCCAGCCACCAGGGTGACAAGAAAGGGCAAAGCTTCCTGGAGCTCTCCTGTGCCTAAGGGGAGGTCTCACCTCAGCCTCAGCTCTGCCTCCCTGGAGCATTGCGGCTCCCTGAACTCATGTCTGCACTGCCACCATTGTGGCCTCCTGGGTTTACCTTCAACCTGATGTGTGTTCACACAGATTTCACCCAGACCTGAAGTTTGCCTCCTGTTGGCCTCATTGAACTAGGAATATCTGAAGACAAGGATGGCATAGTTTTCTGTCTCTGCACCAGGATAGTGCCCAGGGAATGAAGTTGAACCCTGCAGAAGACTCCGTGTAATTTGGAATAGCGGGTAATGAAGTCTGTCTCATTCAGCCAGGATGTTTACGTGACCTTGACAGGACTCCCAGGCCTGGAGACCATTTTCCAGTTCTTGGTCTCAGTAATCAACCCAGAGTGTAAACATTCCCCACCAGGAGATGGACCTCTCCCTCTGAATGCGCAGGTTCCAGTTCTGCAGACTGCTGAGTCCTGCCTGTCCCTCATTACCTCCTACGGTACTAGCCTGTCTGTCAACACAGCTTGGTTTAGAACAGCCATGGAAATCCAGCTCCCAGTGTGTCTAGGAGGGTATTTCGGAAAGGTTAACTGACAGAGGGTGCAAGCACCAGTCGTGGGTGGGGAAGGAGAGAGCAAGCTGTGCAGATGTACTCATCTCTCCTCATGATGACAGGATGCAGTGTGAGCTGTCCCACTCTCTGTCCACTGCGTCTTCCCTGACACAATGGCCCGCACCCTCAAACGAACTACCAGCTAAAGCTTACCCCCTTTCTGTTAAGTTTCTACCATCCTCCACGCTGCCAACTGAGCCATCGAAGAGAAGCACCCAGTATGTCTCTTGTCGGCTGATTCTTACGAGAAGTGGGAAGGCACGCGTGTGCCTCCTGACTGCCCCAGCGCCCCCTGAGCTTAACCAAGACCCTAGTGGCGGGAGTCCTGTTGCCTACCTATCTTTCCAGAGGTCTCCTCGCGTACCCCCTCTCCTAGATGCTCCAGTGTTTGAGGAAAAGGAGGAGCAGCCTCCACCATGGTGTATATTATGTCAGCTCTGGGAGGTTTCTGCCATTTGTGAAGAAAAACTTTGATTTTAGAGCTAGATGTCAAGCAGCTGGGCTTGGAGGACCAGCTGCTATGCGGCAGGCTTGTTTCTCAGTCAAGGGCGCCATTCTGTGACTGGTAAAAGAACGGTGGCTGTGACCCATAGGAGGGGAAGCTCTTTGCTCGCCCCAGTGGCCATGGCTTCCTGGGGCCTGGTTAGAGGTGAAGCCTCTCACCTTAGCTGCAGTGACTGAGGAGATCTGGCCTGCCTGAAAGGAGTCTGGCTTTAATTTTCCCTCAAATGATTGTGTGTTTGATTATGGTCTGGTCTTTCCTGTGTGACAGTAGTCATGGAGCTCTGGCACTGTTCTATGCACTTAGCCGTCCTGTCAGCAGGCCGCTCCCTCTCCATTTGAAGGGATTACTCAAAAGCCACATTTCAGAAGTCTGTTATCACCTCTGCTCCTTTTCTATGCACCTTCCTTTCCCAGGTCAGACTTGCCCTCCCATCGTCCCTGTGACCACATGCAGAGTAGAGGAGAGCCAGTACCCAAGAGTCAGTCTCCTCCTGACCTGTCCTGGGCTCCTGGCATCTTACAGAAAAGCTCCCCAACAGACTGGGTGCTCCCCATACTTTACCATCACAGGCTTTGCTTGAGTTCATCCTGTCTTTCCCGACACCTGAAGCAGAGAAATGTTTGGAGACCACACACCCAGGTGTTGGCTGCACCAGCCTCAGGGAGTGCGGTTTAGACTAGGCCATGGTTCTCAACCTTCCTGATGCCACGGCCCTTTAGTACAGTTCTTTATGTTGTGTTGACCCCCCAACCGTAAAATAACTGTCATTTTTCTACTGTTATGAATCCTAATGTAAATATCTGATGTGCAGGTTGCCTGATATGGGACCCCCATGAAAGGACCATTAGACCCCCAAAGTGGTTGCAACCCACAGGTTGAGAACCACTGAACTAATTAATGGTTACGTCAAAGTGTGTTCATTCTGCCCACTGGACACGCCAGAAAAGATCACACTGCCTGTTTTTTCTCAGAAACTGCATAGCCTCCCTCTCCCCATTTCTGGTAAGCAGCAGCAGAACAGAGAATTCTGTACCAGGGATAAAAACAGTGCCACAGTACAGTATCAACAGAAGGAACATTAGCAGGAAGGAGCCAGAGGTAAGGACAGGTGAGGGACCGGCCACGTGTGTCCCCTGCTCCCGGGGATGCTCCTGCTCAGCCTGAGTATTACCGGATATTCCAGTTTGTCAGGACAGCTGGAAACTGACTTGTAGTGTGGAAACCTTCCAGTTCTTAGATGGTATCATAAACTGAAAACAAGCAAAAGAAACTGTGAGGCCAAACAAAACACGATAACTAATTAATGTCCACACCGCATCGACTCAGGGAAAACGGGGCCATCCTCCGGTAGGTAGGCTTTTTCGATTTTTAAGAGACTTATGTGCATGCGTGCGTGAGCATGTGTGGGTGTGAACCTGTGCACATGCGTGAAGGCCTGAATAGGGTACCAGGTGTCCTTCTCCATCACTCCCTACCTATTTCTTTTTTTTCTTTTTCTTTCTTTTTTTGTTTTTTGGTTTTTCGAGACAGGGTTTCTCTGTGGTTTTGGAGCCTGTCCTGGAACTAGCTCTTGTAGACCAGGCTGGTCTCGAACTCACAGAGATCCGCCTGCCTCTGCCTTCTGAGTGCTGGGATTAAAGGCGTGCGCCACCACCGCCCGGCCCTACCTATTTCTTTTGAGGCAGGGACTTCCCCTGAGCCTGAAGCTGGAGTTTTCCTGGCTGGGCTGAAAGCCAGCCGGCCTCAGTCATCCCTGCATCTCCACTGTCTGCAGAGATGGGGTTAGATGTGTGCACGAGATGCCCTGATTGTTATTTGGGTGCTGGGATTTGAATTCTGGTTCTTATGATTAGAATAGCAAGCATTCTTAGTCACTGGACCATTTTTCTAGCCTACCCCACCCCCTTTTTGAGATAGTGTCTCTCTGTGTAGCCCAGGCTGGACTTGAATTCATGACTCAGCCTCCCAAGTGCTGACATTATAAACATGCTTTGCCTTGCCTGGCCGTAAATCAGTTTAAAACATCTCAAGGGGGCTCAGTGTGGGTCAGTTCTGTTCATACGTTTGTGCCTTCAACATATTGTCTTATGCATGGCAGGAGACAAGACAAGGTCCTTTCATTCTGCATATCACTTGGGTCCCTCTGCCTATTTAGAGAGGCCCTGCCTGCTCTGTGCTGTCTGAAGAAGCCCCCTTACCTCCGCAGCTCAAGCCTGGATTCCTGGGGCAAGAAATCAAGTTGATTCTTTGTGGTTGTTTGTCTCACTGTGTCATTCAGGCTAGCCTCAAACTTGGAATCCTCCTGCTTCAGCCTCTTGAGTGCTAGGATTAGGGGCATGCGTCATCGGACCTGGCTCTACTTACTTCTGCCTGGGTCCAGTACACTGGGATTCAACCAGCTGTGTCTAAGGGAAAGCAGGGCATGGGATACATGGCTGCTTCTTCCAGCCCATAGGTGGACTGAGAAGCAAGGGCGTCGCCCCTTAGTACATCGTTGGGTCTCCCCGTACCACCTCTGTGGACAGAAGGTAGACGTTTTCTGCTTCTGTATTTAAGATGCCTTTAAGTGGGATCGGCTTGCAGGGCCTTCCTCTGCCTCTGTTGCCAGCCTCTAATGTAGAAAGCTGATTTTTTTTCCCCCAAGTGTCCCTTACATTTTCCAAGTGCTCAGTGAGGTGTGGGTGTTTTATTCCATGGCTTGGATCCTTCTCAGTCATTTCCAGCAGATCCTGGCTCCTACCACAGAAAGACCCTGTATGTAAATGGGACACTTGTTTGCCAGGCTGCGGCACTGCTAAGTTGGTAGGAAAGAAAACTGATCACCATGTTAAAAACAAACAAACAAACAAATAACAGAAACAGGCTGAGTGATAATGGTGCACACCTTTAATTCCAGCTGAATCTCTGTGAGTTTGAGGCTAGCCTATGATGTGGGAAGTCCTCCTGTATATGTGTTGCTTTTATTGGTTAATGAATAAAGAAGCTGCTTTCAGTCAGTGACTCAACAGAATATAGCCAGGCTGAAAAAGATATATATATATAGAGAGAGAGTAGATGGAGTCAGAGAGAAGCCGGAGACAGATGTGCTGGAACCTTGCTGGTAAGCCACACTCATGTGGTGATACACAGATTAATAAAAACAAAAAGCTTAAGCTATTGGCCAAACAGTATTGTAATTAATACAAATTTCTGTGTGATTATTTTGGGTCAGAGCATCTGGGGAACAAACAAGCAGCCTCCACCTAATGTAGGCCTCTGTGTGTTTCTTTGGGACTGAATGGCTGCGGGACCAGGAGGAACAGAAAGCTCCGCCAACAAGCCTGGCCAATAGAGCAAATTCCAGGATAGCCAGGGCTACACAGAAAAAACAAAAAACAAAAACCTGTCTTGAAAAAGACCAAAACAACAACAAAACATAAAAAAACATGAAGGCATGCAGGCATATTGAGAGGGTGTTTGCATCAAACGGTCCTGTTAGACTTCAGAAAGGAGGGCACAGTGACATGACATTTCGGTCCAGGGGTCAGCAAACCACATCCTTCCCCTCACAGTTGGCCTGCTGCCTGGATTTAGACTTTCTGTTTTGTTTTTGAAAGTCAGCTATACTGTTTGCCTTAATATCAGAACTGATTTTCTCGACAATGTCAGAGTTCAGTGGTCACACCAGAGATAGTGTGGCCCATGAAAGAGATACTTGCCTCCTAGTCCTTCATAAAAGTTTGCCGACCCCTGTCGCAGCCCATTCATCAGAACGCCTCTCCAGACTAGAATTTTATGAAGTTCTTGGAAAAAGAAAACTGAGATTTCAAAAAAACATTCCTGGAAGAATGCTGTGTAATTCAAAATAGGGCGTGTTCTGGGCTGTTTCACTGGCTCAGGTGTTTTAGAAGCTTGCTATTGGGTGGTATTTTTATTTCCACCACTCTGGTTAAGAATTTTTCCGGTAGGCTTTGTGGCCGTGCCCATTCTAGGGGAGTGCTTCCTGGCCAAATGGCCAGCACCGTGTTTATGTCCGCTAAGCAAACCTTACTCTTAAATCTTCATTTTATTACTTTTATTCTTATAAAAGTAATATAAATAGGCCATTAGAAGTCAGAAAATTGGTAACAGCACAGGGAAGGGCAATTTAAATTGCCCTTGGTTGGGAGTCCCTATTATGTGTATAGAGCTAATGAACTAAGTAAAAATATTTGTGGCCATTTGCAAAATCAGATCCTTATTCCTGCTGTTTTGAAATGTTTTTAAATTAATGTATATGAACTTTGATATTTTTATAACATAGTTTTACATTATTTGCATATTATTTTGTATGTATCCTTTTATTTAGTTTCTTATTGCTGTCTGTTTTGGTTGTTGACAAGTGTTGGTTACACAGAAATGAAATATTCATCTGTGTTTATGTCCTTGTGATAATTTCTGGGTTTAGAATTGCTGTCTTAGGGCTGGAGAGATAGCTCAGCAGGCTTCTCTTCCAGAAGACCTGGGTTCCATCCCCCTAGCACCCATGTGGTAGCTCATAACCATCTGTTAACTCCAGTTCCAGGGGATCTGATACCCTCTTCTGGCCATTGCTAGGCCTTGCACACATGTGGTATACAGACATACATTCAGGCAGAACATCCATCCCCCCCCCCCCCCCCCCGAAAGTAAAACCAAAGAAATCTTTAAAGAGAAAAAAAAAAAAAAGGATTACTGCCTTAACAGGCATAAGCAGGCTGGAGAGATGGCTCAGGAGGTAAAACATCAGGTCCTCAGAACCCACATAAGAAGCTGGACATGGTAGCGTGGTCCTGCAACCACAGGGAGGGAAAGACAGGTAGAGCCTTGCAGCTCATTGCTCAGCCAGCCTAGCCTGATCAGTGAAATCCGGGTTCAGGGAGACCTTGTCTAAAGACGTCAGTGAGGAGAAAAGCTGAGGAGAGACACCCAGTGCCGCTTTGGGCCTCCGTACATGTGAACATATTCCCTACCCCCCACATACATGCACACACCACATGTATACACACACACACACATACGCATGCATGTACACATGCACGTGTGCACGCTGGAAATGCAGCTCACTGGTAGAGTTTGTACTTAGCATGAATGAGGCCCTGGGTTTATTTTCCAGACCTGAAAAAAAAAAAAAAGAAAAGAAAAAGAAAAACAAAAAACAAAACCTTGAGTATTTTAAGTCTTCAGTAGACGGCTGCCAGCTGTCCATCAGGAACAGTGTGCTGATCTCCACACCCACCACACGGGATGATGGGATGGTTTCCATAGGAAATTAGAATTTATTTTCATATTTTTATTGGGGAAGTGCTTCAGTGGGCTAACTTGGTTCAGGTGACCTGAACCTGGTGCTCTGTGGTATTGGGAGGCACAAGCCGAGTGACTGCTGTCTCCTCTCACACAGACTCCCCCACCAAAACCACCTCGACGGCAGGGAGGCTGGGCCGACGACTCCATAAAGGTGTCAAAGTGAGTACACAGCTCCCAGGGATAAGTTGGGGTGGGTAGGGCGCTATGGAAATGGGGACGGGGACGGCATGCCTGTGTTGTCATTTTTGTAACCTTACTGAGGCAAATCACATGCTTTTTAAGAATACAATCTAATTGTTCTTAGTTCTGCACCTGTTGCCTGGTCAATTTTAGGACATTTTTCTCCCATCCCATGAAATAATCCCTGTACCTCTTAATGTCCCTTTTCCACGAAACCCCAACTTCCCACCCATTGGCAGTAGTTGCTGTCTCTGACTTGCTTCTTCTGAGGTCTGTGTCAGTGGGCCCTGATTTATTCCATCCTTTATGACTCCTCTCTTGCTTGACTGGCCGTTTTCAAAGTCCAGCCCTGCTCTGTTCTTCATCTCTCCAGCCTGCTGGAATTGCCCATTAGTTTCTTGGATGAACTCTGTAGCAGAATGTAGTCTGCATTGGGCGTAGATCATTCATTCGTGAAGAGCGGGACAGGTGTCCCCTCACTGCCTTGTTGGCATCTCATGTTTATCATAAGCCGGTGCTGGGAGCTGGTGGGAACACTGGCCCATGATAACTCAATATTGTCTTATTCTCTCCTCTCCTTTGGAGCTCCTAGAAGGAGCAACCAGTGCCACAGGCCCGTCACATCCCTTTTTGGTTGTGTGGGGCTGTGAATTCTGGGTCTGTTCTTAGCCAGCTGGATAAGGTTGAGCGAAGCATTCAGCATCCTTGAACCTCTGGATGTCAGTGCTAATAGGGTGGTGCAGGGGTTGAAGCAACAAGACCGGTGCTGCTGTGATAGCCAACCCCTTTCTCACCCCAACCATTCATCCTTAAGCCAGAGACCTTGTGGTTCCATGTCGAGTGATGGCAGAGCATGGTGATCGGGAGGCACAGATCCTGGAACCAGAATGCTTAGTTTCAAATCCTGACTCTGCTCCGTGTTACACCACAGAGATGCTGAGCAGGTGATTAAGCTCTATGGCTTCTGTTTCCTCATCTCTGCATCAGGGTTAAGTAGCTCTTACTTCAGTGAACTGATGTGAGGACCACATTGGTTCATAGACGAGAAAGAAGCATTTAGGAGGCACTAGGTAGATGCTGCTGCTGCTATGGGATTATTGGGCTTCTTTCCTTCATCCCTTCACTGATGGCTTTGACAGTATTTTCCCTAAAGGTGTTCTGGCAGACAGTGCTGTCTATGCCTCTCCTCGAAGGGTCGTCTGGGAGTACTTCTAGGTCTAGAAAATGAAGGGTTGTTTTGAATGTCAATGTTTTAATCTGAGTTAGCATTAGGTGTCTTAGCACAGGCATGCCAGGCTTCCAAAGCTTTACTCCAAGGAGATTTTATGGGATTTGTTTGGTAGGGTTTTGTGTGTTTGTTTGAGGCAGGATCTCACTATATAACTCTGAGTAGCCTGGAACTTGCTCTGTAGACCAGGCTGGCCTAGAACTCACAGAGATCCCCATGCCTCTGCCTCCCACATGCTGGTATTAAAGACAGGCACCACCATTGTTGGGTTTGTTGATTTTGTTTTTGAGAGAGAGTACCATATGGCCCAGGCTGGCTTTGAGAAAGCTCAATATGTAGCTAAGGATGGACCTTGAACTTTTATGGTCCTCCTGCCTCTACCTCCAGAGTGTTGGGATTACAGGCGTGCAGCACCACACCTGGCTTACACAGTGTTGGGAGTCAAACCCAGGGCTTTGTGTACTGCTAGACGAAAGAACACCAACTGAGCTATGGCCCCAGTGTGATGAGCGATTTTCAGTCTAGACGGAGATGGACCTCTTGGGCCATCCATGATAGTACCCATGTCTCTGGGAAGGTTCCCAAATGACATCTCTTAAGTCAGTTCCCACTTCTGCCTGATTTGCAGACTGACTGTCACGTGGCAGCTGGTCATCCCTGATCTTGCCCATAGGAATCCACTCACAGCCGTGGGCATCTGATTCAAAAACACCTAGCACTAACTTCTGTGGCCCTGTCCACTTAGGGATGTCATTTAGCCCTATAAGATCAGTAATAGGACAGAGCTGCCCTGAGGCTGGAAGACACAGCACAGGAAAAGCTCTCAGCTCAGGGGCCTGCCCAGCCGGGTGCTACAGTTTATAGTGTGTGCAATGCCCCAATTTGATTCCCAATGTCACAGGAAACAACAGCAAAATTCTAACACTGATGCTTAAAACTATGGTGATTGGTGATAGCATGGCCCTCTCTTAGTTCCAGGATTATAAAATAAAGCCTGGTGGTGGTGGCTCATGCCTTTAATCCCAGCACTCAGGAGGCAAAGAGAGGTGGATCTCTGTGAGTTCGAGGCTAGCCTGGTCTACAAGAGCTAGTTCCAGGACAGGCTTCAAAACCTACAGAGAAATCCTGTCTCAAAAAACCAAAAGAAAAAAAAAGAAAAAAAAAAAAAAAAACAAAAACACCAAACAAACCAACAAAATAGGAGGGTGTCTCTTGGGCAGTGCTGGTTGCCACCTGCATGCAGCTCCTGCTGTGAACCTCTGGTTTTCTTTAGTTCTGGGGTGGGTGGCTTCCAGGCTGAACAAGTTTGGCTGCAGCTGGGTTTTCTGGATTCTCGGAGTTTGATTCATTGTGTAAGCCAGTTAATCCAGGCTGGTCTGACACGAAGAAAGCTGTTGGGCATTTTCCTAGCCCTCGTCTTTAGTCCCATTTTACAGATGGATCCAGTGGAGTGGAATGGCTGTAAGCTGTCAGGGGAAGTGCTCTCTCTGCTCAGAACTCCCTGCTAAAGGTGTGATTACAAATCAAGTTGTTTTTAATTCCTTGCATTAAGTCTTATATGTAAGGTAGACCAAAACTTTATTCACTGCACCAGTGGGGTGGCCACTTGCCAAGGTTATTTAAGACACATATAAAGCCTGGTGATGGAGCAAGTGATGGAGACCCATGCCTTTAATCCCAGGACTTGGGAGGCAGAGGCAGACAGATCTCTGTGAGTTCGAGACCAACCTGGTCTACAGAACAAGTTCCGGGACTGGCTCCAAATCAAACCCTGTCTCGAGAAACAAAAACAAACAAACAAACAAACAAAAAACCACAGACACACACAAAAATTACATCGTCTTAAAGAGTAGCAGTCTTAGAGTAGACATTACCTGTAATTAGAATTTCTTTGAGTAGTTGTCTTCAAAATAACACATTTAGAGATTTTCTTGGCCCAGGGATATAGCTCAGTGAAAGAGAATTTTCCCAGCTCAAGGTTCTGTCCCCAGCACTAGAACAGAGTAAAAAACAGCAGCAGGACGTGTTTCTTTGCAATCCTTTGCACCCCTTCTTCCCACTGCTTCTCCCTCCATGTCCCTCGTCCTCTGTATTATTCCTGAACCATTCCAAAGTAAGTTGTAAATGCTGTGACATTTCTCCCTTTATACTAAAGTTCACATCTTCCAGTGTAGTCACAGAATCTTGATCACTGGTCACTTAATAGTATCGGATACGCCATTTACATTTAAATAGCCCTATTTGTCCTTCTGTGTCTTCTTAGCTCTGGAATCCAGTCAGAATGCACACATTATACTAACTAGTTCTATCCCTCTTCCCTCCCCTCCTCTCTCTATCTCTCTCCCTTTTTTCAGGGGAAAAGACAGGGTCTTTATAACCTAGCCTCAAACCCATATCTGTCATCTAGCCTCAGCCTCTCAAGTGCTACAATTCCAGGTAGATGCCACCAGGCCCAGCTTCTTCTCCTTTTTTACCCCATAACAGTTCCCATTACTGTGGAATCTGTGGACTGTCCGAGGCATCCAGGCCAGCCGTCTCACAGAAAACTGTCTTTAGTTTCTCCAATTTGTCATGATTAGATTCATGTTGAAGGTTTGGGAAAGAACAGGTGTTACTGTGCACTTGCACCCGCATCTCATGCGAAGGCACAGGACTGTGCTGGCAGTATTGAGTGTGACTGCTCAGCCTTGTTGAGGACCTAGAGAGCTTCCCCTCGGAAAGTTCTGTTTTTCTCCAAGAGTGAATAGTGGTCAATTTGGTTGCCTTAGGGCGCTGCACGGAGTCTGCTCTCCACAACTTTTTCCCTAGCAGCTTTAGTGTCTACTGGTGTTTTTTGCATGAACCAGACTGATCTAGTGAGTACCACAGTGCAGGGTGTGCTTCCTGGCCCGGGAGAGCTAGATTCTAATCAAGGATATCAGGCATCTCTAGTCAATAAGTCGGGAATCGTCCAAGGAGCACAGGCAAGAGGGAGGCAAATGGCGTGGGTGGTGCTCGCCATGTGACATCAGAAGACAGTGACAAGGCCAGGGACCACCTTGCAGAGTAGATGTGGGTCAAGGTAGTTGGATTCTGACAGAGATGGTGAGAATGTTTTGGTTTAAGATTTGGTGTTGAGAGGAAGGCAGCCTCCTCCTTAGGCGGTTGGTCAAAGAATTCGTGCTGGAAAACAGTCTGCTTGCTTTTGAAGCTCCTGGGATAGTAATGGCTGCGTGGCACAACACTTCTGACACAGTCTGGCTGCTTTTAGGAATTGCCAGATACCTGGAGCTCAGACAGTGCACAGTTCCGCTGGTCTTTCTGGGGACAGGATGTCTAAGGTCAGACGGCAGCGTGACATAGTTCTTGATGAGGGGCTCTTTCTGGGTAGGTCCGCTTCTGTTCCTCTCTCCCCTTGTGAGCGCTCCATCCTTGTGACCCCAGCCCTGCCCAATTGCCACCTGCAAACACCATCATCACCTTAGAGATTTGGGGTTCATCATAATAATATGGGAATGGGGTGCAGACAGCTCCTGGCTGTGACAAACTCAGGTAGGTTCCATCAGTGAAGGGGGACAAATGACAGTGTCAGACAGCTACCTGTATTCTGTGGACAGAAGAGGGCTGTTTGCCTCTGACTAGTGAGCTCGGAGCCAGCATACATGAGAGCCTGAGGTACCTTTGTTCGGCGTGTGAAACACTCCCAAGACAGAGTAGAGCATCTGTGGGCCTTGGCCCTGGGAGGTACCGTGTCCCGGAACTCGGGCTCACTCCAAGGTACAGAGCAGGACTGACTTGAGGAATAGCTTAGGACCTGCATTATTATCTGCCCCTTCTGGCCTGAAAGTAGTAGCTCTGCCAGAGGCGCCATCTTGGAGTCCGCTGCCTGAGGTTGTCTGGATGAGGACACTGAAAGTGTTGATGGGTCCCCGGCATGGCCGTGGTGATAAGAGTTGAGCGCAGGGAAGCAGACCTGGGGAGGAGAAGGCCTTCTGACTAAGTTTTGTCTCAAAGTGTCTGTTTTTGGGTTTGTCCCTGCATTGATCTGCAAGGGAATGAGGCAAGTAATGGCCCCTCGGGGACTTTCAGGACTTTGCTCTCAATGTCAGCCGTCATTTTCAATCACCCTCTCCCTCCCAGCCATTAATTTTGGCCCAGGATCATGGGGACTTGTCCATCTATCACTCCTAATTGACACTAAATGATCTGTCAGTTTATTGATGAACGGCAGGAGTGGAATTGTCACAATATATTTTACTTTCCAACAACTCCTCCTGACAATTTTACCTTGTCCATCTCGCTCTGCTCACATAAATCTCCATTGGCCGCTCATTCCTCCTCGCGGGCTGTTCTGGTGCCAGCCACTTCCACACCATCTGCACGTGTCAAGGACATCAAGATGGCGGGGGAACTGCTGCACGCTGGTCCCGAGGTTACCCCCTTCCCTCCTCCTCCTCTTCCTTCTCTCTCTCTCTCTCTCTCTCTCTCTCTCTCTCTCTCTCTCTCTCTCTCTCTCTCTCTTTTAATGGCATAGATGTTCCAAGAATGCTAAAGGGCTCTGTCCTCTCCCTCTATGTCATTGCATATTGGAGTCTCTACCTTCTTGTTAGCAGCGAGTAGTTAATTCTTATTAGGTTACAGAAGTGTGAAAGGCAAAGACTCACCAGACTGGAGGGCTCGGCGGTCTCCGAGCACAGCCAGAGACATGGGCTGTGTCCTCGCATCCCAGCCGTGTCACAGCCTGCCCAGCCCCACCACAGCCCGCTCGTTAGGAAGGTGTCGCAGGTGCAGGCTTGCTGGAGCTCCCCTCTGGGTGCTGTGCGTGGCTCCGGGGATGCAAGTCTGCATCCTACGATCTTCTGCCCTTGGGCCTATACCAGACCTAGATGTGGACAAGCCGTGAGGCTGACTGTGCTTGTGAGAAATCTTCTCCATCCCTTCCAGCTTGCCGCTCTGTTGTTTCATTTAGTTGCTCCACGACTTGAAAGATGGGAAATTGCTGGGTTAGACTTAGGTACGGGTAAACAGTTCGTCTGACGAAGACGTTCGTGTGGATACGAGTCCCTGGCAAGGAGAGCAACGTGACAGGATTGTTGACTTCCTCCCGCCTGCTGGAGCTCATTTTTGTTAATTGATAAGGACTGTTTTCCTTTATTAACCACCATGCTATTTTATGCCTATCAAAATTAATAACAATTCCTTAATGTTATCTGATACCCAGATCATATTCAGTTATTTTCATTGCAGTAAAGATGTCTTGGTGGAGTTGGGCTATAAAAAGGACAAATCAAGGTCCACACTTTGCTTAGTTGTTGCCCTTAGCTTCTTAGGTTTGCTGCACCTCTCACTTTTCCCAAGTATTTTGCTTTTTTTGCTGGGTGGAGAGCAGACTGTAAGACACTTAGCCTGAGAGTATCCTGTATTTTGGATTTGGATCATTTCTTTCAGAGTTGTGGTGTTTAAATGGTTTCTTTATTTCCCCATGGTCCTGTTCCAAGGAAGAGTTATAGCTAGGTCTAGCTGGTACTTCAAGCTATGTGCACTGTTGTGGTTGAGGGCTGGGAGTGAGGGGGCCGGGTGTGGGAGTCCTGGGTGTGGGGGGCCCAGGAGTGAGGGGGTCTGGGTGTAGGGGGGCCTGGGAGGGTCCTGTGTGTGAGGGGGGGTCTGGATATGTGTTGGGGGACTTGGGCGGGGAGGTCTTGGGGTTCCAATGTGGAGGGGTCTGGGAGGGCCCAGGTGTGGGGGGGCCCGGGTGTGGGCAGTGCAGATATGGGAAGGTACGGCCAAAGGGTGGGCACCGGTACCCACTTACTCCACTCTAAGTAATCCATGGTCAATGGAGTTAGTCATATATGCCCCTCCACCCTACCATCCCATCAGACTCTTAATAGGTGCAGCATCCATTGGCCAGAGTTGCTTAAGGAAATCATTCCATTAAGTGTTATCACATGGTGATTTTTAAAATTTTTTCACTCCTTACAGAAAATTCTTCTGTTAAGAACTTGTCATTGATGATTTGATTGCCAAAGATATAACCTGTCCTTACTTTCCTGCCTCCTGGCCATTAATCTTTATTGTGTAAAAATTTCAAACCTGTGGTAAGGTTGTAGGAATGTCCAGTAGGTTAGTCACCTGTAAGATGACAGGGGTCCAAGGTTGAGTGCGATCAGGGGGGCAGATGACTGAGAAGGGAAGACCGTGTGTGTGTGTGTGTGTGTGTGTGTGTGTGTGTGTGTGTGTGTGTGGTGGGGGGAGGGCTTCTGCAGTCAACTTTTAAGATACTCTAAGCTTAGAAAAGATGGCTTTAGAGCCAAACACTGTCAAAACTTTTTAGCATACACCTTACATTTCTTTGTTCTATTGTGTGTCACTGTTCCTGGGAGACACAAAGAAGCGTCTACTCAGCCAAGCTAGGGGACTGGTGACTGACCGACCAGAGTAAGGTTACCACCCAAATACAACTTGGTGAACCAGTGTGTTGGATTGGGATTTCTTACAGGTGAAAGGGTGAGGGGACTTACTGGAACAAGAATTACTCAAAGACAACTACGTCAACAAAGCTTGCACCAGCATGGGTGACGACTCAGGAAAGCTGGGAGCCTGGAGCACACTGCATAGCCTTCGGGCAGGTCCACAGGTTGGAGAGGGTCTTTTCCAGCCAACTTGGCTGGACCGAGCCTCTTCTGGTGGCTCAGGTAGTTGTCCAGATAGCTCTGCTTGTCTGAGTGTCTCCTAGCCATCTTTACTGCTTGTATATGCTTCGGGATGGATGAATGAATTTGATCAGTTTCAGGGACTTCCTCCTGAATTGAGTTGTTGCCTCCTTGAATTTAAGGAGCTTCCCAAAGGGTGGAATCTTTCACCTCCCTTAGAGCACCTAGGACATAAGGAATCAATCTAGAAAGTTTTGTCCCTTGTGGAAATTGCTACAGTTTTCTTGACCAACACCCACAAAGAGTGAGTTCTCTTTTCCTCTATGTTTGTGTTCAAAGCCTCCTAGACTGACCAATGGTCGAGAAAGAGGTTTTTGTTGAATGAATTTAGAAAATCTTCGGCCAACCCAGGCTAGCTTCAAATACTTGGGAAGCTGAGCCCGGAAGATTTCAAGGCCAGCCTGGACAGCTTAGTGAGGCATTGCCTCCAAGTTGCAAAAGAGGCTAAAAGAAGCTGGGCACATAGCAGGACCCCAGGGTCGGTGCTTGGTTCTGCAAAAACAAGCACATGAATAAGCAAGCCCATAATTACTCCTAATTAATTTTTATCTACCTACATCCTTTATTGCTGGATATCTGTTATATTCAGTAGGACCCGAAGATAAACTAAACAACACCCAGACTGTATGCATTGAAATAACAGGCGGAAGACAAGGATCCTCACGGAAGTGGAGAAAGTGCGCCGACACATCAGGTCTTTCCACCCTGCCCCCCAGCACCCTATCCATCCATAGAGTTGGAAGGAGTGACAGTGGTCGGTGGATAATGGCAGAACAGGGTGCAGGTGAAGGAAGAGGCTGAGCTGCCCCTCCCCACTCAGCCCCACAGCCTACAGCAGGGAGCTACTTCCCAGGACTCTAACTGGTGTTGGGGAAGGCAAGCCCTGGAGATAGGGCCTCAGTCTGGTTTTCTGGGGTGGCCTATTGCATATTTGTGCAGAAAAGCGTAGGCTTAAAACTGAAGTATAACCAGGCTGAAGGAGGCTAAGAATTCCTAAAGGAGAGAAAGCAAAAGAAGATATGTGGAGGCTTTGCAAGTTCGCTTCATGTCTTTTATTTTATTTTATTTTGAGACAGGATTTCACTCTTTAGCCCAGGAACTCACTATATAACGAGGCTGGCCTCTGCCTCCTGTGTGGCGGGATTGCAGGCATGCAATGTCTACCTGTGTGTATACGCGAACGCATGCGTACACACATCACGCTGCTTGTGCACACAGACAAACACTGGTTGATATATTTTCCCTAACTGCCATGACTCCAAGGCAGCAGTACCGTCTGTGCTCTCCTGTTCGGGATCTCAAAGTGCTGGCTTTTACCGGACTTTCCTAATCTCAGTGGGAGGTAGAGAGGCAGGAGGTACAGTATTTCCCCAGGCCTAGAAAGTACCTGCCATGTGACTCCTGGGAAGTTTCCTGGAGGCTTTAGGATGCTCACAGGGATCCTGTAGGCTAGAGAAGAGGTATGACTTGCACATCAATCTTTCTTGTGATCTGGGGGGGTCACAGGCCTCCCCTTGGAACAGATACAGGGGTGTTGGGTACACAGTCAGGTGCAAACTGGGGCCCTGCCTAGTGTCACAAAGCCAGTTCGCTGATGCAATGCCTGGGTGTGCAGTGACGGCACCGCTGCCCAGTGCTTCCTGGCCTAGCATCCGTTAGCTCTGCAGAGCCGAGTGGTGTGCCGCTAAGGAGTCCTCAGCACCCCTGGAGCAGAGGGACACACCTGATGCCCCAGTGTCAGGAAGAGTGACTGCCTGGGCTGAACAAGTGCTCAGGGAGAGGACAGCTGGAGCCCTTGTGGGTGCAGCTTTCTAAAGCCCTCACTCCACAGGTTCTTGTCCCAGTAGCTGTCGTAGCCTGGTGAACCCTGGTGGGCCTAGGGATAGGTGGCGGCCCTCACCTCCCCAGCCTGCTACAGCTCCCCTCCCACCGCAAGCTTCTCTCAGCCAGGTTAGTCTTGGCTTCTTTGTAATGAAGGTCCAACTACACATCTAGAATGAATTCTTATGTGCCTTTGAAGACTGGCCTGCAGCCCTTTGCAGTGTCTAGTGTTGCAGACATGAAGCTCTCCAGTCACCGTGGTGGGCCATTTCTTGGAGCTGGTCTGGGACTGTAGAGCTGGAGGCGCGTCTCCATGGATCAGGAGCAGAATGAGCAGCCCTCGGTAATAGCCCTTGAATAACCATAGGCAAAATGCCAAGTCTCCTGTGGAACACTCCCTGTTTCCCTGGATTGTCCATTGTGCAGAGGTCATCTCTCTTAGGAAGTTCAAACCTGTATCTTTTGATTTGTCCAGTTCTGCTGTTGCCGGAGGGCTGTTTGGGGTCCATGTGAGCCCCTCACTGCAGGAGAACTCCCTGACATCAGCTTCAGGCTCCATGCTTTAAAATAAAGTTCCTTCCCTAGTGTCCAAATGCAAGCCAGACAGAAACAAACTAAATTTACCCACAGCTGCCATCTCCTCCAGTCTTGACCATCTCCTTAGCAGTGACTTCCCAGGACCGCTGTCCCCATGTACTTCAAGAGGTGAGCTGACTTGTGACAGTTTGGCAAGTAATTTCTGATTTTCCGGTGGTCTGAAGCAGTATGTGTGAGGCGGAACTTCACTTTGATTCTTGGGTTTGGATCTTCTTCCGGGCTATGACAGAATGTAGTGCTCTCTGGAGATGCTGGGCACCAGCCGGGAGGGAGTTGGCTACCAGACTGCAATGGGAGTGTCTGAGTTTCTGCAGTGAGCTGTACTAAACTGTGTGCTTCTGTAAGCTTGGGGCATTCTCAGCATTTTAACACAGGTAGTGAGAAATTGAGGACTGTCTTACAAAATGTGTGTATACTTGCTTGCATAGATACACACACACACATACCACATAGAAGTATTTTAAGCATACTGTATTCTGCACATTGCCTTTTTTATTATATTTCTGTCTCTTTTTAAAGATTTTTTTTATTTATTATGCATACAGTGTTCTGCCTGCATATATGCCTACGGGCCAGAAGAGGTCACCAGATCCCATTACAGTTGTGAGCTACCATGCGGTTGCTGGGAATTGAACTCAGGATCCCTAGAAGAGCAGCCAATGCTCTTAACCTCTGAGCCACCTCTCCAGCCCCTGTTGTATTTCTCTTAATGATAATTGCATCTTGAAGAAGGTGTGTGTGTGTGTGTGTGTGTTTGTGTTTGCATTTAGGGCCTCTAGCTTTACCTTCTTTTTGTTTGTTTGACTTTGCACTCCCCGCAGAGAGGAGAACCTGGAACTTCCCATCCTTCTGTCACTCCCTCCTCTTGATTGAATTCTGGGAAGTCAGAAATGTGCCTGTGCCACCGTGCCTGGTTTACGTGGTACTGGTGAAGAAACCCAGCTTCATGCATGCTAGGCAAGCGTTCCACCCACTGAGCCGCACCACCATCCTTACTTTGTTTTCCTAACTGCTCTGTATTAATTCTGTGGACTGGGTTCCTCTGTTGGTGGAGGTTTTGGATGTTTCTTTTTTTTTTTTTCTTGTTATCAATCCTCTGATAACGATGGTGAAGATTGTATTATATTGTTATCACTGTTAACTGTTTCTAAAGACTAGCTCTTTAGAAGCATTAGGAAACGTGCAGCTTCCTTTCCATAGACTCTCTTCTGGGGAAATATCCTCTGTGTCTTGCCCTCTCTTGTATGGAATGAGAACACACATGTGGACCAGCAGCACAGGCAAGTATACTCATCTTTGGTGACGTTTGCGTGGGCCCTGTGCTGGGCCCCACCGTCATCCTATGGCCTCAGAACAGCCCTGGGAGGAGCTTCTGTCGTTAGCTCTGCTGGCAGGTGAGGAAGCCAGTACCAGAAAGGTTAAATAGCTTGCTCAGAGCCACACAGTGCTCAGCAGCCAGCCAGAGCTTGGTCCCACCCAAGGCTGATTGTAAAAGTCACACTCATAATGTCCGGGCCTCCGCATCTAGTTTTGGCACCTTGGCACCTGGTATAGTGACTTTACCTGTGGTAGGGCTCAGCAGGTACCCCAGGACTCTGTTGATATGGGTTCTTCTTGCGCACGTGCGATTGGAACAGCAAGGCCAGGAGGCGTGGCCAGAGCCCTCTGGCCACCATGGGCCTGTCATCTTAAGAACTGTGCCTCGGCCAGCTCCTGGTCCTGTGGAGGAAGGTGAGGGGGGCGGATGCGATTGTAACGAGGCACAAGCCAAGGCCCTACTAGACCTGCCATTAGCAAGCTTAATTAGGCCAGTCATTAAGTTCAATTAGGCACTGGAAGCGACTGTCCCTTCCAGCCCCGAAATGCCCTCCAAGAGCTGGATCTGTTCCCAGGCAGCCAGTGTGGGAGCTAGGCAGCTAGACCCTGGGGCCCTAGCAGTCCCATCCCTGCTTCTGGAGGCTGTGACTCCCATGGTCAGCCCGGGGCTTGGTAATTTATTTAGAGTAAGGTGCTGAGAACGTGTACTAACATGGCCAGGCGTCTTGTCTCCTGAGTGTGCTGAATGAGCACCCTCCTTTGCTGGTGTCGCCTTTTCCTGTGTCTGTACCAGGAGCCAGGCATCCATGTGTGTTCCTCCCCTCTTCCTGTCCTCGGCATGTGATCTTGGTCACATCATTTACATCTGTTGGCCCAATGTTTCCTGAGGAGGTTGGCCCGGAACTGAATGGTCACGGAGCCAGAGAGACAGCGCTTAAGTTTGGATTTCCAACACCCATGGAAAAAGCAGAGTATCATGGCACATGCCTGGAATTCCAGTGCTGAGGAGGTAGAGACCAGACCTTCCCAGGGGCTTGCTGGCCAGTCAGTATGGCCTAATTGGTGAACTCCAGGTTCAGTGAGAGACCTTATCTCCATTTTTTAAAAAAATGAGGCAGAGAAACAATTGAGGAAGATGAACAGTGCCAGCCTTTGCCTGTGCATGCCTATGTGTGTTCCTCTGTGTATGTGTGCATGTGTGCCTGTGTGGGTGTGCATATATGTGCATGTGTGTGCATGTCTGTGTGTGTGTGCCTGTGTGTGTGTGTGCGTGCTGTATATGGCGGTTCTTAATACACCATGCAATTCTCTAGTGTTCTGCAGTTTAACTCAGTTCTGACACTATATTCTTGGAGTTATTAGCAGATCCTGCAAGATAAGGGCTCAGCCCCACAGGACTCTTCCACCCCAACCAGGCCGTGCCGACCGCAGGCCTCTGGTTGCTCTGCAGGCCTCGGGTTCCCTCTTGACCAAGAAGCTATAAGTCTTGGGTTTCCACTACCTCCTCTCGGTACAAATATTATGTCGGAGTACTCACAGAACTCAACCAAAAACTTCACTTGCTATTGCCAATTTATTGTAAAGCATATTTAAAATATATATATATGCCAGGTGTGGTGGCATGTGCCTTCAATCCCAGCACTCACTCAGGAGGCAGAGACAGGTGGATCTCTGGAAGTTCGAGCCCTGTTCTACATAGTGAGTTCCAGACTAGATAAAGCTACACAGTGAAACCCTCTCTCAAAAAAATTTTTATCACCTTTTACTTATTTATTGTATGTGTGAGTGTATGTATGTGTGTGTGTGTGTGTGTGTGCATGTGTGTGTGTGTGCGCACGTGTGTGCATGTGCCATAGCTGTAGAGGTTAAAGATTAACTTGCAAGACTTAGCTCTCTCCTTCCGTCATTTGCATGCTGCAGGGGGCACTCCAGTTTTCAGACCTGGTGGTGAGTGCCTTTCCCCACGGAGCTGTCTCACTGGCCCACACAGCACATTTGAAAGGATCTAAGTGAGCAGCTAACTGAAGGGATAGAGAGAGGAAAGGCAGGACTTCCGTCTTGGTGAAGTCGGGGTGTGCTACCTGCCCTGCACCTGGACACGTTCCTATTTGCCAACCTGGCGCTCTCAGGACCTACTTCCGCTGGGTGTTTGTGGATGTTTTATTCCATAGGCATGGCTAATCAAGTCACTGGCCATTGATGATGAATTCAGCCTCCAGCTTCTCTCCCCTCTCAGAGTCTGAAGTGAGGCATAGGGAAGTTTGGAGACCGGCATCAAAAGTTCCAGCTCCTTCAGCCACCAGTCCCCCTTCCTGGGGTCTTAATCTTCAGTCATCCCGTTAATATGAAAAAAAAATGTCTCCCAGGAGCTGTGTGGCAGGAAAGCCGATGTATGCATTTCTCATGGTGGCCCATATTTTGTGCTCTGAAAAGCTGTCCCTGCCCTTCCTCATGGCGGGTGTCTTCTCTTTAGGTGAGAGCAGAGTCATAGATTGAATCTGGTCATCTGTTTTTCCTGAGTTTGAGACTTTCTCTAGCAACTGTGACAATGTCTCTCATTTGTGCCTTGAGACTTTCAGTTGCCTCATATCCATTCCTACTCATGAATTTCTCCTTAGAGATACTGTTCCAGGATTAAGTGATCACGGCTGCGCGGCGTCTAGTTTCCCCGCCAGCTGCACGTGTCTTCTGGACAGGAGAGATTCACATCTGCCGCCTGAACAAGCTGTGCAGTGGGGTTGTTTTCACTCCAAGCAGTAAAAACCCATCCTCAGGGCAGACACAGAAAAGTGTTTGTCTCAAAATAAGAGGACCAGGGCCTACAGCCCCATGGCGCTGGCATGAACAGAGCCCGTCCAGCTCTCTGCCCCACTGCCTGTAATGTGTAGTTACGTCATATGCAGACCCCAGCATTGAGTCACAGATGTCTGCGACCTCACCTGTTCTCCTCAGATGGGCAAAGCAGAAATGGCAGGAAGGTGAAGAACTTCCCAGCAGAATTCTATTTCCTGGAGAAGACATGTATAGAGGGGGTTTCCTCAGATCTGCAGGAGATGCCGTGTGAGGAGGGGTTCCTTCAGATCTGCAGTTGATGTGTGAGGAGGGGTTCCCTCAGATCTGCAGGAGATGCCGTGCGAGGAGGGGCTCCCTCAGATCTGCAGGAGATGCTGTGTGAGGAAGAATTCCCTCAGATCTGCTTCATGGTTCCTGTCCCTCAGAAATGAACAACCCCTCCCCACAGAGTGAGAGGCTGCAGAGTGGAAACTCAGGCAGGCTCTTTGTTACCCTAACAGAACTGGGGTTTGTATCAAGAGGAAGGGAGGATGACTTTGAGGTGAGGACTAGGCTATTGTCTTTGTTCTCAAACTAGCAAGCTGCTCCAGAAGAGCCTAGCCGCTCAGATTGTAAGGACAGTGAAGCTGGCTGTGGCGGCTCTCATAACCACAGCACCGAGGAGGCCAAGGCAGAATTGTGTTTGAGGCTACCTTGGACTACGTAGTGAGTGCTAAACTAATCTGGGTTACATGAAAAGACTATAATTTTTTTTAAGATTTATTTATTTATTTAGTATGTATACAGTGCTCTGTCTGTCTGTGTGCTTGCTGGCCAGAAGAAGGCACCAGATCTCATTACAGATGGCTGTGAGCCACCATGTGGTTGCTGGGAATTGAACTCAGGACCTTTGGAAGAGCAGTCAGTGCTCTTAACCTCTGAGCCATCTCTCTAGCCCAAGACTATATTTTTTAAATGTGTCGTGTGATGTATTACATAGCTCAGAAACAATTTCACCTAATTCTAAAAGCTGAAAGAAGTGGAGAATCCATAAGAAAGGATTTAAAATGTAAAAGCCAGGAAAAGTTGCTTTTTACATAGGAATAAATTGTAGAGGCTGAAATGAGGGGAAGGGACCAAGAGTCAGAGAACATAAGGCAGGAGGTAGGAAAGTTAGCAGGGTACACATTATAAAACCTGGGGTGCGGTCAAGTTCATTCTGTTTAAAAGGCAGTGGGCAGCTGAGCAAGGCCAGCAAGCTGGGTGGAATGCCCACAGAGTCCCAGGACGCCCAGCTGAGTGCCCAGGCAAATTCAGGGAGGGGCAGCAGGAGTGGGGGAATGTTGGACCCCTAGAGACAAAAGGTATGGAGCAACTGAGGTAGACACAAGTAGCTAGCAATCTGAGGCTCAGGTTTGGTTGGATATCACGGAGAAAGAGCATCCCTGCAAGAAAAAGCATCCCGTCATGTTACTGCCTCCTGTGAGGATAACTGCCATGGCTGTGGCTGCTTCTATCCACTGTGCACTTCATGTGCGCCGAGTATAGTCATGCCCTGCATAAGATACATTAGTCAACAGCAGATCTCAGGTACCTCAGTGGGTCCCCAAGAAGATGTTGTCTGGTGGTATCATAGCTTATTTTAAATGCACACGGTGATGCTCACACAACGATGATGTTATCTAATGGTGCATTGCTCAACACATATCCCCCTCATTAGATGATGTGTGAATGTACTATGCCCAGTACTCTGCCTGAATTATGGTCCTTGATTCCTGAACCAGTCCTGTGAAGTAGAAGGTGGTATTTTCACTGTTTAAGAAGCTCCCCCAAGGGCATACAGCTAGGGAATGGCGAAACTGATTTGAACCTCTGTCTTAGTCTATTTCAGCTGCTATAACAACATGCAATAGACCAGGTAATAGGAATGTTTCTCCCGCGTACTGGACCCAGAGAGTAAGAGGCACCAGTAGATTCTGCTGAGAGGTGCCGTCTGCCTCCAAGTTTGCACCCCAAGTCTTTGTTCTCGAACAGAAGGGGCAGAAGGACCTAGTGAGTTCCCTCCAGCCTTCTCTTGATGTGCTTATCCCTCTGCTCTAATGTTATGAGCACCCCTGAAAGCTACATCAGGGGTTAAGTTGTTGCACCAGGTGTTAATTGCTGCACCAAGGGTTAAGTTGCTGCACCAAGGGTTAAGTTGCTGCACCAGGTGTTAATTGCTGCACCAAGGGTTAAGTTGTTGCACCAGGTGTTAATTGCTGCACCAAGGGTTAAGTTGTTGCACCAGGTGTTAATTGCTGCACCAAGGGTTAAGTTGCTGCACCAGGAGTTAAGCTGCAGCATGAGCTTTGGAGACTCACATTCAAACCCTCTGACTTGCCCACACTCAGAATCTCTGGTCTCTAGCCATCTGTCTAAATCAAGGCCCATGGCCCGAGACTGCACCCAGGTTGGAGCTGCCTGAGTTCCGAGGATTAGAGGGTTCAGCAAATCTGTGCAAATACCCTTCTTCCAGCCACCTGGCAGGAAGGGAACCAGGAGTGGCATTCGGTGGGAAGAGAGCAAGTGGCTGGGTTAGGAGACTTGTCAAGAGAAAGCCAGACTTCTCCATGCAGGTGACGGTGTTGTCCCTAAAAAATGCCTGGAAGAGGACAGATGGTTTCCTTCCTACCCTCCCCGTCTCCACCCCCCCCCCCCACACACTGAAACTGTCTCCCCTTCATCCCACTTCCTGCCCGCTGTGTTGATTTGGGTTTCCAAACAAGCATATTGCATTTTCTTGGTTGAAATTCTCAGGCAGAGGTAAGCCAGTTGTGGAGACGGGGCTGCAGGGGAACTGTCAGAATAGAGGTGTTTCCCAGCAAACAGATCCAGGGTCGGATGTGGATCAGGAGGGGCAGGGCCCAAGCACTGGTGGAACCTGCCTTCCTCCGTTCCGAGCTGGGGAACATGAGGCCTGGGGAGGTTAAGTGGCTTGGAATTACAGGAGCTTACAGTTAGAAAGGCCCTTGCGTTCACCTTGCCCTACTGCCCAAGGTCATGCAGCTAATTAGTATAATGGAATGTGCCTCGGATTCTACAGCCGTGCCCATGCTCAGACCTTGAGAGCCGCTCACATTCATCTCGAGTTCATGCAAAGGCCGCTCGCTGTACTGTTTGTGCAAGAGCTAGGTGCTTGGAATAAAATCGTCTTTACTGCCGTCCTCTGGGACCTCACAGAAATGAGATGTTGATCATATGAAGCAAACTTATGAACAAAAAAAAAACTTTCAAGGAAAAAAGTTGTGTCCCCTGAGCCAGCCAGGCTACGCTAAAGGGAGACTGGTTGCCTTGCAGTCTGAGCAGGTGGGAGCCAGGAGGGAGTGATGAGGGACGTCTGCCATTGGGTGAAATTCTCCTAACAGAAATGGTCCCCTTGTTCTCCCTTTGATGGGTTCGTGCTCTCAGAAGTAAAATCCGTCTGTGAGCATCACACCTACCCCCTCCTTTTGCTTTTTGGTTCCCTGTTAGGAATAAGCAAGAGCAGTTTTATTATGCCTGCAGCAGCAGTTTGGGCACATGCGCACAGGAGACAGCTTGGCAGGGTGGGCTTGTCTCACTCTGGGGTCCTCTCACCAGCCTGCGTCCAGGATTTCCTGGTTTCCTGGTGGCTGTTAGGTAAGAAGCCATGTTTTGAAGTGTCCTTGGCTCATGTTTACCCTTGATGTATCTTGCTTGGGGTGCTCCGAGATCTCCAAGAAGCACCACACACAGCCCTGCTAGCCCCTCTTGCCTCAAATGTGGCAGCCACAAGGGGTTGTGGGGGTCTTAACCCTCCCTGTGTGCATCTCATTACTCAGGTCAGAGTCTCTATGGGCTTCTGGGAGGATAGGATGTAAAGGAAGTAGGAAAACCCCAACAGGTTCGTGCCAGAAGGAAATCTTTACAGGCCTCACTGGTGGAGCAGATCTCAGTCTCAGCGCTTGGGAGGTGAAGTCAGGAGGAATCCAAGTTCAAGGCCAGCTGGAGCTACATGGGGAGATTCATCTCAGAACAGAACAAAACAAAAACAAAAACCAAACAAAAGAGAATTGAAATCAAGCTTTCTGGAAACACCGAGAAATGGGCCTCTGACTTGGGGACCCCCGATTTCTGCTTGTTTCTGTTGCCACATCTTGTCCCTTTCATGGTCCACACAGCTGGGTTTCACCAAGACTGAACTCAAACCTAGTGGTTCATCTTTTCCATTAGCTTTTGTCTTTGACCGTCCAAAGAATGAATCTCACCATGCCCCCAGGATTTCCCTGACACTCCTCCAGCCCTGCTGATGCCCGTTTCCAGCAGAATACACAGGAGACTCAGACTTCTGGCAAACTGCTGTGTCTATCTACACTAAAATAACACATATAGTCTTTAAAACTGTTTTCACCATACGGTCCCACTGATTGATGCTGCCATCTTTCCTTCGAGGTTGTAGTTTCCTTTCAAATAAATTGATTAGATGGAAAGTACGGTCTTTTTAAGGAAATGTGGAGTGGTTATATAGAGTCCTCTGCTGTAGCAGAAATCCCGGCCGTGGCATTCGGCATGGGGAGCATTTGGGAAACCATATTCAGCTGCTACCTCTCCCCATTCTCCCTCCTGCAGGAGCAAAGGACCAGGCCAGCTGCGTGTTATCTGCAGAATTCCAGCTTCTCTTGTCTTGGTGACTTGAAGGGGAACCAAGGACCCAACAAGATGGCCACTGTGCCATCTCAGCCTAGCTGGTGTGGGTAGCAGTCCCTTCCTGAGCAAACCTGCCTGCAGACTCTGCTAGCTCTGTTCCCCTCCTCGTTTTTAGCCACTACCTGGCTGCCAGCAACTGCCACCTTATCTGCCTCACGTGGCCGTGTCATGGCTCTGGTCTTTGTCTGGCCTGCCTTTTCCAACTGGAAAGCTTCCTGTGGCTTCACTGGCTTTCAGCGGGCAGGCCTTCCAGGAGGCTGTGGCGGCTAGTTTCCTTCTGAGTCCCTCCTTGGCGTTTGCTTCTCTCCACCTTCCCTGCCCTGTGAAGTGTGGAGCATAGGAGAGCACACAGCGTTTGGCCAGTGTGTGGGAGGCTCTAGGTCTGCCGCCAGCCAGCTTTGGGGCCGTCCTTGGGTCCCTGTAATCTCCATGTCACACTTAGCAGTGACTCAGGGTAGGTGACAGTGATCTGAGTCACTAAGACTTTGCATCGTGAGTTTGTGGAGGATTTAATATTATTTCTATAATGTTCTTCTCCCACCAGATTTTAAAACACCAAATAGAACTTCTCCAAGTCCCAGCTCCTACTTGTTCTAGTAGATAACTAAAGTCCCATAAAGGTTTCCTGAAAAACATAATACGCGTTTGAAGTGGCACCGGTGCAGACTCCAAACTCTCTGCAGTAGATACCTGTACTAAAACTGTGACTGTGTCCCAACCTTTTTCTTCATGCTGTATTAGAATCCTAACAAAGATGCTATTCTTAATCTTCCCAGCAGAGGGCAGACTTCACCCAGGAATGGCCATTAATTCGCTAGCCCATCTAGGACAGGGTCTGTGTACAGACAGGAGAGGGATGTGGCTTTCATCTCTCAACATGACACTTGATGAACTATTCTTGCACAAACTAAATAGGATGGAGTGTGACCTAGAACTGCATGGACATTATCGAGTTCTTAACTATCTTTGAAAGAAGTGAGAAAAAGATAACCCTAATCTTCACCGGACACTAAACAGGAATAACGAGAACTAGGAACTGGGGGAGAGGGAAGTAGGCACTTCCACTTTCAGAAGGAACTTGGGAGTGTGGGGATGGATTAGATCAAAGACCTAAGTTCGGTTCATTACCCCATCGCAAGTGGACAGTGTGGCCATGATTTAAGCGTTTGGTTCTTTACCTGATCCTGAGTGGACAGCGTGGCTGTGTTCACAGCAGCCGACACCACCTTCCCCTCAGTTCCCACCATGACGTCCCATCTGATGGCCATGTGTGTTATAAAGTGAGGCCTTGGTTTGGGGATCAGGGATAAATGGCTCTTTATCCCTCACTCAAGCCTGGGTGAAACCTCAGCGAGCTTTCAGAGGCAGTGGTGAGTGGGGAGGTAAGCTTTTGTTTGGTTGCTTTTGTTTCTTTGTTGTTTTTGTTTTCTTTTCTATTTTTTTTTTTTTTTTTTTTAGCCTTGGCTGGCCTAGAGCGCCTAGAATTCACTATGTATGTAGACCAGGGCCTCAAACTCAAAGATCCACCTGCCTCTGCCTCTTGCATGCTGGGATTAAAGATGAGTACCACCACTGCCCAGCAGCTCTGAGGTTTCTATCATGCATTTAGCCCCGAGTCTAGAACACTTCATAGGAAACTGTTTTGATTGCTTCCTTCCACGGGTGTATGTGTTTACAAAGTGTAAGAAGCTTTGGCCGTTGTGTATTTTCTGATGTCTCTCTACTAACTCTCTTCTGTGAACACGGCCCTTGCTGCAGAGTTTCCTCTTTTTGCAATGGAGTCGTGCCTGTGCCTTTAGCGTCCTCAGCTACCAGAGTCAGGGTTGTCCTTGTGTGCCCAGACTCTTAACTGCGCTTCTTAGATCGGAGACAATGGCCGTCGGGAATGTCCACTGACTCCGGGGTCCATTTGGCACTGGTTCTGCCTCAGCAGGGAGGCAGGTCTGGGGTCTAGTGCGCGCCATCACTATTAAGAGGCTTCAAGGACACTTCCCCCCATTTATCCCAGTTATGTCCACTGCTAAACTAGGTTAACGGTATCTAATTAACCACCGAACATTGTCATGCTGCATAAAGACAGCATTCCGCCTGTCCTCTGAGCCGTGGTCCTTTATCTCCATTTAGACCTCCGCGGTGTTCCATTAGAAATGAGAGACGATTTGGAGGAGGTCTGCGTCAGGGCCACCTTTAGTCTTCGTGTGGAAGCAGCAGACTGTGATGGCAGAGGGGACCCAGGTTGCTTTGGGGGCCTCACCCTCAGCTGTTGGGAATGTCTACAGTTGGGGTCATAACCACCTACAGGTCCCTCAGATGCGGTCCTTATTTTGATGACCAGCCCAAGCCCTTGATATAGCAGGGGACCAGTGAGGACAGATGGCTACAAGACCATCAGAGAGGTGAATCGGGTACTGCCCACAAGGTAGATAGACCCTCACCTGAGGAATCACCCTGGGGTGATTATTTTTTTTACCCCGTAGCACATACTTTTCCATGGAGCCCCAGAGTGAAAGCAAGAGAACCCCGAGTCCTCGGGTTTTCCGTGGCTGCAGTCATGCAATGTGACAAACCACACAGAACAATTAAACCACCGGGTTGGGAGACTTGGCAAAGCTGGCGCCCTCCTGTAAGTTTGAAGCATATTGGCACCATAGAAAGTATCAGTTGGGTCCTAGTGGAGTGTATGGAAGGGGACATCTGCCATATAGAGCTACTTGCATGTGTGTCTCTGTGAGACAGGGGTTAAAAGCTAAGCTTTGGTGTTAGCCATCCTGGCTTGCATTCACGCCTGCTGTTCTCTAGGTAGCAGAAAGCAAGCGACTTTACCTCCCTGAGCCTCGGCTTCAGCTGTGCAATGAGGTTAATAGCAGTGATGATGGGCTTGTTCTAGTGCATCATGTAGGCTATATGTCATAGCAGTTCATACGTTATACCGTGTTAGTGCCTGGTGTCTGGCAGGCCACTGCTAACTCTCAGCTCTTTGGAGAAATGTGTGGCTGCATCAAACTGACCATGTCTGAGAGAAGCAGGGATGAAAACCAGGCAAGGACTGCTCGTGTGCTGAGCCAAGCTCTGGGCTGTGCAGGAAGGTGGAGGGAGCAAGGCAGCCTTGGAACACTTCACCTGAGAAGCCAGTACTTGGAGTGCAGCAGCTTGTGGCCAGCTGTTCTGGTGGCTTACAAAGGGCCACCGCGAGATGACTGGTTTCTCCCTTTCAGGTTGCCAGCTGACCAGACACGCTTCTTCCCCACTGCCGTGTCAGAGGGGAGGGGTTCTTTCCTCTGGTCCATAGGTAAAGCTGTCTTCTGAAGAATGGCCAAAGCAGGCAGCAAGCGATGGAGGAGCCCCTCAAAAGAAGCCTGGCGTTTAGCTTTCCAGAGTGCTGGCTCAGCAAGTGCCATGCTTTTTACAGTTTGCGTATTGAGCGAGTGGGTGTCTCTAGTGGGCCTGGATTGTCCGGCCTGCCATGGTGACGAACTCCTGCTTGGGTTGCACAACCGCCACAGGCTCGTGTGAGTCCCGGGATAAGAAGCTTTCCTTTCTGGGCTGTTTGGGCTCCTGGCCCTCTCTTCTTCAAGTCCATCTCCATCAACTCTCCCTTGGGGTGGAAGACAGTAGGTAGGCAACTGAAAAAGAGGAGGAAGGGGCACAGGTATCTGTCTTGCTGCTCAGCAGGTGTGGTGTCCAGCCTCATATCCGGAACACAGTTAGGGATGTGACTCTCATAACCATGGCCGGGACCTATTTCTACAAATTAATACTTGGGTGAGTGTGCGGGGGGGGGGGGGGGGAGATAGCAGGTCTCCGTTGAAAAAGTTTTACATGTGATTCTGTTGCTCAGAACTACTCTTAGCCTGGTAGGAGGGAGCTCAGGGTGGCTGGCCGTCAGGCTTCTGTCCCAAGGGCTGTGTTGTTACCTGTTTTTTTATTGCAGTAATCCAGAAAGGTGAGCAGTGTGGTCCAAACCAAATTCACCCATACTCTATACTCTAGATGGGTGGTCCTCAACCTTCCCAATGCAACAACCATTTAATACAGATTCTCATGTTGTGGGAACCCCAACATAAAATTTATTTTCATTGTCACCTCATGACTGTAATTTTGCTACTGTTAGGAGTCATAATGTAAATATCTGTGTTTTCAGATGGTCTTAGGTGACCCCTGTAAAAGGGTCATTCAGCCCCCACAGGTTGAAAACTGCCACTCTAGATAAAGCCCAGAGACGGGGGGGGGGGGGGGGGCAGAGTGACCTGAGGGCACGCACCCCTTCCAAGGACATCTCATCTGTCTCCTTTCTCCAAAAGAGGTGGTGGAGAATGTCCTCTGGCTCCCCCTAGAGGGAGAGAAAGCAGAATGTGGGCTCCAGGGCAGTTGAGTTGGATCTTAAACTCAGCCACTTATTGAACACTGAGTGGATAAGTGGCCGTTAATCAGCCTCCCCCAGAGAGTATCACCACCATCATCTTCGCACCGCAGAATTCCCCCTGCTTTTGCCACGGCCCATTAGAAATCACAATAGCACCATAAGGGCAGCCAGGCCTTTAGCACGAGCGCCCTCGGGGGACATTCAAGATGCAGAGCCTAGCACAGGTCGCTCACCGCTTTGGGCTTCTCTTGGTTGTGTGGTAGTGCACGCAGAACATACATCTTGGTAGGAGCACTTGGTGGGGAGACTCTTAACCTCAGGGTACTGCAGCTCCCGAGGGCGATCACCGGTGAGTATATTTGTCCTGTGCACAAAGTGAAGACACTGGCCTCGTCTTCCTTGTCTCTGATCCCATTTCCCCATGACCTGCTCTCATCCTCCTACTGTTGGTGACATGCTGACTGAGTCTTCTGGGCACCTATTGTTTTTCTGACTTTTAGAACCAGTGCCTGGAGTGGGTGGGGCTGGAGAGATGGTTCAGAGCACTCGCTGCTCTCACCTGGAACCTGGGTTCAGTTCCCAGCACCATGCGGCAGCTGACCACTGTCCAGCTCCAGTTCCTTCTGCTTCTGGCCGTTATAATGCTGCCACCATGTCCCGGCTGTCTTCTCATGTGCTCGATTTCAGGCTGAAAATAATTTATTTAAAAGAAAATGCACCAGGCAGGCTCCAAAGCTATAGAGAAACCCTGTCTCGAAAAACCAAAAAAAAAAAATAAAATAAAAATAAATAAATAAATAAATAAATAAATAAATAAAAGAAAATGCAAATCTCATTGTAGGGATTTTCAGACATGGAAAAACGGAATCACCGTATACCCCAAAGCCTGCTTTAAACACCGTCAGCAGTTGCCAGTCACAGAGCATCTGTGGGAACTTTCTTAGGTCAGAATTCCTTGGAATTTTGTTGAAAATCCATTGTCCTACATTGAAGGTGTAGTTTAGGAGGAGCGTGCTTATCTAGCATGTGTAAAACCTCATTTCTGTTCCCAAGAGCATAAACTATTTATTAAGAATAATACCACATAATAAAAGCAATAAATAAATAAAACCACAAATGTCAACAACAGTATGTAGTCCTGGCTTCCCATATACTTATCAGCCAATTCAGAAGTCTCTCCATGCCAGGCCCGCCAGTCTGCGTGCCTAACGGGCTTCCCAGTGGGACTCGTCACTGACACGTAAGAGTCACTGCCTTAGGTAAAGGCTTGGGTGTCACGCAGGTTCAGATTCCACCCAGTACCAGTCTCGTGATGAGATAGAAGACTGCTTACTGAACAACAGAGCCAGCACGCCCCCTTTGCTCCTGTGACGTTCCTAGTCTGGTAAGGAACAGCACCAAATACAGCCAGAGCCTTAGTCGTTGAAGAAAGCAAACTGGCAGTGAGGCATTATCCAGTTGTTGAAAGAGGCCTTGTCTGCCTCCATTTCCGGTTTCAGCTTCTTGCTCTACCGACACTCAAACTCAACAATCTAATGTGGAGTTGTACTGAGCCAAGGCTTTAAGAAGGCCTTACAGGGGATTGGGAATATGACCAGGCAGTAAAGTAAACCTGCTGTGCCGTCATTAGGACCTGAGTTCTGATCCCTGGCATCCACATAGAAAATATGATATGGTCATGTATGTCTGTCACCCTGGCATTGGGCAGGGGTCCAGAGGTTGCTGGCCAGCCCGTCCAACCAATCAGTGAGTTCAAGCTTCAGTGAGAGAAACCCTGTCTCAAGAGATATGGTGGCGGGGCATGGCGGTGTGGGCCTTTAAATCCCAGCACTCAGGAGGCAAGGCAAGTGGACTTCTGTGAGTTCTAGGCCAGCCTGGTCTACATAGAGACCTCCAGGCCAATCTTGTCTCCAAAGAGAGAGAGAGAGGGAGACAGACAGACAGACAGACAGACAGACAGACAGAGAATGTAAAAGGTGATCCAGGAACACATCTGATCCAATCTCTGCCTCTACTCAATACCTGGGGGTGAACATCACACCCCTCCCTCCCTCCCTCCCTCCCTCCCTCCCTCCCTCCCTCCCTCCCTCTCTCTCTCTCTCACACACACACACACACACACACACGCTCGTGCCACACACAGCCTAGGGGAGCTGGCAGCCTCAAAGGAGGCGCCCCCACGACTGCCAGGAGTACAGAGCTCGACTTCTGGTGATCTTTCTGAGATGTCAGGGTTTGGAGAGGAACTGAGTGGGGTCAAGCCAGAGATTTCAGCCAAACAGAGATGCCGAGTTAGCCCTACCTGAACCCCTCCCCAGGGATGCTCTAGTGTGTGAAACTCAGGGGTCGTCTTAAACTTTGTCTCTCTCTCTCTCTTTTTCAGATTGGGAAAGAAATTTTCCGAGGAGATGGAAGAGTGAGTTCCCGTGTTCTTGTGTGTCCTGTAGGGGGTTGTGCCAGCAGTGTGGCCTTGGCTGCCATCGTCCCTCCAGCCTGTTTTGAATACAGCATTGAGAACAACAGATGGAGGGCTGGAGAGATGGCTCAGCAGCTCAGAGCCTGTGCAGGGCACCAGGGGTGGGTTTGCAGCACCCACGTGGCAGCTCACAACCGTCCTTAGCTCCAGTTGTTCTAGGGGCTCAGCCCCCTCTGACCTCAGGCCCACACTCGGTATGCAGACCAAACAGTCATCTGCATAAAAGTGATAATGAAGGCTTCAAAAAGAAGATCAGGTGCCCTGGAATCTGGCTGTGGCCTGGGGCTGAGGTCTGCACGGTGAGGTAAGAGCTTGCTTTATGGTCCCTCCTCACCTGAAGATCAGAACCTGGCACACTTGTTCCATGTCAGGCTCACCACCGGCTTTTCAGGATCGCGTGTCCAGGTAACAGGGTGCTAGCTCAAACTTTCCGCTAGAACAGCACAGATGGGCGGAAAGTAAGATAATCTGCTGACCTTGGCCTTCTCCTAAGACTTTTAAAAAATGAAAATGAAATTAATTAAAATGAGAGGAAAAGATTCTAGGCAAAGGCAAAATGGCAGGTGCTCTCGCCCCTGCAGGCTTGAGGAGAGCATTCGTGTGCGTCTGTGGGTGCTGCCCGTGGGTATGGGGGGTCACACGGCCTGTACAGCCATGCACAGCAGACTCATTTGCCTGAAAGGTTTGACCAAGATTATGAAAGAAGGAGGATTTTAATTTATTACCTATTGTCTTAGTTAGGGTTACTATTGCTGTGGTGAAACACCATGACCAAACACAAGTTGGGGAGGAAAGGGTTTATTTAGCTGACGCTTCCACAGCACTGTTCATCACTGAGGGAAGTCAGGACAGGAACTCAGACAGGACAGGAACCAGGAGGCAGGAGTTGATGCAGAGACCATGGAGGGGTGTTGCTTACTGTCTTGCTCCTCATGGCTTGCTCAGCCTGCTTTCTTACAGAACCCAGGATCACTAACCCTGGGATGGCCCCACCCACAATGGGCTGGGGCCTCCCCCCTTCATTACTAAGGAAGAAAGTGCTGTACAGCTGGGTCTTATGGAGGCATTTTCTCAACTGAGGTTCCCTTTTTTCAGAGGACTCCAGATTGTGTGTCAAGCTGATCTAAAACTAGTCAGGACAGCTGTTAACTCTAGGTTGTTGCCAGCTGTGTTTAAAACTCTCCTGTTCTGTTTTCCGCTAACAGCCGCCGCCTCAGACAACACAGCCTGACTGGATCAGATGAAGAAGGTGAGCTCCTTGAGGAAGTTGGGGCATAGTCAGGAGGCCTGGGGGCCCCTGGGGAGTCCTTGGCTGCGGGCTTGAAGCCAAGACTGCTGCTCACGTCTCTGCCTTGCCGAATACTTTTATGGGGTCCCCTGCTTTATCCACTTCCTCTCTGCTCCTTCAGGACTCCGCTGCACTCAGCTCTCCTGGGGTTGTAGGCTTGAGCAGCCAGACCCACTTTCTGCATGGCTGGTGGAGATTCAGAAGCTTTTTCCCAGCCCCAATTCTTCTTTAAAACAGATCTTCCGCTTACCTCTTGTCTTGCCCATGTCTTTCTTTTTATGTGTGTGTATGGATTTGTGTGTGTATGTGTATACATTCATTCATATACGTGTCCTCTATTGCTATAGTAATCTGTAGTGACCATTTTAAGTACTTGGGCGGCTAATCCTATCATTGCTGTCTCTTTTGTTTCTGTTGACTCCTTTTCCTTCTGGAAGAGGTATTTCCACTTCTCTTTATCTTTCTCTCTCCACACACACGCATGCACATGCACGCACACGCACGCACACACACACAGCTCCCTCACTGATGAATAGTTTGATTGGCTATGGGACACACTGGATGTGACATATTATTCCTGAACCTATCTGTCCACCTTCAAAGGCTGATCCATTTTTTGGCAGGTCTTTGATGGTCAAGGTGTTTGTTTTGAGAGCTGTCTGGAGCTAGCACTAAGACGTGTCCAACTTTTTGCCATTAAGACAAAATATTGTCAACTACAAAGTTCATGCTTGAAAACCACATAATCAAGTTACAAAGAGAGAGGGGGAAAGGGAGGAAGGGAGGGAGGGAGAGGGAAAGAAGGAGAGAAAAAAATAAAATTGCATTTATTTATTTATTTATTTATTTTGGTTTTTCGAGACAAGGTTTCTCTGTAGCTTTGGTGCACGTCCTGGAACTAGCTCTTGTAGACCAGGCTGGCCTCGAACTCCCAGAGATCCGCCTGCCTCTGCTTCCCGAGTGCTGGGATTAAAGGCGTGCGCCACCACCGCCCGGCTAAAATTGCATTTAGAAAGTACGTTTTAAGTAAGTTTACAGTTCCATTTCAGACTGTATTTCTAGCTCTCCTCGGCTGAGGGTGGCCCACGGCCATGGATTAGTCTAAGGCATCTTGTGAGCGAGCGCAGCGACCACCAACGACCACTCTGTGGGTAGAAAATCGCTCATCAGGGACAAACTGCCGGGCTGTCTCACAAAACCAGAGAGCTGCAACTCAGTGGGAAGGCGTGGGTTTGAGATATTAGTCCACAGAGTCGGTGTCCACAAACTGGTTATCCAGAACCAAGTGTATCTCGCCCCTGTCAGCTGAAGGGAAGCAGTAACCTTCCTGACAAACAGAAACCCAAATTGTAAGATTCCTGAGGGTTGCTGAGTTCAGGTTTCTGTTTACCAGTAAGAATCTAACCTGTGTTGGATTCAGGCCACTGTCTTAGGACTCTATCACAGGACTGTCCTTTTGGTGCCTCTTGTGCAACCTAACACATCTCTGCTAAGGTCAGTCATCAAGGTCCTGATTCCCTGTCTGGGGCCAGCTCACCTCACACCCTGTGGCTGAAGACCTCTGAGGCCTGGGAAGCTTGGGGGCCTCAGCCTGAACTAGGAGATGGCAATGGAGGTTATCTGCAGGGTACGGATCTGGCCAGTCTGGAACGGCAAGAAGGAGTGAATATTGGCTAGTAGTGTCTGCAGGTCAGTTTTTGAGTAACTTGGTCTCTGGTTGCTTGTGTATTTGTTTGTAACACTGAGAAACTTGGGCTTTGTGTGAGAAACAAACATCAAATTCAGGAATCATGATTTCTAGAGCTCTTTCTGCCTGGAGCCGCCTTGCAGCACATCTAAAGACCCTGCTTCCTTCATGTTTTTCCTTGTGGAAAATGCTACTCTAGAGTCCTTAGATTGCTCCAAATGAGCAGTTGTAGACAGAGAAAAAATCAGCATGCTTGGGTCTACCCAAAATGGCTTCGACCTTGGGGGAGGATAAGGCAGCCCCTTTTAAGCCTGCTTAGGGAAATTTTAGCTGAGGTTAGGTGTACTTTGAAGCGATTGGGTGTAGACCCTTTCTGATACAGGAATCATTTTATGATTGGCTCGTGCTCAGCAAACCTGCCCTTTAATACATTAAGAAATGGAGGCTTAGAGGGTTTATATGGGGTAGCGGGACTCAGAGGCTGCCTTTCCAACTCCCAGGAGAATCAGCTCTTATACCTCAGTTGTCCATCAATGTCGCCATCACCATTACCAATTGCCAAGCTAGGGATATGATACCAATTTGGCTTACATTTTACATATTGCGTCCTGTGACTCTCAAGAACAATCAACAGTCTATAGCAAGCTCGGTGTGGTTTGTTTGTGTGCATGTGTGTGTATGTGCATATGTGTGTGTGTATATGTGTACGCATTCATGCGAAGGTAAGAGGCTGATAGGGATGTCATTTCTAGATCACTTTTCACCTTTACTTTTTAAGTAGGGTCTCTTGCTGAACCCCGAGTTTATCCATTTGACTGGGCCGGCTGGTGAGCTGCAGGGATCTACCCATCACCCTTGCCCTGCATTGCTGGAGTGTTGGACACACACCACCAGGCCTAGCTTTTTGTCTGGGTTCCTAGGATCTTAACTCAGGTTCTGATGCTTGTGCCAAAGGCACTTTCCTGACACACCACCTCTCCATGGCAAAGGTTTTTAAATCAACTTTATTGAGTCTGTTTGAGTACAGAAAACCTTAACCATTCCAAGTAGGCAGTTCTTTAGCGACGTTCCTGTCCTGTGAAGCTGCTGTCACAGTGAACAGACAGAGTCTCTATTAACCCCTCAGCGCATCCCTCCTCAGCCTCTGGCCTCAACAGTTGGTACTTTTTTTTGGTCATGATAAAATGATTTCATTTCCCAGAATAAATGGAGGCATACGTACATATATTTTATCTCAGTTTACATAAATAGAAGCCTAGACATGCCTGGCTTTTCTCCTCATCATGATTCCAACCCCGAATCAGATCGTCGCATGTAATGCTGTTAGTATCTTCGCTTTTATTGATGAGTGATGTTCCGTTATATGGGCATACCACACACTGTATATTAGCCTGTTGATAAACACTTGAATTGCTCATTATCCCCATTCTGAAGACAAGCAGGCTTAAGGCAGGGGAGGGTAACCTTGCCCAAGGTCACGTACCCAGTATGTGATAGCAGCAGGATTTTGAGGGAGACCTTTGACCTCCGAGCTCTTATTTTCAGCCTTTGGGCTGAATTCCTTAGAGCTGCTGGGATCTTCACCACGGGCTATAGAGTGACTGCTGGGTGCCTAGTTGAGTCCCACCAAAGAAGGAAAGAAGAAAGACTGATTTTCCGAGAACGCCGCTAATATTTTCCCTTTCTTAAACCTGTTATGGGAAACTTCTGATTTTGACATGGAGGCCTGACGCACAAACCCCTTCCTCACAAACCCCCCAGGAGTGACACCTCCTTCCTAGCGTCAGTCAGTCTCTCCATTGAGCTCTGCTTGTGTCCTTAGTGGAAAACTAGTTCATGTCACACTTCACATGTGACTTCGTCCATTTCACCGAACTTGAATGTTTAGAATCCATTGTGCGCTAAGAATCATATGTTATATATAACTAGTTTCTAGAATTATCTTTGCTCAGAGACTTATGTGGTTGGCTAGTGAGGGCTGCTCCTTTGAACTCAGAATATCCGGTGGGTGGGGAGAGTCCAGGAATGATCCCCATGAATCATCCATGCCACACGTTCAACCATGACATTAAAAGCACCTTGGACAACTGTTGGGAGACCTACTGGCTCTCTTAATAAAACCCTGTTCAGGTTCTTAGGGGAGCAGGGAGCGTTTTCACCCAGGAAGGGGATGATTTCACCTGGTAGGGATGGGTCATTGGCCAGCAGCGCTAGGGAAGAGGCGAGCCAACAGCAAGTCTCCCTTGTTCTGTCTGTCGTCTTCTCCCATTCCACCAGCCTTGGAGGTTAGGTTTATGGAGGAGAGCCAACGGGGCCTCACCCAGTGCCTGCTGGGGCCTGTATTGCCCCAGGTGCTAGAGACAGTGGTCACTAAGGCAGTCCCAGGCCTCCAGGAGCTTCTGGTCTAGTGAGAAGACACTCTTGCTCCTTGCCTGCCTGTCGGTCGTGGAGCCGTTTCATACCTGCATTCTCAGCATCTTCACCCTTGGTGGGTACCACTCATGCTGCTCTGATGCCAAGGAAGGAAGGAGAAGCATGACATCCCTCCACCAGTGCCTCGTCCTTCTAGGGAATAGGACATAAAAGCACAGGAGAAAGGACTTTCAGAGATTTCAGGATAAAAACAGAGTGAGCGACATTTGCAAGTGGCTTGGGCGTCTGCTGGTGAACCAAAGGACATGACGTGGAACTGTTCGCGAGACTGTGGCTAGGCTGAAAACTCAGATGGATGTAGAGGCCAGGCAGAGAATACAAACACGTGAGACAACAAAAGGGTAGGTGGCGGAGAGTGTTGGAGCCTGTGATGAACACAGCACAGCTTGAAAGATGTCAAGTTAGGTTTGAGAGGATGACAGGCAGACTAAGGATGGATTTCTACTTGTAAAATGCCCATAGCTCCTGTAAGGCTGAATCCCCAGCACAAGAAAATTAAATGCGAAATTAAAAATGACACTTTTAGGCCTGTGGTGCTGGAACTTGTACCCAGGGCCACAGGTCCGCTAAGCGGTCTGTCACTGAGCTAGGCTGCCAGCCCCCAAGACCGAATTCTTTAAAAAAAAAAAATCCTCTGTAAGTAGAACACAGCTGCAAGTTGGATTAGGTCTTTTGGAAGCAATTTGTAAATCCTTCACCAAACCCAGGATGGCTTTGCCCTAAAGGAACATGGATCCTTGTTGGGAAACAAAACAGAAGATTAAAACAAAAAACCTCTATAGGAATTCAGCAGCTGTGACAGAGAGGAGAGGCATGACAGGACATGGTTGCATAGTAGTAACCGTATGTTGTGTAGGTACTGAAAACACCTCAGGAAGAAGGAAGAACCTGGGTCCGGTTGTGAGGTGTGAACAGAACCTGATTGGCTGGAAGAGAAGACGTGATCCGGCATTGAGGAAAGACTCTAGGTGGAGAACGGTTATTGTAGTCAGAAGGGGTGCTGGTTTGCAGATCTAAGCCCCGATTCTTGTCCATTCCATCTCTAGACTGCCTTTAGTGATGTTATGGAGGTGTTCAGTCTTTTTTCTAACCTGCTGGCTCTAGCTTGAGGCTCTCCCTGTTGTTCCTAACCAGTGGGAGGTTGTGATTATAGAGACTAGCTGGAGAGTAGTGGGCAGCTAGAGCCCCACATGACCTTGGAGCAGGCAAAGCAAGTCTTCTCTATTTAGACAAGCAGCCTTCACTTAGTATACAGTGTAATGGCATTCATTTTGGCATTTTTACACACACATGTCACACTGTGTTTGATGGTATGGGTCCCAGTCTCTCTTATGCCCTCTCCCTGTGACTTAATGGTCCCCTCGTCCCATCACACGCCCCCTCCCTTCTGCTTTCTTGCCACACATTTTCCTTTTTACTCTTTTCTCCTCTCTCTCCCCATACAATCTTCCCTTCCCCTTTCATCACACACACACATGCACATGCATGTACACACACACATACGTAGATATACATTTCAGTCTAGAGTCTGTGTAAGAGAGTGTGTGCAGTATTTAACTATGTTTCTGGGTCTGATCTGTCTCACAGCATGTGATCTTCAGTACCCATCTTCCTCCAAAAGTCATCATTTAGTTTTTCTTTCTGCCTAACTAAAATTCCATTGTGCGTATAACGTATTTCTTCTTTTGCCTGCTTGACATTTAGGTGAACAGTACAGTGGTAGACATGGGTGTGCAAATATCTCCATGGTACGTTGACTTAACTGTCCTTCCAGTATATTCCTGGGAGTGGCTCAGCTGAGTCATGGCAGTTTGGTGTTTAGTTTTTTGAGGGACTTCTGCACTGACTTCCACAGTGGCTCCCCCTGTTTCCACCCCACCGGCAGTGTAAGCGGGTGTCCTTTTCCCCATCGCCTCAGCATTTGCTTTTCTTGGTTTTCTTGATGATGCCCATTCTTACTGGGGTGAGATGGAACCTCAAAGCAGTTCTAGTAGCTAAGGATGTTGAACACTTTTTCCGAATATTTATTTGTATGTCTTCTTCTGAGAACTTTCTATTCAGTTCAGTGGTCCATTTATCAGTTGGATATCTGGTGTTTAATGTTGGAATTTCTTTATATAGAGAGAGCATCACATTCTAATTCCTCGTCTGATACATAGTTGGCAGTTGTTGGAAGTTCTTTATAGAGAGCATCACATTCTAATTCCTCGTCTGATACATAGTTGGCAGTGATTTCCCCATTCCATAAGCTCTCAGTGCATATTTCTTTAGCTATACAAAACATTTTAATTTCACATAATCCCACTTTTCAATTTGTAGCTTATCCATTCTTAAAATCAAATTTTTGAAACCCTGTCTCAAAAAAAAAAAAATCAAGTTTTTTATTGCTCTCAAGCCATTAGATATCTGTCATGGATGGTTACACGGCATTTGAAAAGGAGCATCGTTTCTGGAATAGGACTGCACTCGGTCTGTGAAAGTGACTTTTTGAACAAGCTGCTCCCTTGTTCCTTGACTCAGCAACCGTCTGTACATCCCTCTGAGGGATGCGCGAGGCTTGGCTCTAGGGCATGGTGGTGAACAAGGCAGTCATCATCTTTGCCTTCAAAGCCGCTTACAGTGTAGCAGGGGACAGGAATAGAGCACATTATCACACAACTAAATAAGCAGGACCAGCAGACGTGGTGACGCACACCTTTAATCCCAGCACTGGGGAGGCAGAGGCAGGCAGATTTAAAAGGTGTGAGTTCAAGGACAGCCTGGTCTGAAAAGTGAGTACTAAGACAGCCAGGGCTGCTACACAGAGAAGCCTTGTCTCGAAAAATCAAACAAACAAAACACAACAAAGAGGAATAGATGGTGACCTGGTCCCCTGAAGGAAGAGCACAGGTGCTGTTAGAGAGAAAAACAGAGCCCCCGCTTGAGCTGGGCATGAGGCGAACCGACAATCTAAACGTGGTTTTTCAAGTATCCAGGGAAGGGCAGTAGGAGTTGGGAGATAGAGAAGGGACCACAGGCACAAACCCCCACGCCCACCCCCACCTCTTTCGGGCCTGTTTAGTCTCCATCTGCCCTAAAATGCACTCAGTGTTAGAAGGCAAGTTCCTGATAGTAAGGCCTCAGAGAACATGAAGGGGTATACAGATGGGAAAAGAAATTCTTTATCTCCAGAAGAGAATATTCAGGGACACTGGGGAGAAGCCGCAATTGGCGAAGTGCTTGTCATGCAAGCATGGACTTGAGTTTTATTAGCGCCCACCTGAAAATCCTGGGTACAGGAGTGGGTGCCTGTAGTCCCAGCACTGGGGAAATGGGTGCAGGAAGGTGCTCTGGGGTGCACACACACGAAAGGACACACACATGCACAAAGGATAGTCATTTAAAACTATCGCTAAATGTACAATTGAACATGGACTCAACTTTCAACTCGTTTATGTTAAACCAAAATGCAAGTTAGAAAAACATCTGTGCGCCTCTCCCCAGTCTCTGGAAACAGGAGCTTAATCAAAGTCACGGTGTTCAGGCATCACCTTCTGCGTCATGCAGGACTGTGTCTAGCATTGCGACTCCCTCTCATGGCGGCCCCGAGCTGTGGGTGCACCGCAGCCCCGCTGGGGAGAGCTGTCTCTTTCACATTCCGAGGTCCAGTTTTGACAGAAGTGAAATGCCTTGAAACCTAGGAATAATAAATCCTTCTGACCAACCCAAAAGTGTTTAATTCCTAAAGGACAAGCTGAGTCGAGCCACTTCTAGCCAGGGGCGATTGGGGACTTAATTCTTCAAGTGTAGCAATCTGGATGATCTGAGAGCTTTGAGTTTAAGGGTAATTGCTCAATTTTCTATCCATGTCAACAGGGAAAATAGGTAAAAGTGGCTCAGCACAGCTACGCAATAAGGCTGGAAGAGACGTGAGGTGCAGGCTGTCAGCGGAATTGGAAATACGCTATCTCTAGAGGACTATCTCAGCCGACCCCCGACTCCTGCTCCCCAGCCATCTCCATCTCTGGGCTTTCCGCCTCTCTTCCAGGCACTGTCTCATTCTCCCTTAACCCTCTACCACATCCTCCATGCCTTCTGTGGACAGCAGTCACTTTAAGCCTAATGGCTTCAGTGGGGAGCAAGCGAAAGTGGGAAATGCCCTTTAAGAGCAGATCGAGTGTAATCCTGGTGCCTCACCTGTTTCATGCTTAGTGACGTCTTTATTGTATAGCCTGCCTTCCTGAAGCTTCCTGCAGCTGGTGGCATTTCCTAGGTGCCTCCTAAATCTGGCCCCTTTGTGTTCATAGTTTTAGTTAAGCAGTAATCATTACCACTGATGTTTTTATTAAATAAACCAGTTTAAGTCCAAAGTTAACAGTACTCTATACAGAAGTCAATCTAACCCCATCCCTGCCTATCCTGCCTCAGCATCCACACATGGAAACTACAGCCAGTGCTCAGAGGCTGTGAGCTAGGGCAGGCTGCCCTCCCTTTGGTCTGTGCCTTACTTTGTTTACAAGATACTGGGTAAGAAATTTGAAACGGAGATGGAGAGATGGCTCAGTGATTTAAAAGCATTGGCTGCTCTTCCAGAGAACCTGGGTTCAATTCCCAGCACCCATATGGCAGCTCACAGCTGTCTACAATTCTTGTTCTAGGGGATCCGACGCCCTCACACAGAGTATATACAGGCGAAACACCAGTGTACAGTAAATAAATAAATAAATCTTTTTTTAAAGAAAAGAAATTTGAAACAAACCAATCCTGTGGGAAAGCGTGTTGATAATTAAGCTTGTGTCCATGTCCACAGTGCTAACTGCTTCACCTGTGGTGATGCTACGCGCTCACCTTGGTGATAACCACCCTCTCGCCTGCTCACCATGGCGGGCTTAATAACCCACGGGTCACATGACCAGTGCAACCAGCTCCCCATAGGAAGAAAGCCAATCACAAAGGGCAGGGTTTGCCAGGTTCTGCGGTGCCACATCGGCTAGTTTCAAGCTAACAATATGACATCACTGGCCACAGGTAGGACAGTGGGCACACCATTATATCATATGCTCACTGTAGGCACCTTAGCTGTAATGATGGTGAAAGCATAGCTAACCTAGCATGGAGGAGGTGCTGAATTCCGAGTCCCAAGTACCCTTGTTTTCAGTGTCACTTAGAAGAGTGTATGTTTGCCTGCACTTGGTTTTCTGCTCGATGAGGTCCAGAATCACCCCAGAGACAAATCACCACCTGGCTGTGAGGGTCTCTCTAGGTTAGTGGAGCTGGGAGGACCCGCCCTAATCGCTGGACTGCGTGGGAAGGAGAGGGCTAGTGAGCACCGCTCTTCATTTCTCTCTGCTCTCCTGACAGCCACCTCAAGCTCCTGCTGCCACAGTGGACTGTACCCTCACACTGTGAGCCGAGATGACCCCTTTCCTGAGTTGGTTATTGTCAGGGATTTTGTCGCAGCAGCAAAGAAAGTAGTTTTCGCTTACTATAATAAAATACCCGAGATAGGAACTTATGAAAAGAAAGGTTTGTTTGGGTTCATGGTTTTGGATGTTCCAGTCTAAGGTGGGAGTTCTACATAGTTATGGCAAGAAGCACGTGGCTGACTTCTGTTGCTGCATCTGGCAGAGCTTGGGAGGGGACACTCTTTGTATCTGAGCGGTATGCTGTAAGTCACACCAGATGTATTTCTTACTTCTGAGTCACTGTGACCACAGTATTTGCTGGAAACATTTATTTTGACTCACAGTTTTGGAGGGTCTCAGTCCATCACAGAGGGGAGACACGGTGGGGCTGCTCACATCACATGGTAGAAGCCTGTGTGGGTGGCTGTTCACATCATGGTGCCCTGCGATAATATAACCTCCAAAGCCCTGTCCCCAGTGACCTACTTCTGCCAGCTGGGTGCCACCTCCTAAAGGTTCCATAGCTTCCCATAGTAACAGCGCCACCTAGAGAACAAATGTGCATAACCATAAGCCCATGGGGACGTGTCACATGGGAACAGGTCACATTCAGACCATAACAAACTTGTCATAGTTGCTGTCAGGACACCTCGGTCAACAGCTAGCTTCTCTGGGATTCCATCTTCTTCATTCATGTACAGCTTACTCCCATGTCCCCATCTGAAGCACTGCACCTTGTGTGCATGCATGCTTTTGATGAAGCAGGTTGCGTGACCTTCCTCCGGGAACTCAGGAAGCGCCATCAGCATTGTCATTTATAGTCTAGCTGGAGGAATGTGTTTTATTGTAGCTTACCCAACATTCATCTGACCAATATGAAGAATTCCATCTCTGAAATCATGATAGAAGTGAGGGTCTATGTTCTCAGCATCTTGGCTTCCTCCTCATGGGGACGGAAGGTAGAATCTGGATAGGATGAAACACTCCTATTTGGTACTCTGGGGCTGTCCAGATGTGGCCAAGGGATGTCAGCCTTCCAGGCCGGATGTAGTCCCTCGTCCATACAATTGTAAAAGGAGGAGGCGGCTGCCCCAGGAGAGCAGGTGAGCTCCTCAGTGCAACGCGCTCCACGTCAGGAATGGCAGCCTCTACACAGAAACTCTCCATACATGCTCGAGTGTACGTGACCGGGAGGTAAAGGCTTGGTGTCCTAGGATCTTTTTCAAATGCTGGGGATTCCGTAAAGAAACAGCCTAATGGACTCTGCCATGAAGACAGGTGTAGCTACTGAATTGCCTCCAACGCTCAGCCAATTGTTTGGAGTGGCCAGTAACTGCCTATGCGTCCCTCACTAGGCGGTCGATTGCTCACGTTGAAGCCCGACTGCCGGGTGTTGCCTCGATGAAATGGAAAGGGGCAGGTATGTTTATGTGTCTGCGGTTAGGCATGGACCGTCACTTTACCCTTGCTTGTAGAAAGAAGTCTTTGCCTTCTGACACAGATGGAAATGTGTTCCTCTAGGACCTGAGCGAGCTGAACCTCCTGGTGGCCAAAATCTGGGGAGGAGGCAGCAGAGGACCCCCTAACTCTCGCAAGAGGCGAACTTAGCCAGGCCGTGGCTCTTCCTTCCTCGAGTCACTTTCCCCAGCTTTCAAAAACTTCACCGCCAGTCACCGACCATGGGGACTCATCTATACACATCCACAGGAGGACAGTTTGATTCCTGAGTCCATAAGTGTGGTTGACGGACTAGGTTTACCTAAAAGACCCTTTAAGAGAAAGCTCTTGAAAGATGATTACAGAATTGAGACACCATCATTTAAAAGTGCCTGAGGCGAACTCTTTTGAAAATTGCCGCAGCTGAGGGACAGAGAAAGAACCACACAGCCCTTGATTGTTGCGCTGTTCCCTCAGGACCCGTCCTCCCCTCCCCCTCCGTTTCTCATCTGATAAGAGAGAGCGGCAGTAAGACCCCTCATCTATCTTATGAAAATCCGATTCGGAATGGCTGTGATCAAAACCAGCTGGCTGTCACCAGCAGTGGCCTTGCGTGGAGAGAGCGGCTCAGAGGCATTCCGTCTGTGGGGTGTCGCTGGTGGCATCGATCAAAGGAGCATTTTTTTAATAAATATATATAAGGAAAAACACAAAACCTTAGGATTTGGAATGAAAGCCGTGTAGTTTGTCTTGTTTTTTTCCCGGGAACATGAAGAGGATGAAATAGAATCCGAGATGCCTGGTTTCCAGCACACTTCGCGTGGTGCGTCTGCGATGGTGCTCTCACTGCCGCAGTGACACCGTGTCGCTCGCGCTGGGCCTCAGCGAAGAGTTCCTCGTTCCTTCGTTAAGTTTAAAGTTCTTTCTTCCTCCTCGTCCTTAGCGCAGGCCTGCAGATAAAAGGTGGAGAAAAGCTCCGGGAAGCTCCGAGGAGCCTGCTGTTCATCTCCTTCAGCTGCCAGTCACCAGCACGATGATGGTCCCCTAGAGGCCACCCCAATATGTAACACTTAGGTCTTCTTGGAATTGAGTCCCCTGGGAGTCCTCTTGAGTTTGCTCGTCTCTCACGAGCCCCGCCCTGGTTGATGGTCCTGTGTGTGGTCATCACTGGTTCCTATAGAGCTCTAGGTAGACTTGGGGGAAGGGGTTGCAGAGGGGGAGTGCTGATGAAGACATTCTGTCTGGGTGTCTGAGACCTCCTTCCGAAGCGTAGTGACACGCTGCTGTGGGCAGCAGTGGGGTCAGGCTTCTACACACCACAGTGCCACGACTCACAGGGTGCTCTTACCAAGCCCCTTCTCTGCTGCCGACCGACTCGGCCTGGGGAGCACATGGCCCATCTCAGGAGCCACATTCTTGTCCAGAGTGACCTTCCTCCTTTCAGGGCCTGGTCTGCCTCCCTGGCAGCATAGCAGCGTTGGGTTTAGCAGCAGCACATGGCGCTTTCCTGTGTGGAAGCATCTGCCGTCTGTCTTCTACCGCTCGCTTCCTCTGGGAGCTGCCCAGGTGTGGCTCTGTCTCCGGTCACCATTGTGCCTGCATCAGCCCTGGCCTTAGTCTTTTGTAGTGTGTCTTTCTGGCCACTGTTACCATTTCTGCTCTCTTCTCTTCATCTGCCCGTAACGAGGACAGCCTGGACCCTGTGTTAAGCAGTAGAAATCACAAGGGACGAGGCTTCAGACAGCAGGCCTGCCAGAGACCTGGAGACCTCATCCCCTGATTTGGGGCCTGCAGTAGACCGCTCAGGGCTCCTCCGAGACCTCTCTCCCTTGTTCCTTCCGGTGTTTGAAGCCTGTTGCCTACTGCTTTCCCCTCTTAAAAAATTCCTCATTTTTTCACTTAGAAAAAAAATTATTTATACGATTGAGATCCACTAATTAAAGCCATTTTCTGGTATTTGGTTACTGGAGCGTTTGATGTCTCTCTGACAAGACCATGAAATGCACGGGGTGTCCACAGGGACAGAATTTGCTGAACACGGCTCTTTGTAAATGAGGGGACACAGTGTCGCAGCAGCTCATGAATATGAAACGGCCATGATGCCACCTCAGTGGACTTGGGAACACAGATGAATCCTGTCATGTGCTAAATGAGACCAATTTCTTTCACTTAACTTCATCTTCAATCAGACCTTCTTCCGTTTGCCTGCTTAAAATTCCCCATGCGTGATGCAGAAGGTGACAGCATTCAGTAAAACAAAGTTTTCAGCTACAGAGAAACGACACAGTGATCCCTGCCTTCGGGTCACCGTCTCCAAAGAACATGGCCATTGTTCTTCCTCACCTGCAAGTGCTGACTTGTGGCATAAACTCGGTGTGTCCGGACTGCACCCTAAAACAGTGTGCCCCAATTTCTTTCATGTAGATTGATTGTTGAACTTGGATCTGAATGGTGGACATGAGTCCTAACAGCTCACGGATGCCCTGCGGTGGCCAGGTTACAGAGTGGCCAAGAACAGGTGAAGAGATGTGTGTCCCAAGTGGCCAGCAGATAAAGTGATAAGGACAGATGCTATCATAAATGCCCTAAGGGGCCTGGGAAGGTGAGAAAGCACTGACTTGTGGAAGAGATGTTATGTTCTACAGAAACCTATCTGGACATGTATAGGAATCCCCAACCAAGAAAACCAGCAGAGGGCTGGGATGAAACTCACTGTCGGAACATTTGCTATAAGTGTGCAAGGCTCAGGTTTGATCCCCAGTGCTGCTAAAAGAAAAACCAAGTCAGTAAAAAAGAAGAACAACTTCTGAGTGAAGGGCTCTCAGCCTGAGACATCTTCTCCTGGGCAGGATCCAGAGGCCATACGGGGCCTGCTTTGTTTCCTCTAGGTGAAAAGCCTATGGCTATTGAAGCCGTACACAGGGCAAGCAGAGCCCACCTAAAACATTGTTTTCCGCTGGCATCGCGGCTAGGACATGTATTCTCCTAGAGGCTGAAGCAGGAAGACTGCGGTGAATTTGAGGCCAGCTTGGGCTAGAGGGAGACCCTGTCTCAAAAGGCCAAAGTTGAGGGTAGGCGATCATAGTCTGTCATGGTACAAACAGCTGGAGGGGACAGAAGCTGCCACATGGTGTGTTGTAGACACCCGGATCCCCCTCACCCGGAACAGCAGCCTAGCTCTTTATGGTCAGCCCAGGGAGTAGAACAGGACCTCTCTGGGAACAGGCAGCCAGTGTCTGGGTATCTCGGTGCTCTCCGTGGTGAAACATGTCGGAGGGTAAAAGGCAGCTTCTCCCCTCTTTAAACCAGTTATAACTGATGTGCTTGTGTGATGTACATGTATTATCTCTTATATTTATATAGGCATTATTTATCTATGCGTTTGTGTTGTTAGGCTCAGACCGAGGGCCTTGTACAAGAGTCCTTGCTCGGCAGGGACTCTTCTAGCCAGGCCACATCTGTAGCCCCACGCTGTTTTCAGTGGTCTTAACTGGTGAGCTGGATCTGGGAGGTAGCATCAGTTTGCTTTGGTATCGATTCTCAGAGTGCCTGTCATGTACTCACAAGCCTCTGTGAGGAGCTTCCCAAAAGTGGAGATGGGTGAAGAACAGTGTGACCCAGCCTTGGGATGGAGCCAGGAGGCCCCTTTGTTCCCCACCCATTCATTGTCTCCCACAGGCCTTGCAGCTTACAAGCAAAGCAAAGCCTTTGCTATGATATTTTGAAACCCAGGAAGTATCCAAGGGTCGCTCTAGGTTGACCTGAAGAACCAATCCTCCTGCGGTGGTTGGAGCCGCAGTGGAACTCACAGCATAGCTGGAAGAGTGTAGAGGAGATGGACTCATGCTTCCTTCCACGTGCTTGACTTTGCGCTTGAGGGGCACCTGTCAACTCAGCTCTGCTCAGTTTGCCTTTATTTCACTGTTATTTATTTGGGAACGCGTCTTTGGCATCAGCTAGTTTACCACAAGGGCGGGGGCCATGGACTAAATCCCACTTACTCTGCGTCCTACAGGCCACTGTGCGTTCTGTCTGAGGTCACGAATGAATTAAGCCAGGACAAAACCTGAAGCTTTTAATTCTGCCTGTGGGATTCAGAGTTGATCCCAAGGAAGAGCTCTGCATCTCCCTTCTGCCCTTGGCGTATCGCTGTGTGTGGCGCCTCTCTTTGCAGCTTTGCCATATCTGTTCTGTCCTGCTTTCCATGATGTGCACACAGCAAGCACAGTAGCTGCTTTCTGACCGGCTGAGCACATCCTTCCTCTCCTGGTACCGTGTGCACGCTCCTGCCGAGCCCGAGCCCATGCCAGTCTTTTCCAGGCCACATGCTCCAGCCACCCAAACCGACCTTCGGGGCGACAAGGGATATCTCCCCTCCAAGTGTCCTTCACATTGTCCCTGCCAGGCTTGATCTTGCTTATCTTCCAGTTCTCAGCTGTTCTATCCCTAACTCCAGCCGGCTTCCCTTCAGTCCTCACCCCATGGCCCAAATTCTAACCCAGGTCCTCCCTGGACGAGGTTGCATGCATCATGGTGCATTCACGTAGTGGGATATTAGACGGCTGTTTGGAGACTGTGACACACCTGTATGTCCAGGAGGACAAAAATTACAGCACTTTAAAGGGACAGATGTGCTGTGGTGTGTGCCACGTCTCCATAAATCCTTACAGAAGTTAAATGATTACCTCTGAGGAAAGGACTTGGGCTAAACCTTCCATGCTAAACTTCGCCATGGCCTTTGAATTCGTGGCACCTATAATGTGACTTTCACTTTAGAAACAATAACAATTAGGTCTCCCTATTGTTTTCTCATAGAATGAAGTTAGTTTCCTTCCTAGTATGAGTTCTTACTTGTAAGCAGGGAATTTGTTTCTGTTTATTATGCTTGTCTGGCTGGTCTTCGTGAAGATGAGGGCCGTGCCTGCCTTGTGTGCTGCTGCTGCTGGCTTTGCTAGCAATGCCTTCACATAGTAGGTGCTCAGATCAATGAATTGATAAATGGGTGGGTGGGTAGATAGGTGGGTGACCAGGCTGGACAAACAAGGGGGACAATATTTCCCACAGTTTGACTGAACAGGCACGCGTGGGCAGAGAAGTAGCTTGCACTCCATGTTGCTGAGGTTGCTAGCGTGGGCGGGGAGGTAATATGCAGGGCAAGGAGAGACAACGTAGGACTCTGGCCTGGGGCTGCGCAGCAGATGCTGGGGGGCAGGGAGACTCCACAAGGAGATGTAAGATGAGTCCCAGGGCACTGCCTCAGAAAAAGCTCTCACCTGTCCTTCCCCTTCTCCAGGCTGTTGGAGGTACCCAGCCCCCTTCCCCAGTCTGAGTCATGGTGGGGCGGTGTCTCCAGGTTCTCTGGTAGAGCGACAGTTTTGCTCTTCTGTGGCCTGTAGCAAGTCAGCCACTTCAGTGGGGACTAAGCTTATTTAGATCTGGGAACCAAGGGAAGCCATCCTACCTTTGGAAGCCCCTTGGCCTTCCCCTGTAAGAGAGTTGTCTTTGGAGGTAAGATGCTTACATTAGGAAACACCCTGGTCTGGGAGAGCCTCAGAGCAGCCAGAAGCCTGGTTCTGTTGCTTGTTGAGGATCTCATCTCACACAGGCTGTCCTAGTCACCTCCATGCTCTCCTGAAACCAGATCAAAGTCACCGGCAGGATTGACTGAGAAAGTGAGCGCAGGGCCGCAGCCTCTCCCCATGTTCCGTGCTAGGACGGTTCACAGTGAAATAATAGTTGTGTACTAGCACAGTGCTTAGTATTTTCCGTGACTGCATTTGATATTCACAATGGCCAAAGAGCCAGAAGCATTCGTGACCTTCATTTTATAGATGAAGAAACCGAGGCCTGGGGGCATAAGCCACACAGTTAGTGTGCAGTGGAGCCTGGATCCAGACTCCTGACTTTGGAGAGGAGTTCTGCGTGCCTGCTCCACTCACCTCACAGCCATTGTCATTGCTTTTCCAGAAACAGCGCGAGAGAAAAGAGTCGATTGAATTACTGGTTTTTGGAAACGGTAGATTGGCTAGGGTGTAGGTCAGTGGGAAAGAACTTGGCTGACACACAGGCTCTGGGTGATGACCTCAGTACTGCAGAAAGGGATGGAATAGTGGTAACTTCTCAGTAGAACCAAACGGCCCCCCTCTTCCCTCCCCTCATCTCTGTTAGAACGGTGTATGTATATGTGAGGGTGTGTGTGTGTATGTGAGGGTATGGGTGTGTGTGTGTGTGTATGTGAGTGTGTGCATATGTATGTGAGGGTGTGGGTGTGTATGCGAGGGTATGTGTGTGTGTATGTGAGGGTGTGTGTGAGTACGTAAGGGTGTGGGTGTATATGCGAGGGTATGTGTGGGTGTGTATGTGAGGGTGTGGATATGTATATGAGGGGGTGTGTGTACGTAAGGGTGTGGGTGTGTATGTGAGGGTGTGTGTGTGTATGTGTATGTGAGGGTGTATGTGTGTATGTGAGGGTGTGCGTGTGTATGTGGAGGTGTGTATGAGGGTGTGTGTGTATGTGAGGATCATATGCATCCTCATTTATTACTCTCCATCCTTTTGACATAAAATTTGACATAAGGTCTCTCACTGAACCTGGAGCTCACTGATTGACTAAGTTAGGTGGCCAGAGAGCTCCAAGGATCTGCCTGTCTCCACCTCCAGCACTCGGGCTACAGGTCACATTGCCGCACCCAGCTCTCTCCTAGGTGCTGGGGATCTGAACTCGGGTCCTCATGCTTGCACGGCAAGTACTTTATCCTCAGGGCCATCTCTCCAACCCCGAGGGAGCAAGTTTCTGGAGTTTATATTCTTTCTTCCTCTCTCTCTCTTTCTGTCTCCCTCTCTTCTTCTCTAGCTTTGTCCATGGTATGTGTGGCAGAGGGGTCAAGTTGGGGGAAGGGAAGAAAAGAAAGCAAAAACTGACTCCCCAGAACATCCTCTGAACATAAACAAGCCCTTGTCTGTGACTGTAAATCCAAAACTCTAAAATTTTGAAGTTCTTTGAAGTTTGCCCAAAACCTTCTCCACAGCCACCTGTTCCGCTGGGAGTGGGGAGTTGGATGGTCTGCCTCTGCTGCGGTAGCTCAAGCTGTCACTGCACCGGAATGTTCCAGCTTGTCTTGGCCTGGCTGTCATCGCTGGCTCTGTCTCACTCAGGCGATTCACCGGGTTCTACTGGGCACCAGGCTTCCAATTAGAGAGAAGTCCCACTGTGTGGCCAGCCCCACCAGTGCCACTCTGAGCCGCCTTTTGCCAAGGCCTATGCTGACCTCTGATCTGTCACAGATGGGCAGGCCCCACACCCCCTTGTGCACATTTGGAGGAGGGAAGTGGGGCCCACCAGGAAAGCCCACGGGGAGTGGCAGTAAACTCTGAGCAGAAGTGCAGTTCCTTGGGGCTTGAGGATGCTGGGCTGAGTTGACAGGGTCCAAATGCTGAAGTTGCGGAGGGGAAGCGGACTTGGGGAAGACCCCGTCCCGAGCCCCTACACAGCATGGGCCATTTTCAGCAACTCCTGAATATTCATCTCAGGCTGGACTCCACAGCCAAGGAGAGCCAACAGTGAGCTGCTGACTGGCTCCCTCAAAAACTGTCACTCTGCGGATGGCACAGGGCACAGCCAGCTTCTCTGTCCCTCGGCCGGACTGTGCAGCCTCATAGCCAGGGAGCCCCACCCCCATGCTGTACTGATTGTGGGAGAACGAGAAAAGAAAGCTAGATTTTCAGTAGCATTAGAAATGGAATCTCAGGACCGGGAGAGAGACTCTAAGCTCAGAAGGCTCCCTTCAGGGCCAGGGCTTCATGAATGTGTCTCGTTATTTGGGGCCTGGTGCATGTGTGTCTTGTTCAATTCCTGTTGGCAATGTCTCCTTATTTCTTAGTCCTCTTCACAATTCCCCTTCTCTGCCTGTCTTTTTCTTTTCTGTGTCTCCCCGGTTGCTCATTCTTCTTTTCTGGGTACGGAGACTCTGTAAGTCTACAGCTGGAAGCAGTAATGAAGACATTTTCGTACTCTGGCTTAGCCTGAGTAGAGCAGTCACGGCGTCTAAATAATGAATAGGCTGGAAGTGGCGGGAGTCTTCCCAGCTGTTCGTGGAATGACTTGATGCCTCTTTTGGAAATAAAACTGCATCTAGCCCACGGAAGCCGAAGCCTCCCCTTTGGAATGTTTTTCTTTGCTGTATATCTGCAGTTGGTGTAAGCTCCCAGAACTGCCTCACCCTACTCGGCCTTTCTTCTTGCTCTGGTTGATTAGAACAAAACTCCTGAACAAGCCAGGGAGAGTCTTTTGGAGAAAATATGTCTTTCTGCCAGTGGATGCTTTTTTGGCAACTTAAGCAGGCGCCCCTAATGAAGTGGCAGGCCTATCCTTGGTTCTCCTGTTTCTGTGGCATTAGAGTAGTCTCTTATCTCTGCGCGTGTGTGTAGCATGTCTGGAGAGTTCAGGGAGGGAACTCCCAAAGCTAGCAAGACAAAGACCAGAGAGCTAGTGTCACAGGAGGCCAGAAAAATGGCGACCCTGATCTCTGACAGCTTCTGTGACTGGACAAGCGTCCTCCAGAGGCAAACAGCAGGGATCCTGACTGGGGCAGCGCATGTACAGATCTATTTCATGAATGGGTGTCCCCTGTGCTGGTGACACTGTCCTTTCTGTCTCAGACTGTGCCACGCCCTTTGGTTCCACTGTCATCTGCCTGCATAGAAGGCTGAGGGTTCCTTCTCATTCTTTACACTTCTCTGTGGAGATCCACCTCAAGGCCCCTTCCCTGGTGCCAGAGTCCATCAGGGATAAGGCCTGTGGCTCAGACATGGATCACACTCCGTGTTTGACTGTCTGAGTGCCCGTGAAACCACAGCCTACGGTGCCAGGGCTGGCGTCTCGGAGCTGATAAGCAGTCAGTGGGCAAGTAGACAGGAGCCCTGTTCATGCTGTGGACAGTGATGAGGCCACCTCCCCTTGCAGATATTCCCGTGATCCCCGATCTGGAAGATGTGCAGGAGGAAGACTTTGTGCTGCAGGTGGCGTCCCCTCCGAGGTGGGTAAATAAATCTAGGTGTGGGGTTGGAGAGGAAGCCTCCAACATATACATTGACACACTCCAAATGTCATCTGCAGTGGGCCCTTCCGGTCTTTTTGCCAAGGGGCTCCATTCTATTCTTCGTACTGTGCTAGAACATTCTGTCTGCACACATGGTTCTAGAGATGGAAACCCGGAAGCTCCCCTGCAGCCAGTACTGCGTGTGACTCTTTCACTCTCTTTCCTTCAGCATCCAGGTAAACCGAGTGATGACCTACCGTGACCTGGACAATGACCTCATGAAGTACTCCGCCTTTCAGACTTTGGTGAGTGGACCCCACTTCTGCTCAGAGGGGCCAACTCCAGGGGACGTCCGTGGAGGTTCCTCCAGAGCCGTACATGCTTCTTCCACATCCCAAGGCTGCCTAGAAATGCTGGAGGTAACTCCTTGGCCATCTCAAAACATAGTTGGACTCTCCATGGGCCATAGATCCCTGTCCCAGGCTCCCGGCTATCTCTAGTCACACTGTTGGCACACAGTGGCCACCTGATGGCCGCCCTGTCGCCATCTGCCCTTGTGGAATGCTCTGTCCTCTTAGTGTTGCTTTTTCCCAGAGAGTCCAGCGTGGAGGATGCCACAGCCTCCCCTCCTTTTCCAGCGACCATACCATTCACTTGGGATATGGTATTTTGATCGAAGTTTTTCTGGGGTCTCGGTTTGGGGAGTTCTATCATACGCAAGCTCCTCTCCTTATTTGTAAACGGAATGCTAAAGCCCTAGAGGGTCCAGCCTGACTTTTCGTGCATTCGCAGGATGGAGAAATTGACCTGAAGCTGCTCACCAAAGTGCTGGCGCCTGAGCATGAAGTAAGAGAGGTACAGTACTCACCCCAGCCCTGCACCTTGATGCCCCTCCAGCCAGGGAGCCCCCCAGCTTAGCCTGTGCCTCCCTGGGCCTGGATAGGGTGGGAAGTTGGCCCCAAATTGGAGGGAAGGCTTTTCTTTCTCTTACCTAGCCATCTTCATCTTGGCAGGATGATGTAGGCTGGGACTGGGACCATCTGTACACTGAGGTGTCATCAGAGCTCCTCACGGAGTGGGACCTGCAGCGGGCAGAGAAGGAGGACCCTGTGGGATCGTCTAGGTACACCTGACCCTGGAACATCCATCCCTGTGCATTCGGACAAATGCAGGAAGTCTAAAACCAGGGGAGCTTGAGAGCAGCTTAGAATTTTTATACTGAATGTTTTGTAATAACATATTTATTTTCAGTAGGCCACAGTGGATCACTCCAGTCACTCCAGTTCAATAAATGGTTTTAGTCTGTGAGCATTTCAGCATTCCCTCCACTCTGTCCAACACCTTCTTAGACTCTTAGACTCATGGTTGATGAAAGGCAACATTCCTCCTCTCTCTCTCTCTCTCTCTCTCTCTCTCTCTCTCTCTCTCTCTCTCTCTCTCTCTCTCGTTGTTGCTGCTGTTTACCCAGATTTCCCTTGAACTTCTGATCCTCCAACACATCAGTCTTCCCAAGTGCTGGAATTACAGGAGGCAGGAAGGTGACTTTTAAATAATCAGATAATGGCTCTAAATGCTCCACAGAGTTGAAGCGCAAGAGGGAAAGTTTAAGAGGGAGGGAGGATGGCTGTTCCTAGAAGCAGTTGCCACTTCTCAGGGCACCTCCGCAGCTGCTGTCAGGTGCGCTGTACCCTCCTGGAGCAGCAAGCGGTGGGTGCGAAGGTCAGGATATGATGGCGGGATGGGTGGCTATTAAGACCACACTCTCCTGTCTTCCTTCTGTCTGAGGATCCCCAAAGCCTCCTAGCTGGTTCACACTGGGAGGTTCCATCCTAGCATCCCTAAGGAACCCCAGAAGCACTCTCCTGGGGAGCACTCAGGAGCCTCTGGCTGTCTTGGCACACCGCTGCTGGTCTGCCCTGTCCTTAGCTTCACCAGCTGATCCAGAATGTGGAGATGGGCGCAGAGCTCCACCCACCTCCTACACAGCCTCCTGTTTTTTATTCCCCCCTCCAGACATTTTGTGGGGAACTGGGGGAGTCTTTCTCTGCTGCCTGTACTGGCCATGCAGGCCCAGGAAGGCTGCCTAGCTAGCCCAGGCACTTAGTGCTGTGCCTTCCTGCTTGCAATGCTCTTCATTAAAATTCAGAAAAACAAAGAGGCTCAACACATCAAAAACCCACTGGGGGGCTGTTTTTGTGTGACTACAGTGCCCTTCCCTGGTGAGCTACTGGGCTCCATTTCTGTGGAGCGGATGCTTGCCGGTTAATTATAAACTCAGGGACTTAGTGGCTTTGGGGTCCTGTTGCCTCCTGTTTCAGAGTCGCACTAGACGGGCCTTCTTTAGAATAATTCCCATGGCCACAGAGAAGTTTTCATCCGGGCTAGCTTTTCTTGAGCCTACATCTTTCTGAAACCCAGAGGACAAAGGCTGCATTCTAGTCCCTTAATTACTAGCGAACTCCATCGCGGCCTCCAGGCTCTTAACAACCTTGGAGGTCTTCAGCTGGCCCTAGCTAATGGCTAGGGCTTGGCTCCTTTCTTCTCCCTACAACAGCAGCAAATTCCAACCCACACCGAGCGCTCGTGTGCTACCGGAGCTCTCAGCCTACAGTTCCCCGCGTTCGTCCCACAGCTGCTGGGACACAGTGAAACATGCTTCGCCCAAGTGACGGATGCTGAGGCTCAGAGACGTGAAGAGATTGTCCAGGGTCATCCAGGATTGAGTGAGTGACAGTGCTGCCATGCAGAAGCTCGTTCCACCGCGTGCATGGCACCTGTGTTTTTCTCCTTCCTACATTGCCTTCAGCTTGCGAAAGTAGTCTGATGTAATGAATGGGCAGAATCCAACATTCTCTAGAACTTTCTCCCACTTTTCCTAAACCCAGAGTGGGCATCCCTTCTCATTCTGAAGAGCCTGCAGGCTTGCAGAACAAGACCTTCAGTGTGCCTGAGCCCATTAGGCCCAAACAATACATATCAGCATTTAAAATGGGCTGGCCCTTCCGGGGATGGAGCTCAGTTGGTCGTGTTTGCCTAGCATGTATAGAGCCGTGGGTTCAATCCCCATGCCACATAAACCAGGCACAGTAGCACCCACCTGTAGTCTTTCTGTTAGGGAGGTGGAATCAGAGGTTCAAGGTCACCCTCAACTTCTTAGCAAGTTTAGCATCCCTGAGACCCTGTCTCTAAAATAAAACAGAAAGAAATGTGTGATCAGGAGGGGCTTCATATCTGATGTAGCATTTGCTCAAAGATCTGAAGGAACTGGTGGACAGAGGAAGTCAGCTGGTCCAGTAGAAAGGACCCTCCCAGAGTCAGGAGGCGGGGATGGGCCAGGCCTGGCTAAGGGGTAGAAGTCAAGCAGATGAGGGGATACAAGATGTTCTGCCTCAGTGTTCCCAGGGTCTCTGGGTATCACAGGCATCCTCCACCTCTTCCGGCCTTCTAACATCATAGGAAAACTTACTTCAGTATTTTTTTTTTTAATTCCTATTCATGTCTCAGCCTGGAGAAGCGGAGATATTCTTGCTGTGTGGAACGGGAACAATGGACTCTGTCGTGGGCCAGAGGTCAATAAATGGCTGTCTGATCCTAGGCCGACCAGGCGTGCCCAGTGTGCTGGGCAGACAGAATGTATTAAGAGGTTTGCGTGGCACAGCACTCCCTGGAATTTGAAGCTCTGGATGCAGAACCCCAGTGGGAAATGTATGGGTGGACCTTCAACTAGAGTAAGGGCCTCTGTGTCTCTGGCTTGTCTCAACTGATCCCCAGGAACCAGGGCTTTTCAACTCCATGCTAGAGAGATAAACTGAAATAAGCTACTGATAGCAGTGAGGGCCTCACAGGCGAGGACCTCGGTTAGTGGGACCTCTGTGCACATGTATTATTAAAAGTGTGCGAGTGGTGATTTTAGTAAACGTAGAGAGCCAGGCACATCACTGAGGTGTTGCTGCTCCCTGTGTCCTTACAGTTAGTTTTACGCCTGTCCCCTGCTCTGCGCAACTGCTCATCCACTGTGACTCCTTAGGCTTGCAGTTTCTGGACATTTCCTATACGTATGATCAGAATACGTAGATTTTTGAATCTCATGGCTTCCATGGAGAAACGTTTGCTTACTCTCTATTGCTACCTGGTGTTTTTCTCCACCATCTTTGTTTTGTTTTGTTTTTCATTGACCATTGGTAGATATTTGAGTGGCTTCCAGTTGGGGACTGAACTCTGCATCCAAGGCTTTATGTGGACAAAGGCCGTCAGTTTTCTTAGGTGGATCCCGGGGAGTGAGGTTGCTGGATCATACATGGCTATGTGACACACAGACGGCCAAACGTTCCCCAGAGCATTGGTTTGCTGTTGGTTTTCCAGTGCTTTAGGGCATTGGTCTTCAATTCTTAGTCTTTTTCGTGTCTCCTTGAGTCTTTTGAGTCTTTCGAAGGTGTTGGCATCTTCAGAAAGCATTCTCTGTCTCTCTTTTTCCTCTCTCTCCACTCCTCTGTCTGTGGGGACATGTTTCCACTAGCCTGGAAGTGCTTTAGGAATGGGACTGGGAGATGTTTGCATTTCTGTCAAGCTCCTGTTCCTTTCAGGAGTACAGAGCCAAAGGAGGCCTGGCCTGGCCTGACGTTGAGATGCTAATGAGGTAGCAGAGAAAGAAACCGGAGCACTCCTCCCCAAAGCAGAACCCCTGAGCTCTGGCTCCAAAGTGTGGAGAGACTGAGGAACTCTGGGAAATCAAAGGCACACTGGTTTGCTTGAGCAGGGGTCAGTAGGCCCCTGCCCATGGAGCCAGCCCGTTTCTTATTCTGTAGTTTTGCCTGAACACAGCCGCTTTCGTATGTTGACACGGGCTCTATGACTGCTGTGGGACTAAGAGCAGAACTCAGTTGCAAAGTAGACCATCCAGGCTATAACGCTTGAAATGTATACTATTTAGTCCTTTCCAGGAAGAAGCTGCCAACCCTTCCTGAGAGGAAAAGCCTACAATTTACTCTCAAAATTTAGCTGTTTGTTTCAGTTCAGAGAATCATTGCAGCAGGCGTGATTTGAGTTAGACATAAGGAAAGACTAACAGAATAGAGACAGTCTGGCCCCTCAGAGAGAGAGAGAGAGAGAGAGAGAGAGAGAGAGAAATTCCCTATGAAAAAGAATTAATGCATCCATTTCAGGAAAATTGGGACAGAATCTATCTGGGGACAAGAAACTGGGATTGGGGGATGCTGGGCTCCTTTTAAGCCCTGGGATGCTATTAGCCTCTAGGAGGCAAATGCCTTCAGCAGTGGGCCCAGGAGAGGAGGGCGGGGTAGGGGGGGTAAGGGAGGAGTCAAGTGGGCACAGTGTGAGTACCAAGAAGGAGGGGAAATCGAATTTTATTTCGGCATTGGGAGAGGCAGAAAGCAAAGGTGGCTGGGGCAGACAGAGGAAGAGGCTGGTCCTCTGCGGCTGTGCTGGAGCGAATTAATTCACAGCATATGTTCCCAGCATCTGTCACAGGGACCTGGACTGGAGGGGTTAGCAAGAGAGGACCATGCCAGGGTTGAGCATTAGCCCAAAATTCCCAGGCTGCTGGGGCTATTGGCTTCCAGGGAATGAGGGCCAGCCAGCCCGCCCAAGAACATCTGCCACAGCTGCAACCCGCAAGCCTGCCTTGGGGAGAAGAGACAGGCTCTGCTACAGGCTTTCTGCAAGGAAACACCTGGCCGAGGCAAGGCTTGGAGACTTGAGAGAGCCCCGTAAAATTTTCTACTGAAGTCCACCCTCCCCAGCAACCCCAGGTCTGACTGGAGGTGGCTCACCAGGAACAGTGGGAGGGGTAGGGAAGCCCCACCCTAGGTAGAGTGGCACAGTAATATTGGAACTTCCTTTCAAGTGAAGTCCCAGGACCCCTGCATGCTGTTTGGGCTGCTCAGTGCTAACTGTCCCTGGGGAGATGATAGCCAACTTGGAGGACACAGGCAGGAGGGCGAGCTAACCACGCAGACTGTGTCAGATCTCTGCTCTGCTAGATCAGAGTGGGATGACCTGGGCATGTTCCCATACCCCCACTTCTGTTGGGAGGTTGAAAACACTTAATAAGTCATGGGGCATTAGGTACAAACGGGGCCCATTTACCCCAAGGTCACAAACTGGAGGTCCGCAGACTGACTCGGATATACAGGACACGTCCATATGATGAACAAGCTTTTTAAAAAGTGCTCAGTTACCTATGAGCATTTAGAGCTGAATGGGCTCCTGCTGGACCCTAGCCCCATCTCCAGCTTATCTTCGATTGGGAGCCAGGCATGGGAAGATGCGTGTGCTCCGGGGCTGCCGTCCCTGTGGTGGTAATGGCTTGAACAGTGAAGCACAGCTTCTTGGAGCAGTGACACCCCAAAAGGCCCTTGGTCCACCCCGTGTCCACTGTCTACCTGGGCACTGCCCAAACCTCCTTTGTCTAGGCAGAGTGTTCCTAGAGTTCACCACCCCACAGTTATGCTTCTAACCTGGAACTGCACCCCATTCCCCCACCCCCCTTGTCACAGCCAGGCCCTGGCCTGATGCAGAAAGAGACTGTGGAAGCTCTGGAGGGTCTGCTAGTGTCCTGCTCTGGCCGGGAACTGGCTCCTGTGTTCATTGGGGACACATGAAGGGTTTAGTGAAGCCTGGGGGGGGTGCATTTCTAGACCAAATAACTGGTGCCCCAGCTATTATTGGCCCTCCCGGTGCTATTTACTAAACCTTGTCCTCAAGCCAAGAGCCTCTGCTCAGGAAGTCTCTGGCCTACATGAAAAAGTAGAGGTTTTTTTTTTCCTGCACCCCAGTCCTTTTACTGAGCCTCCTTAGGGCTGGAGAACATGCCCACCCATTCATGAGCTCAAGACAGGGTATATGTAGCCTTTCTCCAAGGAGGACCATATGCAAGGAGCGTGGTTAGCGTGGCCTCCACCAGCCTTGCCTTTAGGGTCTGCCTCAGCATCCAGTGGTACTTGCCTGCTTTCTGGACACGGCAACAGCACAAGGCTCGCGGCTTCCCTCCAGCACGGGACTCTCACCATCTCAGCGGCAGAGCTCCCCATTGAGCTGCCCAGCCCCTTCTCAAAGCTAGACTACCTCTGAAGGCTTGTTTCCCCTCCCTCTTTCACTTCCTCCGAGTTCCCTAATTATGGTGGTCCCCCGAAGTCTCCTGTCACTCCTGCCTCCTCTCCCATTTATTGCTCACGAGTGTGAGATGCAATGAATCTTTGCTATTTCCAACTCAGCTTGAAGGAGGAAGAAGCAGGCCTCAGCTGGTCCTGCTAGGGCAAGACCAAGACCCCAGAACAGGCAGGCACTGGAGGTGTGAGCAGTGGCCTCTTCTCCAAAACCATGTATGGGTCCAGGGGCTTGGCTGCTTGTGGGTGGGATTGCAGGTGGCAGGGCAGAGACACTAGATCCTCACTGAGGATGGTGGGTACCAAATGGAATCCAGCATCACTGAAGAGGCTCAAAAGGAGGAACTGAATTCCCGCCACAGGCATTTAGCAAAAGAGCCTGGTCTAGCAGAAGAAGGAAACCTTCAACTCTCTGCTGAGGTAGGATACAGTAAGTGCCTGTTGGCGACTATCTGGGCAAGTAAAAGGGATTTGGAGATACACTAAGCCTGCCAGAAGGCATGGATTCACCTACAGTGATGGAAGTGGCCCTGGATCAGGGTGTCCCCTCTGGGGGTGGGGGAGGGATAAAGACTAGACAATTGTACCCCTTCAGGCCTTGCTATAGCTCAGTAGGCAGAATAGAGCGGCTCCTAATCTGCCGGCCAATGAAAGCTCCCCCCACCCCCACCCCCACCCCACAACCCGAGACAGATTTACTCTGTGTAACAGCCCTGGCTGTCATGGAACTTGCTCTGTAGACCAGGCTGGCCTCAAACTCACAGAGATTTGCCTGCCTCTGCCACCCACGTGCTGGGATTGAAGGCGTGCGCCACCTGCCGCCCAGCCCAATGAAAGCTTCTGAGGGCAACGGATGGGTCAGCCTCCTTTTAAGAGGATTTTGGGGGACGGCTCTCACAGCATTAGGGATGAAGGCTGAGGAGAAAGTGGAAGGAAAATTGTCCTCACTGAGTGCAGGCGAGACAGGCAAAGGAGAAGGTACTTAGCAGGAAGCAAAGCCAAAACTACAGACCATGCAGCTCCTTAGGTAGAGTGCAGAGAGGAGCCGCAAACCTTAAGGGATGCAAGCAGGTTAACTCGAGGGACAGCAAGAAATTTGGGGTGGAGGGAATATTCCCTGTCTTGGTTGTGGTGTTTGAAGCATGAATTCTAATTGTTCTTAATAATGAAATCAGCCATCGGAGTGAAAGCTGAAAGATCAGAGAAGCAGAGTGGCCAGCCACTAGAGAGTTCTTACCTCTACCAATGCTCAGACCAAATGGGTTATCCTGTCTCCAGGAATCCTCAGACTGCATCTCTGCCCTCCTGTCTCCTCCCGCCCTGTATTCTTCTCTCCACTCAGCCATATCACTCCTGTCCCCACCTCCCTACTGCTGGGATCAAAGGTGTGTGCCACCGCCGCCTGGCCTCTATCAGTGGCTTAGCTCTGCACTCTGATCTTCAGACAAGCTTTATTTGTTAGATTACAAGCAAAATATCACTACTGGTGCCCATCTGTCATTCATAAAGAGGGTAAGTTTTATGGCATCTAAATTACTCCTCAGTGACTCAGACTTGGTTCTCTCCCACAAGCTCTCTTGGAAAGGTGACTGGAGATTCCCCAGGGTCTTCCCCAGGCTTTCCTGGACCTGGGCTCTGGGTCAGGAGGCAAAGGGGCCCTGTTGTGCCGTCTCATCTGCTGACCCCGAGACCAAGGTGCTGCCATACTCAAGTTAGTCTTCACGGTTACTTTCAGTGTAACTTGCTGCTCTGCTCTGCAGTTTCGAAAGGGAAAAGCAGCAATTTTGACCACTGGAGAAAGCAGATGGCCTAACCTGCAGTAGGACCTCAGGCCTCAGGGAACCAGCTTTGACATTCTCCAGCCAGCGCAGGCTTATCCAGCACGGGGTAAGGAGGGACACAGGGAAACTGGAAGGACCGAAACAGTTTTGTAAGGCTAGCACCTGAAGAGGGCAGGCGCCGCTGCACCCTGTCTTACCTCAGAGTTCTTCCCCAGCGAGGCCTCCAGCAAGGCCCTGAAATGACAAGGGGTGTTTCCACTTATTCTAAGCCACCTCCTGGGTACAGAGGTCACAGAGAGAATGCAAGCTCTCTGGGCTGTTTTCCTCAGCAGTGGGAGGCTGAGGAGGGGTAGGAGGCAAGGTCATGTATCAGCAAGTACATGGAGGTTCATGTTAGAGACAGAGGACCCTGGCTTGCAGAGCTGGTGGCCTCTAGGGGTAGGAAGGATGCTGTATTTGACCTTAGAAAGAAAATTGAGGATGGACGTCCCAGTGAGCCTTTGGCACTTTTGTTTTGTGTTTTTGTTGTTGTTTGAGTTTTTTCCCCCTGTGTGTGCCCTCCCTCTGTCTCTCTTTCTTTGCTGCTTTTTCTGTCTCTTTCTCTCTTTCTCCTGGGTGTCTCAAACACTGTGTACCCAAGGATGACCTTGAACTCTTGGTCCTCCTGCCTTTCCCTCCTAAATGCTGGGGTTCTAGGTCTGCACACCATGCATCCTTTTTTTGTGGTGCTGGGGCTACACCCAAAGCTTCGTGGATGTGAGGTAATCACCCTACCAATGAGCTCCCTCTCAGACCCCGTGGCCCAGTGGTTTTTAGTATACACCTGGAGAGTGCTCTGTGACCAGGTGCTCTATTAGACGACTCCCTTCATGGTTAAGGCTAAAGTCAAGGACCCTGCAGTGCCCTCGGTAGCTGGGCACCCGTGTTCATATAATTCACCTCCAACCACACTGAGAACCAGAATTTCCTAAGTGTTTTCCGGCTACACTGAGAACCAGAGTTTCCTAAGTGTTTACTGGTTACCACACAACATGCTCCGTGTCCATCGTCTCAGCTCTCTCAATGGCAAGATGTACTGCCCGCCATAATCACTTCTGAGGGACAGGTAGCTGAGGCTTGAGCCCAGGCCTTCCTCAGTCTGTCCCCAAGGAGTTCTGGATGGGGAGGGTAGCGGCCACGCCTCCCGTGCCACGTGCCTGTTAGTGTCCCGTTCCTTCTTCCTCCTGACAGGTCGCGATGAGGGTCTGCCGATCTCGAGGCTCTCCTCCGGTGAGTAATACGTGGCCATATGTGTAGGTCATACGTGGCCAATGCGGGATGGATCTGCTCCTTGCAGCCTCCGCCTCTTGATGCCACTTAATGGGAGCACTGGATGCAGACAGAGGAGTCCTGCCTTTGAGCCAAGGACATCAGGTTTTCTTACAATCTGTGTTAAGTGCCTGTTTAACATGTCTTCTTAGCAACAGAAGAAAACACTAACACTCAGAGGCAGTATTGCTGCAGGCACAGGCCTCTCATGTCAGAAGCCCCTACAGAACTCCCCTAAATACGCAGACTCCTAGAGACTGGGTACAAGGAAGATAGCAGGTAGGCCCTGGATGAGCTGCTTCTCAAAGCCAAGATCAAGAAACTCTGTTGGAGGCAGAGATTGCAAACTCCTGGCTCACGGTCAAGGTAAAATGTGGCCTCCTGTGGAAAGACCCAGCCACACAGTTACTTCTAGAAGCACTAACTATAGGAGGCGGCACGGCCCTTGCTGGGCTCATGAGGCCCCTCCAGTGTCTTCCTAGCCTTCTCAGGCAGGTTTCAAGGACATTTTGTGTTGACGATCTCTGATTAGAGGAGATGACAATGTTTGTGTCTGTCAGTGCCAATGCCAGTGCCCGGAACAGGACAGGGTAGATAGTTCCGATGCTTGCTTGCTTCCTGCACCCTGGTGGCATTGCCTGGCATTGCTGAGCTTGTGGGAGGCATTGTCTGTCCCCACTTGGCCGCTGTCTGTCATTTGGCAGCTGCCACACACACTGTTAGAACGATGGAAACATGAAATGGGATCCCAGCTCCAGGTTGACTACCCTGCCTGGCATAGTTCACAGACCACCTGCCTTTTATGTTGCAGGGGGGATTTACAAAATGCAGGCACCTGGCCTCCACTGGAGACTTAGGGAATCTCTGGGGCAGGGTCTGGGAACGAGCGCTTTGGAAAGAGTGGGGTGGGGGGACTAATTGAGCCCCTGAACAAGTCGGCTTTCTGAAAGCAGGTGCTCAGGGAGCCCTCACTCTCTGCACCCCTCTCCCGTCACCCTGGGACTATGGGCACCTGGGATGGAGGGTTGCCTTCTGTCAGATTCCATCTCCTGTCACTTCCAGGGCCAGTTCATTAGTCCTTTATTATTCCCATTCTCCTGCTTATCATTATTAATGATCACGCTCCACAGGCCAGGGTGCTGACAGCTCTCCCTTGCGCGTTCTTTCTGTCCGTCCTAACCCTGCCTGCTCATCCAGCATTGACCTGATCTTTTCCCCCATTTAATTAAGCAGCGTTGGTCAGCCCACTGCTCCCAGGTGGAGAGGGAACTAACATCTCTCCTGCCAGGCCCTGGAGTGATGGTCCTACAGTCTGGGCATCCACCTCTCAAACGGGTATCAGCGCAAGGCAACGAGTTCCAGGCTGGGTTGCCATAGTGAGATGCTAGTCAAAAAAAAAAAAAAAAAAAAAAAAAAGACTAAGATTCTTAAGACTGGGACCACAGAGCATGATATCAAGGGTGGTCTCTTTGGGTGTGGCTCTAGCTCCTAGGTCAGATGCCAACAAGTGGACTTTCAAATTGAGATTTGGAGAATAGCAAGAGAGCCACCCATCCTAGACTATCACCTTGGCAGCTTGTCCCTCCTCTTCAGACCCCAGGGTGATTGGCACATCCATTTCTAGTGCCATATGAGATAAAATGGGAGGTCAGAGGCCCAGATTCATAATTCAGAGACTTATGGGAGAAGTGCCACAAATAGGAGGACATGATTGATTAGACCCAAAAAGCAGTTGCTGGTACAGCCTAAGGACAGGCCCCATTTGGGCTTCACAAGGAGTCCCCCATCTTCAGGATAGCAACAGAAGTTGGGTGGACACTCACTTCCTGCTTCTCCCATTTGTTGTGAATTCATTTCTCCCCAAGCCCTGTCCTAAACTCACTAATGGATTGATTCCTCCTTGCAACAACTCTACAAGGTGTACATTATCACCTCCCTTCTGCAGATGAGGATACCAAAGCAAATGGGCGGCCTAGTAGCTTGTCTCGTCTCTAGTTTGAGAAAACCACATGTGTCTGGGGCTAGGAAACACTGCTTCCATGGGGCTCTGGATACAAAGGACCAGCAACCCTGGGGAAGGAGCTGATGCAGGAGGGCATAGCAGGTGGAACGGGGTGCATGTGCACCTGGGTGTTGCAGCAAAATGCACAGATACCCAAGCGCCAGCCAAGGATGGACGCATCCGTAGCAATTAAAATGTTTTGCCTGGGAGCTGTTTAGAGCTTCTGTGTGTGTGGAGTTTTCTGACTTCAAGGTGTTGACAGGCCCTCCAAATGGTTTTGTGTTTTAATTGCAGCAAATGATGGCGGGGCCATTAGCTTTGGCCTCTCTGCAGTTGTTTCTGAACCCTTCCATCCTCCTCCTTCTATTTATTCTGTTTAATTCAGTCAGGTAGCTCCAGGGCAGTGGAGATCAATACTTCCCTTTGATAGCACAGAGTCAGGTTTGAAACCTAGAGATAAAACTGACACATTTTGTATAAATTTAATTAAAAATGCACCTTTAGTGGCTTGTTGCGGGCACAAAGCCCAGTGTCTATCTCTCTATCTGCCTCTCTCCCTTTCTCTCTGCCTCTCCCCTGGCCTCCCTCTCCTGTTCTTTATTTTCTTGTTCGTAACAGGGAGATCTCAGAATCTACCTTACCCCAGAGTCTCATCTCATAATTTTGGACTTGAAACTTCTGTGCTGAGGGATGCTGAAGGAAGCCGAAGGAATTCTAAACAGATCGGCTGGGGCCTCTTTTTTCCCTGGGTATGCTGGGGAGCGGGATTGGGGGACTGGGTTTGCTTTTCTGTTTAAAACCTTCCTTGGTGTCCACGGCCTATGGGCTCCAGGACCCATCTGGACTGGAACCCACTGCTCCAGCCAGGATGTCTCTTCTCGGGGTGTGTGCCCCTCTTTCTGGGAATCTCAGGGCTGAAGTACACATTTGTCTGTGTTTTCTAATCGCTCCTCGCAGCCTTCCTGCTGCCTCTCCCCACCTAGCTCCACTCAATCCCATTCGGTTTTCCTCATTTTTCACTTGAGTGGGTTTCCTATCCCCGACTCTGCTCTGGCCTCACTCTGCTCAACACCAATAAAACACACTCAACACAGGTAGAACAAGGTGCCCGGGCTTGGCGTGACAAATGACTCACCCAGCCCTGGCTAAGCGGGGCTGTAAATCGCTTTCCGTGCTAGCCCATCTGGGCCTGGGCCTGTTGCCCGTAGTCTCTTGGTGGAGCCACTCGCTCTGAATCCAGGCAGCCTCAAGACCCTCCTTGGGGATCCTGGATGCCTGAAAGGAGCAGGGTGGTAGGGGTGGATTACAGGACCATATACACCTAATGGCTCTCGCCTGCTTGTGTATATTAATTTGGTGGGCTGTAACTCCAGCAGCTGGCTTTTATGGCACACCTACTGTGTGCCAGGCACTGTGCTTGAGGCTTCACACTGAATTTGAGTAGTCTCAGCATCCCTCTGAGGTCAAAATACAAGCGCCTCAGTGTCCCAGATGGCCCTGATGAGGGCTCAAAAGGTCATATGCTTGCTCAAAGAGTCGAGCAGGACAGATGGACACTACCCCCTACCCTGGTGCTATAGAGCCAGAGATTTCATTTCACATCCCATGTGGGTGACACCAGCCTAGACACAGCAAGAAGATGTCATATCGCCTCTCAATGTTACTAATCCAGGGCTCTGTGGACCAGGCCATTGGGAAAAGCCGGCAGGTACATTCACACTGGGTTCCTTCCTAGATCCCTGAACCGACTCCAGTCAGGCCCCACAGCCCAAGGACAAGGCAGACCTCTTGTTGCTCTGTCTGCCCACAGCCTGTGCTCCTGAAGTCTCTGGAGCAGCCGTCAGGGTACCTATGTTTAGAGAAGCAGAGAGGGTGAGGAGGATCCCTAGATCTTTACGTGGGTGTGGCGCTCGGGACTCTCGTTACCGACTCTTTGCCAGCACCCGTCCCTCGGGGATCCAGCGAGGATGGCACTTTGATGGCTGCAAGTGCAAGCTCAGACTGAAGAGGCAGACACCATGAGTCAGAGCCCCTTGACTTCCTCTCCCTGCCTCTTTCCTTGCTGGCAATTACAAACACCAGCCGCTTTGTGTGGGAAATGGCCGAGATAATTGAAACGGAATTTGGAATCAGGGCCCTGCAGGCAACCCTTGTTGAAAGAAGAAATAAAGATCGTTTGGGTCACGTCTTTTGTAATTTGCGTTTAATAATCGTACCGGGAGGGATACACAAAGCCAGCTCCCAACCTGCCAGCCACCCTGCCCGTCTGCTGCCGAGGGAAGAACGGAGCCTGGTAGACGCAGTCAAGGAGGTGAGGAGGGGCTAAGGGAAGCTCGTTGGGTGGCCTCGCCCTCCATACTCTGCATCCCCGCTCACCTCCACTGTACTCCACGGGGACGAAACGTGACTGCATGCGCGCGCAGCAAGAGCCCCTTGGAGACAGTTGTAGTGGCTTTCTCTTTCGGTCATTGTACCTGTCACTCACAGCAGCTGTGGAGCGGGGCAAGGGTCTGCCCATCAGTGTGGTAGACAGTGAGATGTACCACAACTTCCTGCCTGTGGATTTGTGGTCCTTCAAAGGCACCCGGTGCCTGGCATGGGGGTACACACTTGTAATTCCAACACCGTAGCTCCAGTCTGAGCTAGAAGGGTCGCCCTGGCTTCGAGGCCAGGCTTGACTAAATAGTGAGTTCAAGGTCAGGCTGGGCTACATAGAGCAAGACTGTCTCTGAAAACCAGACCAAACGGAAAGAAAGCTGAGCTCTGAACATCCCAGGCCAACATTTCATCCTCTAAGTTACTTGTGCTTTGTGTCCCTAAAGAGTCTGTGGGAATGAGGATATTCGGGGCTCCCCAGCATTGCTTTATCAATCAAGGTGGGGCTCAGTGAGCTGTGAGAAGCCCCGGCTTGGAGTGGATCCATGGAGCCTGGGCTGAACTCTGTTCCCTCAGAACTCCTGTGTTGAAGCTGCAGCCCCCCATAGTCTGGAGTGTAACTGGGGATACCTCTAATGCCTCCAGGACTTTAAACAGGCAGTTAGTTTAAAATAAGGTCATGGAGGTGGGCTGCACCTTATGACTGCTTGTCCTTATAAGAGCAGGTGACGTAGGGACAGAGAGACACTGAGGGTGTTCTGCCAAAGGAAGGCCGTGTGAGGACACAGCGGGAAGATGACCATCTGCGAGCCCAGACACGGGCCTCTGGAGAGTTCAGAGCTGTCAACAGCTTGATCTTGAACTTCTAGCTCCCAGACCTGTGAGAAAACGAATTTCTGTTGCATAAGCAAAGCCATCTGTGGTGCTTCATTAGAGCTGGGCAGGGAGATGCTGGCCTGGGTGGTCCTCACCTACAGGGCTCTTCCCTCCCCCGAGAGAGATGTGCTCCAAAACCACCGGATAGGAGCTCCGGCTGCTTCCCTCGCTGGCAGGCTGGGTTTTCCCACACATAGCCCCTCCAAGACTGCCGCTATTGTCGCCAGGCTCTAGGCCTGGATACTCAGTGGTGCCCAGCCTCTAACTCTTCCCTCCGCTGTCAAGACTCTTTCCCCAGGGCAGGCGGGATGACTCAGTGGGTAAAGGGGCTTGTTAACACAAGCCTAGCGAACCAATTCCAATTTCCAGAGCCTACGTGAAAAAGCCGGATGCGGTGGCCTATCAGTCATCTGCACACTCCCAAGGCAAGCCTGGAGTTCCAGAAGAAACAGAGAGAGCCTGCCTCAACAAGGTGGAGGAGAAATGGACTCCCCAAAGCTGAATCCTGACCTCCACAGGCACGCGTTCACACATGTGTTATGCATTCACGTGCGTGTGTGTGTTCACGTGTGGGTGTGCATGTGTGTGTGCATGTGCACACATATAAATATCCTCACTCAAACGTATAAAACAGCACAGAACAGCAAGGGCTATGCAGAGAAACCCCATCTCAAAAAACAAAACAAAACAATACAAAACACACACACTACTACAAAAATTTTTAAGTAAAATATTCTTTCACACACACACACAAATATGTGTGTCCTCTAACATGAGTTTAGAACAAGCAGTTACCTGCACCTGGGAACCTACAGTCTGTAGAATTTCTGGGCAAAGGACGGCAGTAAAGGGGCGTGAGGCAGGGGCTTCCCCATGCATGGACAACCCGGGTAAGCAGTGGGAACCTCTCCTGCCTGCCGACTGTGGAAGGGGCCCAGTCCTCCAGGAGCAGGCCCGTGGGCACAGGATCACTAGGCCCTAGCAATCCTGTTCCCGACCACCCAGTGTGGATGGTTTGGACCATCCAAAGGGCAGGTGTGGGGGGCAGAGCGGGGAGGGTAGCAGCAAATTGAAGACAGAAGACAAACATCATCCTGGACTTTGCCACCCACGAGGGCTTTGCAGGGCAGGGGAAGTAGGCGCAGACCTGCCTACATTCCTGAGAGGGGCTGCAATGTTCTCAAATCTTCTCATTTTAGTACCTCAGCGTGGGCAGAGGGAGGTGGGAAGCATCAGCCACTGTAGAGAGCAGGTGATATGGATCAGAAAGGTTAAGGACTTACTCACAGTTACACAGCCAAAAAGTGACAGAGCTGTCATTCAAACCCCAGACTTCTATACACCCTCCTATTCAGGCAGTTCTTTCTAGAACCAAGGTTGGCAGATGATACCGACAAGATCAGGCCTACAGCATATTGCAATGTGGCCTCTGAGATGAGAGAGCATTTTACATTTTTAAATGTGTAAAGGGAGAATGACAAGAAAAGCAACATTTCCTGACAAGTGAACATTCTATGAAGTAAACGTCAGGGTTCGTGCACAGTTGAGCTAGCACACAGCCACGCTCATTTGCTTGCTAACTGTCTGTTGGCATTCCTGCTGCAGCGGCAGAATGGAGTCCTGTGACAAGGACCGTGTGGTCCTTGATACCTTTAACGAACACTTTCTAGGCCCTTTCTGAGTACTTTTGCCAACTTTTCCATCCAAACCCTATAGCTTGGGGCTGGAAGAGGTCTTAGACACCCCGCCTTTGCCGCTTTCCGACACACCCACTTTCCAAATGAGCAGAGTAAGGCCTGTGGCTGCCCAAGGTTGCCCTTGGGCCTGGCCCCTGCTCAGCCTCCTCCTCTCCCCTGTCTTGCTCTGGGGATGGGAAGCAGGACTTTGCCCTCCTCACTGTGCTCATCCTCATCTGTGCCTGAGCCTCAAGAAGCATCCTTGCCAGGTCTTCAGGCTCGGGTACTCATGACCCACAGAATGCAAAAGAGACTGGGGGTCCAGAGGTCCATGTGGCCACCTGGTTGACATGTTGATGACATAGTTGAAACTTGGGGTTGTCTCATGGGGCTGTGTGTTGGCTTTAAAACAGGTTCCAGTCCTGGTTCTGGATACATGGTGGCTTTAGATTTTCTCACTCAGAAAGTGGCACCCATTGTAGCTTCTACCCATTGGGTCTGGGTGAGCATTCAGGGAATAAATGCTCTCACAGGGCTGGGAGTGGTGCCACCTTAGTGTGTGCTGAGTGTGAGAGAATGATGGTATTATTATATTATATATAATTTTATACGCTATGTATTTTATATAATATATAGTTTACCTTTGGATGGTGCTGAGGATGGAACCCAGAGCCTCACACAAGTGCCCCAACCCTGGGTGACACCCCTGGGCTGTGACTATCACTGGAAGTCTGCTCTAGCCAGCTCGTTGCTCCAGGCCTACAGGGCAGAAGCAGAGATTTCTACAGTCCTGCTTCACCCCTGAACCCCCAGCTTCAGGCTTTCACAGGCCCATCAGGGCCATGGATCTTAGACTGGGATCTGTGCCAAGTTCTTGCTCCCAAAGCCTGTGACAGTAGAGGAGGTCCTGGAGGGACCAGAGGGTCAAGGCCACAGGTAAAGTGCCCTCTGTCCTGGGTTTGGGGGTGCTATGGAAATAATAAACAGTGAAGAGCAAATGAGTGGGCTGAGATCCCCAAAAAATAACCCAGAACTAAAAAACAAAACAAAAACCCAAAAGAAAAGAAACAAGCTACAAAAGATGAACTGTGTGGCAGTCGTTTCTATGGATATTAGAGCTTGCAGGACAGCACTGAAGACTGTTTAGGGACAGTCCGGAAGAGCAAAAGCAACACACAGGACAGTAGATGCCATGTCGGGAGAGTTGACCAGGGATTTTGCCTGAATTTAGACAAAAAAAAAAAAAAAAAAAAGCCATGATTTCTTCAGATAGAAGGTGAATGTATGAATCCTTTGTACACACACACACACACACGACACACACATGAATGTGTGAGAGAGTCTTTCATATATTCTTCTCTCTCTTTCATGTGTGTGTTTAGGGGCCTTAGGTATCTTGCCAGATAGAGAAACAGTGATAGAGATAGAAAAGAGAAAGATTAATGTACGTAAGGTTCACTTTGCAAACCCAGTATAAGGTGGCAGGGACACGAGGAGTCCAACATTTTACCCCAAATCCCCAAAGACAGATCAGTATGGACCAATGACTTTGCAGACACTGTGTGGGCACACGCCCGACATTCTTACCCCTTCATCTCTGCCCACCCTGCTCCCGGCCTGGGCTTGGTCACCTGCTCCCCTCCTACCCCTGCCTCCTCTCTGTTTCACAGCCCTTCCCCATCTGCTAGCTGTGCCGCTCCTTGCTCTGTAATCGATCCACTCCGAGCCTTGGAGCACCAGGCGCTGGTATCGTTCCTGGTGAGGCTGAGGGGCTTGGAACATGTGTTTCAGAGAGGCAGACACCAGCTGGTTAGGGAGATATTTGCATATTCAACCGAGCCCCCCAGAGGCAAGTTGGGGTTGGAAGGAAAGGCTGTGGTAGGACTGAGAGGGAGGGAGGGTTCGAGTCTGCTGGGGTCAGAGGAACAGATTTCAGCTCAGAGAGACAGATGGTTAAAGCAGACAAAGAGGGAGATGGTGAGTCCTGACTGACACCCGGGGATGCCATCGCACCACTGAAAGTGCGGTCTGTCTTCGGAGCACACTGTGGTTCTCGAGCCTTCCGCTTCTCAGTTCCTCTCTCTTGTAGCAGGAAGCAGTAGGGTCATTTCTACTCTGCGGATGAGGAAACCAAGGCGTGGACAAGTTAGCTGCCTTGTTTGAGGTTACAGGGCAGCTCGTGCATGAACTCTAAGTCTGGTGCTCTGTTCCGACACTCAGAGCCAGTGAGGTTTGCCAGCTGCATTGGTCCACCCCACACTATACCCCCACTGGGTGTGTCTTAGCATTTCTATTGCTGTGAGGAGACACCATGACCGCGGCAACTCTTAGAAAGGAAAACATTTCGCTGAAGTGGTGGCTTACAGTTTCAGAGATTTAGCCCATTATCATCATGGTAGCGTGCAGGTTGACATGGTGCTGGAGAAGGAGTGGCTACATGTTGATAGACAGGAAACAGGAAGTAGACTGCCTCACTGGGCGTGGCTTGAGCACATAAGAGACCTCTGCCTCCACAGTGACAGACTTCCTCCAATGAGACCACTCCTACTCCAGTAAGGCTGCACTTCCTAATAGTGCCACTCTCTTTGGGGACCATTTTCTTTCAAACCACCGCAGGATGTCTGTCCCTCCGTTCACTGGAAATACCCCCTTCTAGGTTATCATTGGCCCTCCCACCCCTGTGCTAAGCCTAGTGGTCCCTTTCATGATCTCTCCTTCCTTGCCTTCTCCCCAGAATTCCATCTAGATGACCAGAGAGCTACCCTTCTCCTTGGAGCAGCCTCCCTTCTGGTTTCCATGGCAACACCTCTGGGCCTGCCTCCCCTCTAGGCCTGCCTCCCCTCTAGGCCACCCTGTCTCTGTTCTCTGCTTCCCTTTTGGAAGTGGGGCTACTGAGTCTGGGCCTCAGCCCTAGCCTCTCTCTAGGCCTAAGTGATCTCACCTAGCTTGGCCTTTCTGTTGACATCCCTCCTGGAGTGACAGCCTCAACTCTGGGCTTGAATCTCAGTTGTGCTGTCAGTTAGGTGACCTTGAACAACTTTTCCACATCTCTTGCTTTAAATGAAACTCATGCCCCAAAGGGTTGCTATGAGCATTGAGTAAGGTGTCACCTGTCTAGCACAAAAGGGCCATACAACAAAGGCAAGAGCTCATGACCAGCTTCTCAAGTAACTTCCCACCCCAGGGCCTTTGCACTAGCTCATCCCACTATCTGGAATGTTCTTCCCTTGCATTCAAATTTCTTGACAACGAGGGCTAAAGCAATCCCCGGCCAGTCCTGGTCACTTCCCCGCATTAATGATCTGCAGAACACTATTGTGGCTACAGATTGCCTTGCTAACTTTCCTTTAGTGCCTGGATTTGAGTCGCAAGTCTCTGTTTCGCTTGCTTTCTTGCCCCATGCCTAGGTGGTCACCAGTTGGTACCAGGTACTAATTCATCGCAGTAATGATGCAAACGCTGGCTGCCATCTCCAGCCTGTGCATGGGCTGTCAGTGGTGACATGGTGGAGATACAGGTGGCTTTCACCTACAGCAGCTTGAAGAGTTCTTTTCAGAAACTTCCAATCAGGTAAATTCAGGATTCCTGGCTTGGATGCGGAAGAGTTTCAGGACGACATTAATGAAGTACAGCTGGGGGTTATTAGGAGCCTTCAGCATAGAGCTTAAGTACAGAACTTAAGAGAGAAAGGTTGAGGAAGAAAAACATATCCTAGGTTATGGGTGTGGATTTCTCAAAGTAAGTCCCCCTTCCTTATGCGTGCGCACACACGCACACACATGCACACGTATACGTATGAACGTGCATATATGATTTTGCTGATTATTGGAGCTACTCTCTTCAAAGCCTTACTAAGAAATTGAATGAGCTCCCAGGTAGTCCCTGAGGAGACTCTGACAGAATTACTATGGATCAGGTAAAACTGGAGGTCACAAGAATGCAGAAGGATGGGATAGCTTCATTGCTAATAAAGTTAGTAGTCTTGTTTGTGGGATTCTCAGAAATGCCTAGGTGAGCCATGAGATCCTATGCAAGGTCATCTGCCGTCAGCCTGGTTCATTGCCATGTGAACATAGGAAAGGGATATTGTTGGCAGTCTTCACAGCAAATGTCATCACTGAGCTGGAACCTTGCCTCTCAGCTACCCAGAGGCTTCCGGCACACTCTGTGGTTAGCGCTTCTCCCTCCCTCCTACACCTTCTATCTTTCTATCCCATGGCTGAACTACATCTATCACTGCCATCCTCGCGGTCAGTAGCTGTGGAGGAAGAGGTTTCCCAGCTGGAAATCACGAGGATACCCCTCTGTGTCTTCAAGCCCCAGACATGCTGAGAGTCTCATCAACTCTCCCCAGCTTCCTCCCCAAGCTCAGCTGAAGCCACCACTCTTCCTCGGAGTGGTTCCTGTCATTCCAGGAGGGACAACTTTGGGAAAGGCTGCGAGCAGTAATCACCATTCTGGAAGACTGTGGGACTTAGGACCAGAGTGAAGTGTAGGCAGTGGTCCCTTCCCTTCCCGCCTCATGGAGGGGCTCAAGGCTGTACACTCCCTAGCTGAGGGACAGGGGAAAGTGCCCAGCCACCCCAAGTCAGAAAGCCTCCCAGTCATCCTGCTCTTCCTCTAGGGATCCCAGTGAGATTCCCAGAATGTGATGGTCTAAATGATAATGGCCTGCATAGGCTCATAGCGAGCGGCACTATTAGAGCAGGTGTAGCTTTGTTGGAGGAAATGTGTCACTGGGGGTGGACTTTGAGGTTTTAAGTGCTTAAGCCAGACTCCCACCCTCAACCAGCTGCTTGCTGATCAAGATATAGAACTCTCAGCTACTTCTCCAGCACCATGTCTGCCTGCGTGCTGCCACGCTTCCCATCATGACAAGGATGGACTAAACCTCTGAACTGTAAGTCAGCCCCAATTAAATGTTTTCCTTTGTAAGAGTTGCTGTGGTCATGGTGTCTCTTCACAATAGTAGAAACCATAACTAAGACACCAGAAATTCCAGTCCCTAGGAATAGGAGGAAGGAAGATTTCCCATGAACCACTTCCCCCAAAGTTTCTTCCCCATTCCCTCCTTAGGTATCCCCCCTCTCTGGTCTGGCCATTATCTCTAGGGCAAGGACAGGAGAGGCACCTTTGCCAGAACAGTGCTGGCGCCATCCTCTGTTCCTGAGAGCTTGAGCCTGCTTTGTGAGCTCAAGTGGGCAGGGCCTGCATATCAGTTACTTTCCATGCTGCTGGGATTAAATACTCTGACATTAATTTGGGTTCATGGTCCATCATGATGAGGAAGTAGGGGTAGCAGGGGCCACATCATTGTGTTGGAAGACAAGCAGAGATAAATATTTGTGCTTTGTTTCTGTACTCATCAGGGTCCTCTAGAGTAGCAGAACTTTAGGATGCCTCCCTCTGTATATATAGAAAAGGGATTTATTAAAATGACTTACACAGTGTGGTCCAATTAATCCAAGAATGACTGTCTATGAATGGAAAGTCCAAGGGTCCAGGCATTGCTCAGTTCATGAGGCTGGCTGTCTGAGCTGGTCTTCAATAGATGCTGGAATCCCAAAGAATTGGGCTCTATTGCCAATAAGGCAATGGGTGTGCTAACGAGAGGGAGCAAGCAGGCAGAAGGTGAAGCTTCCATTTTCCACGTCCTTATATTTCACTTCCAACAGAGCGCGTGACCCAGATTAAGGATGTGTCTTCCCCCTCAAGATTTTAATTAAAGGCATGTGTCTTCCTATCTCAAAGGTAGGAAGGGGTCTGGACTAGAAGGGAACCCACCCATTTCAAACCAAGTGTAGTAGTTTGAATGTAATTGGCCCCCATAATTTCACACAATTAGAGTGGCACAATTAGAAGGTCTGGCTTTGTTGGAGTGGGTATGGCCTTGGAGGAAGTGTGGGCTTTGAGGTTTCTTATGCTCAGGATACCACCCAGTGTCTCAGTTCACTTCCTGTTGCCAGCAAAATGTAGGACTCTCAACTACATTCCAACACTATGTTGGCCTGCATGCTGTCATGCTCCCCACCATGATGATAACAAGCTGAACCTCTGAAACTGTACGTGAGCCCTCTCAATTAAATGTTTTTCTTATAAGAGTTGCTGAGATCATGATATTTCTTCACAGCAATGAAAACCCTAGCTAAGACACAAAGCAGAAAAAAAAACAAAAACAAAAAAAAAAACTGACTGTGTTAACCATCGCAGCTTATGGTCCCCACAGTTTCCTGGAGATTGGGTTGCAAAACACCCACCCTCTTCCCGTTTTGTTCAGCTGCTCAGATATAGGCCCTGGCTTTGATATGCCCACCACCCAAGGGAAGTGACTTCAGAGGATGGTCTAGAAGCAGAGGGGAGGAGAAAGAAAGAGATTTCTATGAATTGTATTTGCCCCAGTTAATGAGGGAGTAGATCCCGTTAGTCATTAGAGGCATCCCGTTTGAAGATGGATGTTGCAGAGAAGGGCTGCATTAGGTGCTGATCCCCTCATTAGGCTCACCATCTTCACTTCAACTGTAAAGTTCTTCTGTTATGGAGGCTGGAGTGTCAGGGAGCATGATTCTGGAGCCTGTGGGAGAATCTGAGGTCATCCCTGTTCCCCCTTATTACCACTGCTGTGGACTCCACAGAAGCAAAAGGCAGGAGGCTGTGTGTGCGCCAGGCAACCCCTGAACATTACAGGCATCCTGCCATGTACCCTGGATGGCCTGCCTTCTAGACAGGAGCTTCCAATCAGCCCATCGAGGCAGACTACGCCTGGGAGCTCCTTGTTTCCTGGGAAGTGCTGGTCCTCAGAGAAGGACCTTGCACAGAGGATGGGGGGCTTTAGATAGGACCCACTTTTTGCTCAAATCTTGGCTACAACTTTCTCTAGCATTGTTTGTGCCTCCTTCTCAACTCACACATAGAGTCTTGGGAGACGCCAAGAGCGTTCAGAAGGGGAATCTGAGCCTCAGATAATTTCAGTGTCCTGCTCACCCAGACATCAACAAGCAAAGCCTGACCTGACTCCAGCTGAGTGCTCCTGCCAGCCCTCCCGGCTGTCCTCCAGCCCTGCTCTGGGTCTGCAGGTCACCTTACTGCCCCTCACCCATATTCGTTTGTTCCCACAAGGCCATGTCCCACCTCACCCACTTTGGGTTTCTGAGTCAGCTCTCTCTGGGAGTCCATCAGTAGAGGCCACTCTTCCTCAGGAAGACAGAAATAAATCTGGTTACCTCCTTCCATGGTGCTGGATGGCAGCCCGCTCTGTCTCGGTGTCTCTAAGACACTCAGCCCAGCTTGCCTACGTGCAGGTGGCATTGGTCAGCCCTGGAGTTGTGCAACACATGTCCAGCATCTCCCTAGCCAGCAGGGAGTTGGGTTTTAAGGCAAGAGGAGACCCCAGTTTCTGTTCCCTTGATCCTCAGCCTGACTCGGGGTGACCCATGTTAGAGCAGAGACTGCTCACTTCCCTCTTAGGGATGGCTTCATCCGGAACTCTCCACCCCCACCCCACTGACCACCTCCTGAGTCTTCCCAGCGTTCTTGCCACAGGACCTTAGCTGTTGAACCAAGTGGACTGTTCCAGATGTTCACATATACTGTTATTTAGAGCTCTAAGTCACCTCTTGGGGGTGGAGGAGGTTAGTCTCTGATCTCCCAGTCTAACTAGTCACCTGCCTGCACCAACCTGCCCCCCTTGATCTCTTTACCCTGATTACCCCCTCAGGACTTCCACAACTATAATCACCCCATAGTTCACGTGGTTCTTGACTCCACCCCCCCCCCAGCTTTGCCTGAAGTCTCATTCACTGGGCTCCCCTAGCCTGCCTTGGCCTGAGACTAAGCGCCTGAGCACCTAGGTGCTAAACTCAGTCCTTCCCTGTAAGCAACTGTGTGACTTTAGGCTACTCTCTTAGCTTCTCAACAATAATAAGCGCGCATATGAATTAACCCAGGAGACTGCCAGTAAGCTGTGGCGGTGGAGGCCCCAGCTTCCCAGGGAGCATTGCTGTTTTCTGGATGGCCTGCAGGGGGCTCTGGTTTCCCCATCCTACCTTTGGCTTGATACCCTGGCAGGCTTTGAGGCTATCCAACTCCTTCCTCTCTTTGCTATTATGTCAGCTGTAACCAATACCCAAGGCAGTCAACTTACCAAGAGCATAGGGTTGCTTGGTCACGGTTTCATAGGTTCTAGTCCACAGTCGGTGGGCCCTGTGACTTTGAGGCCTGTGGTGGTGTACAACATGTCCTGGCAGGCATCTGTGACAGAGGAATATCCTCACTAACAACCAAAGAATGAAAGAGGATGGTTCTCCTAGTTCCCCTAAAGGATATGTGCCCAATAGTCTAAAGGCCCCCACTAGGCTGTCATTGTTTCAAACCATGAGGTTTGGGGGCCACTTGTTACAGTAGCACAGCCTAGCCTCACCTAACTGATACAGCAGTATTTACAGAGTTTCTCAGTTTTGGGGTTCCAGGACCAATGGTGCATTCTTGTTAAACATACAGATTCCCAGGCCCTACCCCAGAAGTACTGGGTCAGAGTGGTCAGGGGTGGACTCAAGAGCTGAATGAGTAACTCTAGCATAAATCTCAGCCACGAAGGGCTGAGAGAGGCCTAAGCCCATATTCCTCTGGAATATCACAGCAGACATACTCCATGGTTCAGCCTGGGCTCTGAGGATGCTGCTGGGCTCAGAGGTTAACTCTGAGCAGTCAGAGGCCAAGTTTACAGTCACAGTCCTCTACCTTCGCTACCTTTCCCTTCAGCTACCTTCCTTCATTCCTTCCGCCCCCCACATCCCCATCCACTGCTGCTACCTAGAGAAGCTGCAGACCCCACGAGCCTGGGTGGGGGAAGGGCCCACCATGGAGCGAGAATCTTAGAAACCCTGCATGATGGATTGAAGGAGACGAGACCATTCCCCGCTGATGGCTGACATGCCGTGGCCGTGACAGGCGGCGATGTTTGTGCTCTGAACCTGCAATCACAGTTAATGGGGAAGACTGAGGGATTCAGAATGAGACACGTGGTGGGCCGGCACCACGGGCAGAGAACAGCCCAGTTCCAATGACTTCCCTGTCCCAGGGCAGATGGAAAGCCAGCCTGGCCCTGCAGGCTCTCGGCTGCCCCTCAGCTCCCTAGGGCCATGTCAGGGGGCCAGGTGGGAAACTCTGAGTGCAGCAAGACAGGCTCCTCACAGACACTGTGGGCATCCCTCCTCTCAGTGCCCCACAGGGGCTATCCTGTACTGACACATACCCTCCACTGCCCCCAAGGAGCTAAGTGGAAAGGACTCCTAACACCCTATACTTGTCCTCTCAAGGGAGCTTTAGCTGCCCTTCTGGGGCAGCCTGAGGGAGGAGGGGGCCAGAGAACCAGAATCAAAGCTTAAAGAGAAGCTGCTAACACCCCACCCCATCACCTCCTTTTGGGTTTTGAAGTGAAGCTGCTCAGGAGCTGAAACACTACCCACCTCTTACCTGTGTGACTGTAACTGACTCCATGTCCCCAACCTGTAAGAACTGAGGGAAAAACAGAAACATCCTCTGCTTCCTGGGATGTTATGCTAGAGACAGATAGAGAAGTTGGCTAGTGAGTGAACCTTCCAGCACCTGTCAGTCTCCCGGGAGTGGAGTAATGTGCAGACTCGGACTCAGGTGGCCTTGGGTGAGTCTGAGGTCCTACATTTCTAACAAGCTCACTGTGATTCTGATGCCATGGGTCTAGGGGCAACTGTAAGCAGAGTTTACTGTTGGCTCCTAAGTAAACACACAGAGTCTTAATATTACCTAGAAAGACTTGGCCGATAGCTTAGGCTTATTACTAACTAGCTCTTACAACTTAAATTGATCCATATTTCTTATCTCTCTATCACATGCTGGTACCTTTTTTTCAGCACGGGGTGTTCATCTTGCTTCTCTCCACATCTACCCCCTTCTACCCTGCACTCTCGTTTTGTCTGCAAGTCCCGCCTAACTTTTTCCTGCCTAGCTATTGGCCAGTTAGCTCTTTATTAACCAACGTGAGAAATAACATATTCACAGTGTACGAAAAAGGTTGTTCCACAGCAGATGACAAGTTTGATAGCAAAGATCCAGATCATGATAACAGGTACCTGGCTCACAGTGGGCACTTGGACAGTAGCTTGGTTGTTATCACCACCCTCCTCAGTATTGCATAGACGAGACTCCTGACTACAGCCCACACTGGCCTTCAAAATTGCCCCCATGCGAAGCTAATCAATAATCAATGAATCTAAGGTAGGGCTCCCTCTAAATTTCACCCCTAGGACTGGTCCCATGGCCAGCTTGTCTGCTAGTCATCTTTAATGGTAGTCCTTGTTCTCAGGGACTCCATGGATAGAGCTGGAAGCCACTGTCTCATGAAAGAGCATCCTTGGAGGGGCTAGGGAGGGTGTGGGATGCTATAAACAGAGACACCACAGTGTGTGAAATCCTGTCCTGGGCTCAGTGGAAAGCAGGGAGTAGAGGCCTCAGTGTCACTAAGGGTTGGCTGAGCTGCTGGAATGAAGCAGGAAGGAAGGACTACTGGGGACCTCTATGTTTCTTTGTCTCAGTTCCTCCTAGGGCCTCACAAAACAACCTTCCCTCACTTTTATTAATTACCTCATTAATTTTTTATTGAGAAAGAGTCTCACTAGCCTGTGTTGTCCTCAAACTCATGATCCTCCTGCCTCAGGCTTCAGAATAGTGGTTCTCAACCTGTGGGTCAAATATCAGATATTTACATTACAATTCATAACAATAGCAAAAGTATGGTTATGAAGTATCAATGAAGTATCAATGAAATAATTTTATGGTTACAGTCCCCACAACATGAGGAATTGTGCTAAAGGGTCACAGCGTTAGGAAGGTTAAAAGCCGCTGCTTGTACAGTGTTGGGATAACTCGCCTGCATCATTATGTTGGTCTCCCTTGCTTTTTAAGGGGAAACATTACTTAAGATGCTATGTCTGTGATGATCAGTCTTGGGTCCCCTGCATGAGATGAAGATGGCATGTTTGTCTCAGCACTGTTACCAAAACAGGCAGGAAAGGTATTTGTCACATGTGATGAAGGCAATCATACCTGTCTTCAAATATCTGCATGACTACACTGTGCATGCTGGAACGTGTGTGTGTGTGTGTGTGTGTGTGTGTGTGTGTGCATACCTGTCTTCAAATATCTGCGTGACTACACTGTGCATGCTGGAACATGTGTGTGTGTGTATGTGTGTGTGCATACCTGTCTTCAAATATCTGCGTGACTACACTGTGCATGCTGGAACGTGTGTGTGTGTGTGTGTGTGTGTGTGCATACCTGTCTTCAAATATCTGTGTGACTACACTGTGCATGCTGGAACGTGTGTGTGTGTGTATGTGTGTGTGTGCATACCTGTCTTCAAATATCTGCGTGACTACACTGTGCATGCTGGAACGTGTGTGTGTGTGTTCACACATGTGCATGTGTTTGCACATACATGTGTGTGCATGTACGTGTGTGACTCTTCAGAGAGACATATGGTTTTGGTATGTTCCTTTTATTAATCCACTAGTTCACCCACTCGTTGCTTCATACAGTCCTTCAGCAGACAAAGTAACTGTTATGATAAATTATAATTTTGTTAAATGCCGTGGTGCCACCAGAGCATAGCACAGGGTCACTTCACTGCCCATCATTTTATGAGGTCACAAGCCCATGAGATCTCTAAGGACCATGTCTTCCTGGTCTCAAGGACATCAACACCTGCTCCTGTGCACAGCAGGCAACTGAGTGTGCTCTTTGGGCTCTCAGCCTTTGCCCCCAGCCATACCTCCCCTGTTTCTGCATATAACCTATTTTATCCATGTCACTGTGGCATCTCCCGACTCTGCAGGCCACATTTCTTTTTGCTGCTTTTACACATAAAGCATACACGAATCCATCTGAGATGTGTGCCCCTGGTCAGACGAGCATGAAATCCTGGGATGCGGGACAGTGTACCCTTGGGTTTAAGGTCTGGATGATTGGGCATCTCTCTGGGGGAAGCTGTATCTCTAAGTCTGTGGCTGTGGCTGAGCTTGGTGGAGCCTGGCCCCAGTCTCAGCCTGCCCTGGAAGCCCCCTGCGTTGTCCTGCCAGTAATTACAGCAGATAAACTGCTCCAGTTGAGGCTGCTGTCCCCGGCTGGCTGCCAGCCGTGGGGCCCCAGGCTGCGCCATGGGAGTCCATTCATTTTAATAAGAGGTACACCCTGTGTTATTAAGAAGAGTGTTTATTACTGTCGCCACGCACTGACAGCAACTTCCATCATCGTTAACCGGCAGATGGGGGGAGGGCAGGGGGGTTGCATACTGCAGCTTTTCAGGAGCACAGGCCCAGCTGGTGAGCTCAAGAGGAAGTGTCCCCCTCGGCCTTCTCTTACCCTGGGACTGTGTGACAACCTCTTTCTAAGCAGGAGCAAAATTTTTGGAGCCGGGATCTGCTTGCAAGGTTGGGAGCCAGGAGACAATAGATGCTGGAGGGCAATTAGAATCCACCCAATGGTCCAGGGTGTGAAAGAGACCTCTGGGTTAGAGCTTGCTGCCCTGGGATTAGGTAGGGGTAACCCTGTGGTCCACCTGCCTGATGCTTCCTGGGCTCACTAGCCACACTCGACTCCCACGGAAATACCCCACCGCAGGAGCTGCCTGATTGTTCCGCAGAATCCTACAGCTTCTTAAGCGGTCTCACACCCACCCTAGCCTGCCCCACGCACTCCCAGGCATCCTTAGGTGAAGGTCCACAGTCCTCTCTGTCCAATGATGGAGGCTCCAAGGGGGAAGTCTCTCCAGTCTAGTTTACTGCTCCACATGCGTCACCAAGAACAGAGCCTGCCCTAGAAGGCATCCACAGGATGAAGTCAGTCGTGAAGCAGATGGAGTGGACACCTCACTCCTTGTCCTTCCTTCTGTCTGTCTAAACATTGGGTAGGGACAAGGACTCCATAAATAACAAGAAGCTGCCTAGACTAAAGGACAGAGGTGCCCAGGCTTCTGACTTCCCAGAGTCTTACAATGTTTTCATGACGCCCCAAGTCTAAAGAAGCATCTGCTGTTGTTTTTTATGGAGCTGTTCCTACACAATGTAAGGTACTCTTCTGAACACCCAATTGGCCATTCTGAGGGAGATAACGCAGTCTGTGAAGTGCCCACTGTCCAAGTGTGAGGACCTGTGTCCAGTCTCTAGAACTCATAAAAAAGCCAGGTGTGGCACAAGCATTTGTAATTCTAGAGTTGAGGATGCAGAGAGCAGAGATGGTAGATTATCAGCTGGCCAGCCAGTCTAGTCTCCTTGGTGGGTGGCAGGCCAGTGAGAGATCCTGTCTCAGAAAAATAAATAAATAAATAAAAATAAAAGGTGGAAGCAACTGAAGAACAATACAACAACACCCAAAATTGTTCTCTGGCCTACACACACACACACACATGCACACACACACACACAATCACCAACATACACATGAAAACACACACACAATATATACACATATACACATCACACACACACACATGCACACACACATGCACACAATCACCAACATACACATGAAAACACACAGTCACCAACATACACATGAAAACACACACAATATATACACATATACACATACACACACACACACAAACCGATATACATGTGTTTAAAAAAAGACTTGGTGACAGTTGTATGGCTGGGGCAGACTACGGGCCACTGGCAGTTGCACCAGAATTTATCCCTATTGCTTGTACTGACTTTTTTGGAACTTATTCTCTTTGGATAGATGCCTTGCTCAGCCTAGATATTGCAGGGAAGACCTTGAACCTTTCCCAAAGCAATGTACCTTATCCTTTCTGTGGAGTGGATGGGGGTGGGTTGGTGAGGTTAGGTTGAGGGAAGGGGAGGAGGAAGTGGGAACTGGGATTGGTATGTAAAATGAAAAAATATTGTTGTTTTCTTTTTAAAATAAATAAATAGACTTGGTGTAGGGTTTTGAGATTAGTCTGAGCAGTGAAGAGCACTGGTTGCTCTCACACAGGACTCAGGCTTGATTCCCAGAGACTACAAAGGGCTTCACAAAAAAACATGAACTTACAGGCTGCCTTATTTACTTCTGACCAGGGAACTCACTTCACAGCCGGAGAGTATGGCAGTGGGCCAACAATCTTGGAATCCACTGATCTTACCATGTTTCCCCACCAGTCTGAAGCAGCTGTCCTGGTAGAAAGACAGAATGGCCTCTCGAAGACACCGTTACAGCACCATTTAGGTAGCTGGGGCAGGTCTCTCCAGGAGGCTGGCCATTAGCATCCAATATATGATACAGTTTCTCCCATTGCCAGGACCCACGGGCCAAGGAATCTGGGGGTGGAAAGGGGAACAGTTCTACCCACTATCACCCCTGACCTAGTAGGAAAAGTTTTACTTCCTGTCCCGTTACCTTAACCTGGAAATTTTGGATCCAGAGGCAGGAGTGCTCCAACACAGAGACACGAAAACATTCCATTGAATTGGAAACTCAGACTTCCTCCTGGCCATTTTGGCCTTCTGATGCCCTTAAGCCAACAGGCTATGAAAGGAATAACAGTGTTAGAAGGGGTGATAATCCGGATTGCCAAGAGGAAATTGGATTGCTTCCACAATGGAAGTAAAACAGATTACGTCTGGAGTGCTGAAGATCCTTTAGGGCATCTCTTGGTGCTACCATGCCCTGTGATTAAACTACAATGACTTAATCCAGGTGGGA